>NC_064617.1:225407271-225727271 GCF_023898315.1 Schistocerca nitens
CCTCACAACGGCTTCCATAGACTTACTCACTCCACCTGAGCCACGTACCCCTACCTTCTACGTATTACCCAAAATCCACAAAGAGAACCAACCTGGCCGTCCCATTGTAGCAGGCTTCAAAGCCCCAACCGAACGTATCTCAGCTCTGGTAGACCAGCACCTCCAACCTATCACCCGCAGACTCCCATCCTACATCAAAGACACCAACCACTTCCTAGAACGCCTCAAATCCATTCCCACTCGTCTCCCACCTGAAACCTTTCTTGTCACCATAGATACTACATCCCTTTACACAAACATCCCACATACCCATGGTCTCTCTGCCCTTGAGCACTACCTCTCCCAACGCCCACCCGAAAATCTTCCAAAAACCTCGTTCCTTATCACACTTACCAACTTCATCCTCACCCATAATTACTTCACTTTTGAAGGCCAGACCTACAAACAAATCAGGGGAACGGCCATGGGAACCAGGATGGCTCCGTCCTATGCCAACCTCTTCATGGGCCGCATGGAGGAGGCTTTCCTGAAGACCCAACAGCTGCTTCCCCTGGCCTGGTATAGATTTATAGATGACATCTTTGTGATATGGACCCATGGTGAAGAAACACTCCTCAATTTCCTCCATAACCTCAACTCCTTTTCGAATCTGAATTTCACCTGGTCCTTCTCCAAAACCCAAGCCACCTTCGTGGATGTTGACCTTCATCTTGTTGAAGCTCACATCCACACCTCTGTCCATATCAAACCCACAAACAAACAACAGTACCTTCACTTTGATAGCTGCCATCCTTTCCACATCAAATGCTCCCTTCCCTACAGCCTAGGTATTCATGGCAAACGTATCTGCTCCAGTGACGAATCCCTCAACAATTACACCAATAACCTAACCAGTGCTTTCCTCTCCCGCAACTATCCTGCAGACCTTGTCCACAAACAGATTTCCCGAGCAATACATTCCTTCCCGTCCAACAACAATGTTCCTACCCCCAGACCACACAGAAGCGTCCCCCTTGTCACCCAATATTATCCTGGCCTCGAAAACATCAACAAATTACTCCGCCAGGGATATGACTTTCTCAAGTCAACCCCTGAAATGAGATCATCCCTTGACAAAATTCTCCCCACACCACCCAGAGTTGCCTTTCGTCGCCCCCCTAACCTCCGTAACATCCTTGTTAAACCCTACAATATTCCCAGACTACCTTCTCTACCCAGCGGTTCCTACCCCTGTAACCGACCCCGCTGCAAAACCTGCCCCATGCATCCCCCCACAACCACCTACTCCAGCCCCACTACTGGTAAAACATACACAATTCAAGGCAGGGCCACATGTGAAACTACACATGTCATTTATCAACTGACATGCCTGCACTGCACAGCCTTTTACATCGGCATGACAGCAACTAAACTGGCTGAGCGCATGAACGGATACAGACGAACTGTCCGCCTAGGAGATGCCCAATACCCAGTAGCGGAGCATGCCCTCCAGCATAATTCTAGGGACCTAGGAACCTGCTACACCGAATGTGCCATTTGGCTTCTCCCACCCAACACCAGTCCCTCTGAACTGCGGAGATGGGAACTTGCACTCCAACACATCCTTTCATCCCGCCATCCCCCTGGACTGAACCTACGTTAAACAACCTCACTCCCATTTACTCTTCAGTCTTCTCCTCTTTCCCTTTCCTCTTTAGCCATTCACGCATCTTTTCATCCTACATAGTTGTGTTTATCTTTATACTATATACCTCTTTACTTCTGTATGCATCCTCTTTGGTCTGAAGCTGGCACAGTACTTACAGTAGAATATCTTTGGCTTCCCTCTGACAACCATGCCTCCATCCTTGCTACCCTCCCTATTTTCCTTTCCCTGTTGCTTCATAACCTGGGTTGTGATTAACTGAATCTCCTTTCCCTTCTTCCCTTTCTTTCCCCTCTCTCCTCCCCGATGAAGGAACATTTGTTCCGAAAGCTAGGAACGTAAATTTTCGGTTCTGTTTTATGTGTATCTATCGGTTGTATTGAGCTGAGGTAAGTACTGGCCAGCCCCTCTATCTCTTTGTTAGTATTTGTTTCACATCTTTATATGAGATTTTCCATTAATCATTATGATGAGAAATTCTTAGACACAATTATTACTTGCGACTTGACTGCGATGAGAAATTCTTAGACACAATTATTACTTGTGACTAGACTTCGTATTTTATCTGTGGTCCTCATGTAAAATGTCAGAGTTCTGAATAGGCTAATGTAGCATCTCCAGGACTGGAAAAACTGCAATTTCAAAAATGGAGATTAGGGGGTGTCCAGGTAGAACAGTAATAATAAATTCTATCAGGAAGTATTAAAATACTCGTTAAACAATGGAAAGTTCATTCTAAACTTCCCATTGTTTGATTTTGCCTAACAGTTTGCCTTCTATCCCAAACCCAGTGCTGTTCCCTTTGTTACTGTTCTGTATCACATTACGTTACTCTGTGCCTGTCCTTTTCTCTCTCTATTTTCCTGTGCTTTATTGCCATCTTTCAAACTGAACATGCTTTCCACTGCTTAAAATGCAGCCTGTGAAACGCTGACTTCCAAGTCATCCTGCATCAACTGTCTTGAACATGCACAACACAGGGCTACATGCCCCCATAGATTGTAGGTCCTACCCATTGTGTTCCACATTCTTCCTGCCAGTATAATTATCCTTGGCCTTACAAATTAATCCCACTACCTCCATTCACCCTCAGGAATTTTCATGTTTTTTCCTGTACTGCCTAATGCAGTTATCCAATTATACCAGCTGCCCCCTCTCTTCACATATATCCACCCACTAACATGTACCCCATTAAATTACCAACTTTGTATTTATTGTTTCACTTTTGGTTTTCACTGAAGATCCTACTTAATCAGATTTCATTTTCTTTCACTATAATTCATCCATTTTGTCCTTTTAGTGACTTTCCCACATGTTTTAGGTGGTGTTATATATTTTTACTTTTTTTTCCCATTATGTGTCCTTGCACCTTCCATCTGCACCAATACTGAAATGTCTTCCTACCCCTAACCAGAACCCAGTCCCATATACTGCTCCTGCATTGTGTAGCTCATGGGATGCCTCCAAATGGCCTTACCATCAGCTGCATCCCCTCCCTCTACAAATGACCTCTATTTGAAAGCTATCAGCCCATAGCCCTCATTAAACTAGTCTCACAAAACCATATCAGTCCTACACTACCTCCTTTCTGTTCATAAAATTCTCATACTCTGTAATCCCAAATTCCTGCACTAGAGCAGCATGCACAATGCTACCTCATAAAACTATGCAATCTGTTCACCTCATACTCACACCTTGTACTACTATCCATTGCCACTGCAAGACCCCATCAGACCTCTCCCAAAACCCTTCATGGCCGACAAACCCTGCCTTGCAGACATATTACATCTACCATACACTCAGAAACTCCCTCCAGCTACCCTGCAGAATCCAGAACCTAAGCAGACTTGCAGCAGTCATGAACCTGGTGCCAAAACCTTCAGTATCACAGAAAAATCAGTCCTCATGCTGGGCTTGCTAAATACCTTCTCTCCTTCTTGTGGTCCCCACGGTAGAAATGCTTTCACACCACGAGCCCTACCAATTATACTCAATCCAAAATCAATATTTTGCCCTGCCTGACTCAATTTAGTCTTCAATCTAACTGTGATCCACCTCCCCACCCCCACTGCCCCTAAACCATCCCCTGTTAACTTTCCACAATTTCCTAACCTCAAAACTTAACTCCTCATCATTCCCCAAATCCCTCAGTATGGAATCCCACCCAGAATCCATATAAATAACTGTAACCCACCACCTAAAAACTGATCCTGAACTTATAATCCTGTCTGTCGACAAAGGCTCCACAACTGTGGTTATGAACCACAAGGATTACCTAGCTGAGGGACTCTGCCAGCTGTCAGATATGTCCATATACAAGCCCTGCCATAGTGACCCCATCTCAGAAATCCAGCACAATCTCCAGTCCCTCCTCAAATCCTTAGACTCATCTCAAGACCTCTTCCCAGAACCTCCCTCATCATCCCCCACCACCCACCACACTCCCGTCTCCTACATGCTTCTTACAATACATAAACCCAACCAACCTGGACGCCCTATTGTGGCTAGTTACAGTGACCGCATAGAGAGAATATCTGCCCTGGCAGACCATCACCTTCATCCTATTACCTGTAACGTACCCTCCTATGTAAAGGACACCAACAAGTTCCTTCACCAACTCTTCACAGTTCGTGTTCCTTCACCATCCAGCACCCTGCTCACCTTTGTTGATAGCACCTCCCTCTACATTAACATCCCCTGTGCCCATAGTCTTGTCGTTACTGAAAACTACCTTTTTCATTGCCTGATTGACCACAAACATACAACCTCTTTCTTGGTCACCTTGACCAACTATATCCCCACACACAATTACTTCTCCTTTGAAGTCTCACCTACAAAAAAATCCATGGTACAGCAGTGGGCACCTACATTGCACCAGCCTATAATAACTTATTCATGAGCCATCTAGAAGAATCCTTCCTAACCATCCAGAATGCTAAACCTCTCACCTAGTTCAGATTCATTGATGACACCTTCATGATCTGTACTGAGGGTGATGACACCCTATCCACATTCCTCCAGAACCTAAACAATGTCTTCCCTGTTTGCTTCACCAAGCCCTCCTCAGTCCATACAAGCTGCTTCCTCAGTGTCAACCTACACCTTAAGGATGGCTACATCGGTACCCCCATCCACATCAAACCTCCAACCACCAACAACATCTCCACTTCGACAGTTGCCACCCATTTCACACCAAGTAGCCCCTTCCACACAGCCTTGCCACCCAAGGTCATTCCACCAACTGTTGTGAGTAGCCCCTCTCCAAATATGCCAAGGGTCTCACTGGGCCTTCATAGACCGAAATTATCCTCCCAGCCTTGCCCAGAAGCTGATCTCCTGTGCCTTGTCTTCCAAGTCACCTACCATCCCTCACATACCACTCTCTGGCCACAAAGCAGCACTCCTCTTGCAACCTAGTACCACCAGGGAATGGAGGAACTGTATCACTTTCTCCACCGGGGTTTCGACTCCCTGTCATCTTGCCCTGAAATGAAAAATATCTTCCCCACTATCCTACCCACCCCTCTCTGAGTCGTATTCCACTGCCCCCTCAACCTATGCATTATTCTTGCCTGACTCTACTCCACCCCTGCTTCCAAGCCCGTGCCTCATGGCTTACATCCCTGCAATAAACGTAGATGCAAGGCCCGTCCTTTACATCCTCCCACTACCATGTACTCCACTACTATAACAGGCATCTCCTTCTACAGAAATGGCAGGGCCACCGGTGAAAGCAGCAGTGTGACGTACAATGTGCCACAGCCTATGAGCGCATGACTGGTAACAAGCTGTCTGTCCACAAAAATTTCCACTGCCAAACTATGGCCAAGGGACATCTGGTCCTTCCAATTGCTGAGCATGCCACCCAACACGATGAGCTTCATTTTAACAACTGCTTCACCTCCCGTGCCAACTGCATTGTGTCCAGCTTTTGTGAATTGTGCAGTGGCAACTGTCCCTGCAACATATCCTTCATTCCCATAGCCCTAGCCTCAACCTTTACTAGTCCCTGTCCTCTGCTTGCCTATCCTCTTCCATGTTCCTACTCTAGCACTATACATACACTACACATATCTTCTATCTCAACACATGTACTTAGTCATTTCCCCCTCTCTACTTCTTCACTCTTCCAGCCTCCCAATGCCCATGGCACAGCCTCCTGATACTGCATCTAGCAGCCCTATCATGTCCTCACATATTCCTGCACACTCCCACATGCAGCACTAACACCTTCTGCCTCTTCCCTGCTGTCCATCCTGCTCCCTGTCCCACACCTCGTCCATACCTTCACTACCTACCCCAGCTAAATTGATGCTCACCACAGACACAGTTGCAGAGACGCTTTACAGTCTGGGTGCAACACTGGCAGTGTGTGTTTTTATTTTTATTTATTTTTTTCCTGCATCTGATAAAGGACATAGTCTGAAAGCTGAGCATTTCCAGCACTATTTTTGATTGTACCAACCTGCGGCTCAGTGCCTCCTCTATGTGATGAGTAGCAATCTATCCTTTCTGTAAAATACTTGTTAATTTGATTCCACTCAGGGATAGGTTTCCTGCCTGGTTCTTTTGTTGAGTCAGTAGGTAATTCCTTGCTGAAAATCAGCATTACACCGTTCACCTTATCCACTACTTTTTGTCACATGTGGACTATTTCCTGTTGCCAAAAATGATGCAAGCCAAAGTGTTCAAGACTTGATTTGATCGGGTACACTCACATGACTATGACTGACAAACCCGAGACAGTTCCAAAAGAATACTTTTCTGGTGCCATGAAGAGATTGAAAATTCATGTTATACAATTTGTTGCATAATTGTTAATATTTGAATATTCAACCTTAATTGAATGCTTGTAGGTAGTTTCTTTTATCATGCTGTTGTAACTAATTCTCCAATTGAGTAGTTGATGGGCACGCAAAGAAGAATGCAAACTTTGCTAGCTTTTGGATGAATCCTGTAGTGCAATTTGAGCACACACACACACACACACACACACACACACACACACACCTGTGCAGCTACATTGCACTGATTATGCTGGGACTGCAGTTTGGCTGGTGGACTGGAGTAAGGGGTTATGTCAAACAGGGCAGACAGAGAGAGAGAAGGCAGCGGGAAGAGGGTTTAGGCAGGGGAAGTTAGTGGTTCAGAAGGAGGCAGCAAGTGTGCAGGATAGCAATGTGGGAGGGAGAGGCAGCAGGTGCATGTGCCCTGAGGCTGGTGATTTTTGTGCACTGCACGAAAATGATGAAGTAAATTTGGAGGTGATGACACAACAGAGGAATCAGAAACTGTTGGGTAGAGGGTGCGGGTCGAGGGGGTTAGTGGAGATTGAAGCCAGGAGGGTTACGGGAGCAAGGAATATGTTGCAAGGATAACTCCCATCTGCGGAGTTCAGAAAATCTGGTGATGGGGAGTTGGAAACAGATGGCACAGGTTGTGAAACAGCCATTGAGCTCTAGCACGTTGTGCTCAGCAGTGTGTTCCACCACTGGTTGGTCAACTCTGTTCTTGGCCACAGTGTAGTGGTGGACTGCTAGTCGGTGGTCATGCTCACACAAAATGCTGTACAGAAATTTTAGTAGAGCTGGTATATGACATTGCTGCTCCCACAGATTTCCTTGCCTCTGATGGGACAGGATAAACTTGAGGCAGAACTAAAGTAGGATTGGGGGGGGGGGGGGGGGTGATGAACTGGGAGGTCTTGCACCTGGTTCTTCCACATGTACTTTACTCCTTTGGCAATGCATTGAGAGTGAGAGTGGGATAGGGATGTTGTTTGGGTGGTAGAATACCAGTTTAGGAGGGGTGGACAGGATGTTCTTAATTTCTGGGCATGATAATAGATAGTCGAAACCCTGGAGAAGGACTTGTTCAGTTGCTTCAGTCTGGGATGATGTGGGAGGTACTCCCTTGCAGCTGGTTCTTGAGGGTTGTGGGAGGGGTGTATGAGGATATGGCATCAAAAAAGTTTGCTGATTAGGCTTGTGGGATAGTGCCTGTCTGTGAAAGTTTTTGTGAGACATTCAGCCTGCTGGGCAAGCAATTCTCACCACTCCACAGTTGGTCAGGAGTAGCACTTTGTGGTGGGGATAGGGGACAGCTGTCAAAATGCAGATACTGTTGACAGTTAATGGACTTAATATGGACAGAGGTACGGATGGAGTCATCAAAGAGGTGAAGGTCAATGCCAGGAAGATGGCACGCTGGGCTGAAGCCAGGTGAAATGGTTGGGGGAGAAGATGCTGGAGGCTGTGGAGGAATGAGGATAGGGTGACTTGGCCTTGAGGCCACTTCATGAAGATATCAATAAAACTGAACCACACAATAAGTCTAGGGTTTTTTGAGGTGTAGCCACCAATGGTCTGAATCATTGAATACTTTTCGTTGTTAATTATTGTGTTGTTTGCCATTAATTGGAAAAATGTGGTGTTTAGTCAACATAAGTTCCTGTTTTATTCTCTTTATACTTTTATTGTTTTGTAACCTGTACAAATATGCCATTGTTAGTTGCACCTCCTTTGAATCTGACTGAAAAATGGATGTTAAAAGTAGGCTGTTGTCAGTGATGTAATCTACAGTTCAAACACTTTACTTGCACTTAGATGTTGGATAACCTATTGTTTATGGCCTAATTGAGTTTCTTCTATTTAAATTATGCACAGATAAACAGATAGCCACTGACTTCATTTGGTTGGTGCTCTATAATGTGGTTGTTCGCATGCAGTAATGTAATACTGAAGTAACTATTCCCAAAAGTTCAAGTGTGGTGAACAAATCACTAATCGAAATTCTTACATCACTGCCCTTAGATCCAACCTTCAATGATGTGGACAGTAATTAATGCTGGTCATAGCCTGGTCCTATTGTCACAGTTTGTATTAATTATTTTTGGATGATTAACATAGTCCATGAAATTTATTACACATTCACTGATCAATTAATCATTTAAAATAGTCAGAAAACACAGGTATTACTGCTTTTAAACTCAACAAAGATTGACTAAAAATGGCTTCCAGCACATTCTTTTTATAAATTCACAATAATTAAAACTGGAGTTAGCTGTTGTTGTTTACAGGATTTTTGTATGTTACAATTAAAGATTTACATTTCTGAGTAACTGAATAGTAGAGGGCGATTCTTTTTCAGAAGGACTTTTGGATACTACAATAATATCTGTTGAATTACATTTATTAGTTTGCCTAAATATGGGATTCTATTTCACTAACGATGCATTAACTAGGAATCTCACTTACTGTGAAATATGTTGCTAACATATTTTCATGACTGATTGTATGAATGCTTTAGTTATTTATATAGCTTTTTCATATATTTTATCAAGAAGTTAGTAATTGTGTACATGTTTGCAGAAAAACAGTGACAATGAGATTTGAAATTACTGACATTTTGTAATTAACACGGTTGTTATGGCAGACCAAATAGCTCATTAACTTCTGAAAATCAAAGGAATTTAATAGACAGTAAAGTTATGTTGGACAAACCCTGAGACAATCTTCAAAATCTTTAGGTACTGGGCACATGCCATATAAATGACAGAATTGAAAATATCTTGAAATTTGAAAAAAAGTAATATTTACTTTGGGGGGGGGGGGGGGGGGAGAAAGACATAACAACTGGAAGGAATCCACCAGCTTTGTTACAGTTTTTAGTTGTTTTGATAGACTAATTTTCATTACTGACAAGGTATCTTTAGTTCAGCATATTCTAGTATGATCCCTTTACCCTTTGCCTGAAACTGTCACCTTCTTTCTAATACCTGTCTTGTCCCATTTTATGTTTTCTATTTTTTTTTTTTTTTTTTTTTGTTCTTTGCTGTTTGCAATATCTTTGTTAAATATTTCTCCTTTCATTCATATCTATAGGTAAAAAGACCCAATGTCATTTGAATATACAGTCAGCAATGTGTTACTAGAATCAGCCACAACTGTCAATCTTCTAGCAGTAACCGTCAGGATCAATTTAAAATGGAATGACCACATGTATGTAGCTCTGGGGAAGGCATGAAAGAATCCTCTAAATAACTGAGGTGCCTACTATGGAATCCATGGAGGTCACTCTAAATCAGCATGTTAATGAGTACTATTTTCAACAGCTCCCTAAATGCTGTCACAATAGTAATACTTAAATTTTAATAGCTGCCAACAGGAAATACTTTATGTTTCGTAAAGCAGCTAGAGACTGTTAAAATGAGCTCAGACAGACTGAGCTGGAGAATCATTGTTGGGGAGACTTTAATATTGATCTTGTCAGATAGTTCTGAACAAGGATGACTGGACTTAATTGAGATCCAGTTATGGATTATGAACCACAGCAAAGTTCCCTACAATGACTTAAGGATGTAGTGCAGCAGTCATTGTCATTTTCTTTTTACATACTGTTACCACAATTTGGATATAAAATCAGTAGTCCAAGGTTTATCTGACCATGTTGGTCAAATGTTGACAGTAAAATATACTGATCTGTTACATCCTGATCATAGAATCACAAATGATAACTCAATCACTCTATTTAGACAGAAAATATGGGAAGAACATTTGGAAGGGATTTATAAAACAGACATTATAGATGGAAAATTTAACTCTAAAACTAACCCCAGAAATGAGGACAGGATATGAACACCTCCTGGGATTAAAGTATCATGTGTTGAGAAAAGGGAGCTGTTCCTAATACAAAGGACAAGCTGTAGTCAAGAATTGAAAAACTAACCCCAGAAATGAGGACAGGATATGAACACCTCCTGGGATTAAAGTATCATGTGTTGAGAAAAGGGAGCTGTTCCTAATACAAAGGACAAGCTGTAGTCAAGAATTGAAACACACAACTACCACAGGTATTGCCAAATCCTCCAGTGTGTTACTGAAAAATTGACATACATGCACTATACTCAAAAAATGAGACACTCCAAAAATAAAACAAAAATAATTTGGGACATTATTAAACCAAAATAGTGATGCAAATGAAAATGAGTCCTCAGAAAACATCTGTGGCAGAACCGATGACACAGTAAATCATTTGGTCACCAAATTCAATACGGCAAACATTCTCCCCACTAAGAAATATTCATTAGATTTACTTCAGTTGACACTGCATGCACCACCTACAGACATTCATTTCAAAAATGCAACCACTAAGGACACGACAAAATTCATCAGACCAGAGAAAAGAAACAGCTCTGCTGGTTGTGGGCAGTATTTCGCAGGGTCCAAAATCTTGTGCTGACTTATAGGACTGCCTGAAGGCTGTATTTATAGTAGACTGATGTCTTAGGATATAATTCCAAACAAACTTAAATATGCTGTGTTGACAACACCTATCAAACTGAAGATAAACAAATCACTTTAGTTGCCAGTCCACTTCAGTTTTTCCGGTCTTTTCCAAAGTATTATAGAAGGAGACTTATGTTAGAATACTGCTACTGTCTATATTTTCAACAATGTATAAAAGACTTTCTGATTTTTTAAGTAAGTTTAAAATAAAAGAGAATCACAATATGGTTTTAGGACAAAAAAACAGTCTACCAAAACAGTGATCTTTTCTTTTCTAAATGAAATGCTACAGGGCCTAGATAGGCAGGAACATCCCTTGAACACATTCCTAAACTTAATCAAAATCCTTCAATAGTAGCAGTAATGATAAATTACTTAGTAAGATTCTGAACTGTGGTATTAGGGGAGCAGCACGTAACTGGATTAAATCATACCTCCATGAAATAAAAAAGGTCATAAAGGTAACACATTAAATAAATGGCACAGTCAGTACCCAAGACTGAAATCATTTAGATTATAGAAAATGATTATTAGAGTAATGGAATGAGTAGACTAAAGATCATCATGCAGGCAGCTATTTCAAAAAAATTAAATACTACCACTTCTGTGTAATTATGTACTGGAAAATGTAATTATTATGAAAGAAAAATTTAACACTAACAGTCCGCATGCCACATGTAATTAATCTGTACATAGCTAACACACAAGACACATAAATGATGTCCATGAACAACAGACAAATAGAGCACTATTACAAAAAGGCATACTCCATCCTCACATCAAACTCCATAATGCATTACCCAAATCCACAAAAATAATAACTGACAGAAGCAATTTCATATCAACCATGAAGGAGTTTGTGGTCAACCACCTCTATGCAGTTAAGGAGTAGATTAAACAGAACGACTTCCTTCGTGCCTTCCAACATGGATTTTAAAAATCTCAATTGTGTGAAATCCAAGTCACACTTTTCTCACATGATATGTATATATCAGTATACTGAAAGCCATGGATCAAGGCAGTCAGGTAGATGCAGTATTTCTCAATTTCTGAAAAGCATTTATTATCAACAGTGTGATTATATAGGGCAGATAAATTTGTGACTGAATTGAAGATATTTTGGTAGGGAGGGCGCAGTAAGTTATCTGGGGTGGAGAGTCATCAAAAGATGAAGAAGCAACTTCTGGTGTGCTCCAGGGAAGTGTGTTGGAACTCTTGCTATTCTGTAGTGTATTAATTATCTTGTGGACAATATTGGTATTAACCTCAGACTTTTCACAAATGATGCAGTTATCTGTGAAGAAGTAAAGTCTGAAACAAGCTGCACAAATATTCAATCAGATTTTAATAAGATTTCAGATAGGTGCAAATATTTTCAACTTGCTTTAAATGTTTCGACATGTAAAAATTTGCACTTTATAAAAAAACACATGCTATCCTATGACTATAATATCAGTTATTCAGAGGTGGAATTGGTCAACTTATACAAGTACCTAGGTGTAACAATTTGCGGGGATATGAATGGAATGATCACTTATGTCAATCATGGGGAAAGCAGATGGAAACTGCACTTCATTGGTAGAGTCCTAGGAAAGTGCAGTCAGACTACAAAGGAAACTGCATAAAAAACACTTGTATAACCAAACCTGGAATATTCTGGGATCTGTACTAAATAGGACTAACAGGGGATACAGAATTGATACAAAGAAAGGCAGCCTGAATGGTCACAGGTCTATTCAACCCATGGGAGAGTGCCAGAAGATGCTGAAAGAACTGAACTGGCTGATGGTTGTAGGTAGATGCAAACTTTCCCATGAAAACCTACTTGGAAAGTTTCTAGAAGAAACTTCAAGTGATGAATTTAGGAATATATATAAGTATCAATACCTTAGAGAACGCGTAGACAGGATTAGACTAGCATATCAATTTGAATAATCTGCACTTTTTTTCTGCCGAATTCAAGGATGAAAACTGAGGTGTGCAGATTAATTATAATAAGGTTGTTACTGCTCCACCTCCAACAACAGATCCCATTATACAATAGTGATGTTGTGGCCCCAGTTCTGTGATGCGTCAGTAGCACATTAGAAGTAAAGTATTAACAGTGTGTAAAGTTGTTATTATGGCTACAAGCTCTCATTATTGCTCATACACAGCTAAACTTAAAATTATTGAAGAAGCAGAGAATATTGGAGACTGTGCAGCAGGAAGAATGTACAATGTGAGTGAGGATTGGCAAAAAACAAAATGCAGTTTCCAGAAATGAGTGGTAATTGCCAGGCAATTCTTTTTGCTTCACCCCTCTTCTTTCCCTTTCAGTCCTTCTGCCTGAAGGAAGAGCCACTGTCTCTGAAAGCTTGCCTAATTATAACCTTTTATGTGTGTGTTCTGCCGCCACTTGGTGAGTAGATTTTTTATCTGTGTCTGGTATTAGTTATAGAACATCTACAATACATATAATTTTGTATGAAAGTTCTAGTAGAATGTAAATACTTTGGGAGTAAAATTCTGTTCCTCTTCCCTCAAAAAATAGTGTGAAGAGTGAAGTATGAATATAATATTGGGACCAATAACAACAATCTACAAAGACTTCTAGACTTTAAAGTTAATACAGAAAGGAGTCAGATATAAGGGTACACACACATTCAACAACCTACAAGGGGATAATAAATCTCTTAAGTGTAATGGTGGTTAAGATGAAATCAAAATACTTTCTGTTACTCCTGCTTCAGTGAAGAGTATCTCCACTGAAATTTCCAGAAATATTAGTTTAGGTTATTGATATTATCACTAATTCATAATTTTAAATCATCTCATTTTATTCCACTTAAATAAAATGTACATTTTGACTTCTTTCTGCACCCCAGAAATCTGTCCCTATTGTATTGCACTTAAATAAAATGTATGTACTTGACTTCTTTTCATACCCCAGATCCATAGAATACAAAAAATGTTATTTAAATCTTACCCCTGCCTTTGAGTAGCAGTAGCTCCCAAAGAACCACCACTCCCATCGAAGCCTTCCACCAGTCCTAGCTCCTAGACCCTGCCTTACCCATCTGCTCTTATCCCACATCCACAGGAACTTCCTTCTTGCTCCATAAACACACTGCTCTGGAACACCTACTTCTGGCTCACAGCAACATTGTCAACCTTCCCTTTAAATGCTTGACCCCTGCAGAAGTTTCATTCCTCTCAAAAGGCCCAACTCTCATCTGTGATCCTAGGTGTCTCTGCTGAGCTTGTCAAAGACTTGCGTACCTTTACTTGTTCGCTAGCTTACTACACTAGTCAGAGGACACATTGAAACTTGTATTAATCAATTCTCCCTCCAGCCATGATCCTCCTCCATCATTCGTCCTTGTGCACCCCCTCCCACCCCCCACCCACTCACCCCCCTACCCCTTCTCACAAGACACACATACAAATCCGGTAACCTTCCAGGAATTCCTCTCCCATTCATTTTCTTTTCCAAAATCCCTTCTCAATGAGTCCAGTATCACATCCATGAAATAAAAAATTAAATATGACCTAAAACTACAATTCTGTCTTTGTTACTCTTTCCACTGACTAAGGTCTCAATCTCTATACCCATGAAATATTGTGTGATTATGTGGTTGTGTCTCAGCAATTTTCTAAAGTCATAAGCAGCAGTTATCCAAATATGCTGATAACCTTGCCAGAATCATTATAGACAAACAATATTATGCCCATCCAGCTTACCAACAAACCTGTCATTATTGTGGACCACCCACCAACCATTACTTCCTGTACCAGCCGGGCCCTGAAAAACGGAACTGCAGGTGCAACACCTATCTTTTCTATTACTTCCTACTACATTTGAGGAATATGTATTTCCTCTCCAGTTGATGTAGGTGCTGTCTCTCCCATGGAGAGATGCTTAATAAGAAATAATAAGGTACAGGTAAACAAGAACAAGGGTTTATTAAAACCACAGTAGAGATATTTAATAACAAAGGAAAACCCTTCTCAATTAAAAAATAATACATCTTCCTGTGCACTAAAAGCCATATGGCTGGAACACACAGTGAATAAACATAGTGGGGTGTGAACACTATGCCATGGATAAACCCTAATGATGGAGGTTTAGCATTCGGCATAGTTGGCTGACAGGTACATCTCAGGATATCACTGGAAAAACAAGGCCCCTCTGTGGTGGTTTCTGATCAGGCTCTGACTTACGGGCTACTAAGAGCCAGCACATTAATTGGCCCAGAGCTCCAGTGGAGTGAACTGTCAACATGTTGTCTTGCGTCACTCTATGTAGTTGGTATGCAAAGGAGTTTGGTCCCTGGCATAGTGGACCTCTGGTGTCACTTGTCCTCCTGTCTGTGGTTCTTGTTGTGATCAACACAGTCCAGGGAGGCAATGCCTTGAACATATGCAAACCCATGATGCGTCAGTGTCTGAGGGTTGCCGATCCCTTTAGGTGAATGACAGATATGTAGCAGTAGGGACATGTGTGAAAGAAATTATGTCACATACCAATTTTGCTGCAATACCATGAAACATCTGAGCAAATGTAATAATTAACTGGCTGGAATATGCTGTACATGTTGAAATTCAACCACTTCAACAGCTGGTTCAGTATCCTTATCCCTTCTCCTTCAGCATTAACTCCTTTTAAATGTGCAAGTGGAAGCTGTCCTTCCAGAACATCCTTCATTCTGGCAATCCCCCTGGCCTTCAATACCACTAATTCCCATCTTAGCTATCTCCTTTCCAAGCCATTGCCCTCACACTTTCCGCTCCTGCCATATTCTGTTCCATTCCTCTCTGTCCTGGCCTTGCTCTCTCTCTCTCTCTCTCTCTCTCTCTCTCTCTCTCTCTCTCTCTCACGCTCCATATCCTCAGTGTTGAGTTCATAATTTATCCTCATTTTACCCCTGCCACTTCAGGCCTCCTTAGTCCCTCTCACTTACCTCTCAAATCTTGTATACCCCTTTCTTGACTCTACCAGGTCTTTGCGTTTTTTATGCTGTGAGATGATGGATATTCTTACCCAAAATATTACCCTCATCCTCGAAGTGGTATTCTGTCACTCACTCACTCACCCTATACAATATTCTAGTCTATTACTATGCCACCACTGCTCACAGTTCTGCACCATATGTCATGCTTCTTTGGATTATCCAGGTACAATACCAGTCTTATAAATTAACCTTCTACTTATTGCAGCCAATACACCAAGTGTAATGAAAGTGTAATGAAAGCTCCATGGTAAAGTATTAACTCAATTGGTTCTCACAACAGCGCAGAGGTAGACGACTTGAAATGACTATAAAAGGTGTTTGGTTGATTGGATACTCGGGAATGCTTCCAGGATTAGTTACTCTTGTGCCTAAGTATTGAGGGAAAAAAATTCCAAAATTGTAATAAAGGAGGGAAAAATGCCTTAACTATAGTTTTGTCCATTTGCTGTATTATGTTACACATCGTTTGAAAATGGCTATACAGCCAGAGGGTGTGTTGCCATGATGAATCCAAAGTAAAAGGATATTTTAATTGTGCTAATGATGTCTAACGCAGCAGATTATTATCATTCAGAAATTTTTTTTCATATTTGGTCTCTATTTCATCTAAAAATGTTTCATTATTAGTAATTCACTTTTATTGATTGTAGACCATCATTTACTTATTCTCTTTATATTCTTTTATAACAGGTATCTCCACTTAAATCACTGTTGCGAGATGATCTCAAGCGGAAAATAACAGTAACAACAGCACGCCCAGGAAGCCAACCTCGCTGTAGTCGGCCTCTTGCACCTTCTCCACATCCTGAGAGCACAGCTTCATTGCCGTTTGGGCTCCGACAGGGATCTGGGTTGGGAACAGTGAATGGTACAATTACATCAACTGGTACAGATCAACCACCAGACTCTGCAGCATCAACAGTATGGCGCCCAGCACCTCTTCGGCGTGGCACGGGAATTGGCACTCCGTCATCAGCTCTTCAGTGTGTATTTTGTGGCATTGCTTTTCCTGATCAGACATTATATTTCCTTCATAAAGGCTGTCATTCTGACAGCAATCCATGGAAATGTAATATCTGTGGGGAACAGTGTTCAAATGTTTATGAATTTAATTCTCATTTACTCAGTAAGACACATCAATGAGGTCAACCACATATGTATCCGATACATAGAGAGTGGCATATTTTGTCTTGTTGTTAATGTGAAAGTTATAGTTGTTATGGATTTTACTTGAATCATACATTTGCTCCTCATACTCTGAAGTCCTGCTGTTAACATTTTCAGGAGAGGGAGAGGGCAAACATTGACTCTTAATAAAAGACGAATATGGTATTGTAATGACTGAGTGTCAGGATGATTGAGTATTCCACATCTTTTACCGTCCATAAACTTATCATCCTTTATTAAATGAATTTCTCTACCCCCTCCCCCATAATCCCTCCTCCCAAAAATTCCTTTTCTGATTACCAGTCATTGCAAAGCCTACTTCCTGTGGCTTTTTCACCCACAAGTAAATTTTTTAATAAAAGTTTTAGGCTTATACATATACATCAGTTTAGTACTGTGTAATCTTCATTCATGTTATTCAGTTAGATAACCCCTAAGCAATGTTTAATTCTTCAGCTCTTATGCAAATATACTCTGCATACTTCGTTACACCGAAGTTGTTGATTGTCTGTATAAAAAAATGTGCCACCCTCTACAGTACATATTCATACCCACAGTTTAATATTAAAACTGTTGGTTGCTTTTTGGGAACACAGTGCATTATTGTTAAGATTCATTTAATAATTCAGTTGTAGTTCATTTCCCACTTTATTCATCTGAGCTTAACATTCCACATATAGTAGAAATATTTATAATGCATTATTTACATAAATGTATATTCTATATCTATACAACCCTTTGCACAATAAAGTTTAATATATTACTCCTCAATTGTATTTATATGGCATATGTACAGTAAGGGTTTTAAAGAAAGTATGTGGTTGTGACAAAATGCAAGGCTAGTACACATATATACATATATATTTCTATATTTGGGGAATTTGAGAAGTACAAAGTCTTATGTTACAATTGAGGCTGTGCTGAACTATTTATATTTAAGAAATGTGAGTCATTTATTTGGAAATACTATGTTGTACCTTTTATGTTTTTAATATTTATTTATTTATTTATTTATTTATTTATTCATGACACTCTGGGAGATGCACCAAGTGTGGTAATGCTATTAATTTTATAAAACACAGTTTATTTGTAGCAAAGCTACAAAGAATTGCACATTTAAGAAATACAGGACCATTTGGAAATATGTGCCTTTGATTTTTTTTAAGAACAAGAGATAACAATGAAGTGAAATTACATTTAAATGTCATGTGTTTTGTGACAACATCCGTCCCCTTCAAAACAAGTCCAAATATTACGCTTCTTTGCTATGAGCAAAGATTACTACATATTCTATATTCTACTTCACAGGAAACATTCCTCTGCTTTGAAAATGTAATAAAATATATTTGTTATACTCTTATACATTCCAAGTAATTAACTTGATAAACTATCATATCATTTCTGAATTTCCCTTGTGAACTTCTATTAACATTACTACTGCACACAGTTTTATAGAATTCTTATAATGTAGGGTACAGCTACTGAGTGTTGGAAATGTCATGGTTACTATGCTGAAGTTAACTGCAACTTTTTGCTTTAGATACATCCAGAGAAAACTGCAGAGTAGACTGTAATGAGGGTAATTAACTTCTGTCCAGTCAGAATCATTACTCAATCAAGTGACAGCTGAATTCCATTATTATGTATACCTCGACCACTCTGAAACTGATGAATTGTCAGAAAACTTTACTAATATCTCTTTAATCTGTATTGAAAATTGTCGTTATCATTTAATTATTTTTGTCGTGTTCTACACTAATACTGATTTTTCAGTAGTTTCACTGTCTCTCATGTCATATATTAAATGAAAATTTGCAGTAAAAGGTCCCATGAAATGCTTTTTTTTGAAAGAACAAACTGCCATAGCACTGTATTTTTCTTCTGTACTATCTAGATTTTGTCTTTTGTGCTGTTATTGAGTATTATACTAAAAATTCTTGGATGATTAACATGTCATATCCAGTAAAGTCAGTCCACAAAAGGCAAACAAGACTAGGCTAGTAGTGTTTATATGCTTTGGATTGGCTTTACCAGGTATGGTATGTTAATGGTGTAAGAACTTTTAGTATTGTACTCAGTAATGCAAAAGAAGTCAAGCTCTAGAAAGTAAAGAAGAAAAATACAGTGCTATACAGTCAAATGGTGGTTTATTCCTTCCAAAAATACTGCATGACTGTGGCTCAGCACCATCAAAAACATTTTATCCATGAAATGATTGAGTTTGGTCCCTGTATTACTCATGTCCTCTTTCCATATAAAATAGATAGTGGGATAAATGTCTGTGCTCCATTATTCCACTTTCAGTATAATAAATATAAAAAACCAAATTTCATGGCCATTTGGAGTGTGCTGCTGTGTACCTTATAGTGAATATATGAAAGAAAGTTATTTTCATAAGCCATAAAGCTAATGTTAAAATATAATATTTGTTGTTAAATTCTTAAAATTACTTTTACTTGTAACCAGATGGAAGAAACAGGTGCACATATGATCTTACCCTAAGTGAAATTACCTAGTGCCTGCTAGAGTATGCTCTTACATGACTTCAGATGTAGCCCAATGGCTACAAGTGGCTCTTCTAAATCATATTTTTGACCTAAAAATAATTTAGAACCAAGTTTCCACTTCACAAAATTTTTTTAGCAGAAACAATGTACCTTTCCTCTTATAACAATACAACTTGTAGTGTAAGAGCAGGTTGACTACAGGGGGCCATGAATGTGATAGTGATCATAACAGTTGTGATGATAATTGTATTCTGTAGTGAGTTCTGTAGAGCTACTGTGCCCTTGTTCGTCTCTCTCTCTCTCTCTCTCTCTCTCTCTCTCTCTCTCTCTCACACACACACACACACACACACACACACACACACACACACAACTCAAAATTTAATGCCTGTTTTGGTATATTTATCGTATTTTACACACTTACGTTTCAATTGATATTTATATCTGTTACTTCTGTGCTTGCTTTAATATTTTTGTGTGTTACTCTATTCTTTTAAAAAATTATAGTGTTATTCTTTTCCTTAAAAATATAATCTTTGTCTTACTTACTGAGAACTATTAATTTTCCAAAGAGATAAATGATATATTGAGAAAAAAGTTGAGAAAGAATCGGCTGATTGAGAAATGGAATGTACTGTAGTTCTGTTCAGTATGGTAGTACTCATTCTGTTCGGCTGCATATTTAAAGTAAGTTACCTGATATTGTTAGAGTTGTGTCCATATTTCCCATAATGTGTGTAATGTGTAGGTCATATAATGACTATATATTTTCAACTGTGCTACTGACATTCAAGGAAGAAACATGTTATATTAAGTGGCATAAATAGTTTAGAATGGTTTCCTTAGGTCTTCGTTTCAAAGATTTTAGTCAACCAAATCAGTTAATCTCTACATGTGTGACGATAGAAAGAAATATGTGGTCCTAATTGTCTAAACATGAACAGTAAAGAAGCACACTAGTAGCATTATGATTATTATCATGTTTCCCAACACACTGGAAGCAGACAGATTGCTCACTACATTTATTATCAGAGAAATGTCATGATATCCACATTTATGTTTGTTCTCAGTCACACTTGGTGTTGAAAATTATAATTCAAATCATAGTTCCCATCTGCCTATATATAATATTGATAAGTGTCTTTTTTCAGTTAGCATATCACATGTTGGTATAATTCCAGGACGGCTTATTACATCTGTCCCAAAACAAAATATAAGGCTCATTCAATAAGTAGTTCAATAACACCTTTTTTTCTGAAAGCAGGTTGGATTTATTCAGGATTCCAATAAATCCTATTATTCCCCACTCCTTTAGCTACAAAACCCCATTTTTCAACATAATCTTTGTTCAATGTGACATCATTATGCCACCTCACCAGTACGGCCTGTATGCATTTTATGCCTGCATGGCATCACTCTACTGGTGGACATCTCCCCATCATCCACATACTGCTTCCTATAGAGTGCATCCTTCATTGGGGCCAAACAGATGGAAGTCGGAAAGTGCGAGATCCAAGCTGTGGGGTGGATTAGGAAGAGCAGTCCAGTGAAGTTTCGTGAGCTCTTCTTGGATGTGCAGACTTGTGTGAGACCTTGTGTTGTTATAGAGAAGGAGAAGGTGGTTTGCATTTTTGTGCTGATGAACGCACTAAAGTTGTTTCTTCAGTTTTGTGAGGGTAGTACAGTACAATTCAGAGCTGATTGTCACACCGTTAGGGAGGACATCAAACAGAATAACCCCTGCACAGTCCCAGTAGATTGTTGCTGTGACTTTACCAGCTGAGGGTGAAGTTTTGAACTTCTTCTTCAGAGGAAAATGGCGTGGTGCCATTCTGTGGAATGATTGTCACACCGTTAGGGAGGACATCAAACAGAATAACCCCTGCACAGTCCCAGTAGATTGTTGCTGTGACTTTACCAGCTGAGGGTGAAGTTTTGAACTTCTTCTTCAGAGGAAAATGGTGTGGTGCCATTCTGTGGAATGCCATTTTGTTTCTGGTGTGAAGTGATGAACCCATGTTTCATCGCATGTGAAAAAGTCATGATCAGCTTCATAACATGCAAGCAATTCCCCACAGTTGGTCCTCCTTTGCTCTTTTCTGTTGGCAATGACGAACCCAGTGGGCGCACTCACCTTCGAGTACCCCCGCTGGTGGATGAGTGAGTCGGCATCACCAGCAAAGATGTCCACTTGAGCGATGAGGTATTTGATTGTGATCTGTTGACAATCTCGAATGAGACTGTTCGCACGTTCCAACATTGCAGCAGTCACAGCTGTGTGCTGTCGGACAGCGCAGGAGACCGTACAAATTTGTGTGACCTTGTTACAATGATTACAGATGTTTCACCTAATAACTTACCATGCTTTCATTCACTCCTGAGTCTCAGTAGACATTCTCTAAGTGCCTGTGATTATCTGTGATGCTCTGATTTCCCATCAAAATAAATTCAATGACAGCTCTCTGCTGGGAATACACCTCCATACGGATGCCATTCTGAAGGCTGCATATAGTTCTGCCAACTGTCAGAAATTCATGAAACAATAGGGGCTTAACCAGGAATATTCCACGGTGCACCACAACAAGTTGCACATTTTTTCAACCAAATCTGGTCAAGAAAAAATGTGTTGTCGTACTTATTGAATGTCCCATGTATGTTAAAATCTCAAACTGTACATTTACTACTTCTTGTCTTATTATATTAAATGAAAATAAAATTTCAAGTTTATGACATGATTTCGACCACTGATTGCTATTCCAGTCCTAACTTTATGACCACTGTTTATACAGCTGAAGATTTGCTCTACTTCTTGTTAAAATGTTCCTACTTTTTGTTGTTTTTACCCTACATACTTGTTTTCATTCTCCATGTAAATAATTTTTTCTTTTATGTAATATGAAGTCACTTTTTTAACATAATGACTTGCCAGAACTAATCAAACCTTACAAGGAGAGAGATCATATTGATTTGCAAAAAATGTAAAATGGAAATTGTAATATTGATTTGTACAGAGAAAAATACCCACATTAAAACATTATAGTTTCTTCATTATTCCATGCTTTGTGTGGCTAGTCTACCTTCTGTGCTTTCCAGTGTCAGGTCTGCTGCTTTTCTAATACTATTGAAACTTTTTTATACTTGTGCCCAGCATGGAAAATACCTAGTCCACAACAGAAAGTTTTCATGTTGCTGTAATATCCAAGAGTGATTACAGTGTCATCTTAGTTTCTTGTTTTCCTAGTTGATTTAGTTGTTTTCTGTGTGAAGCTAAGATAATGGCAGCTAATATTATCGTTCTGTTGTATAATTAATGCATTTGTGAAATGATTAGGACTCTTCTTTTACATCATTTTAGAAATGTGGTCGCTTCTTATTGACCTCTTTTTTTTTTAAATTTCTTTTTGTGTTCTTTTTTCATTGATGGGCATGTTTCTCATTAAAACAGTCACCACATGTAATACTGTTAATGTGTACATAAGTATAAAAGTTACAGTGTCATATATATTTTGAAATTATTCCAACCTCTGAATATGAAAATTTGATTGAAATATTTTTCTCTGTTTGTTGTTGACACCAAATAAGTACATTCCTGTACGTTTATTCAATGTATATATGGTGTGTGAGAGGGAGAGACAGTCACAGAATCTTGTTTAAGTGTTACTGAAGTAATGATATGCAGGTACAGGAACTAAGTCTATTTATTCTGTTCAGCAACATCGAAGGAGCTTCAGAATATTAATTTTGATGGAAACAGTAGTGAAATTGACAGTGGAGAAGCTATATGTGATAAACTTTTACTAAAAAATGTGGCAAAGCTGGTATATGAATTTTATTTTTATATTTGTTTTTATATAATGTTCACAGTATTTTGTGTCTCATACCATCTATAATTTGTGATTTGATTCAGTCACTTGTACTATTCTTGTTCAATGGCACTTAAGGATGACCACTTTGCGATAGCAACTGTGAACAGTTTTTCTTTATGGTATTGCACATTAAAGTGTTTATTAGAAAATGTTTACTGTTGGGGATAAATTTAAACTTAGTTGTGGATTGAGCTTAACACTATCCATTATTGATAATGTTCTGTGCTCAATACTCTTTGTACTAACTGTTATATGCATTGAACACACATCTGGAGTACAGAACACTTGTTAATAATATAACAGTGTTGTCAAGGTACTTTGTTACAACATTGTCTCTAAGATAGAACAGTTGTAATCTTATTATTCAGAGGTAACAATAGAAGGGCACCATTACTCATTAATCTATCGTAAATGGAACATTATGGATTTTGCATTATGTAGAAAATGTTACATTATTCTTACAGTCTGTAATGTACAGTGTAAAGTCTGTCAACATTCCCATTCCCCCATATACACACACACACACACACACACACACACACACACACACACACACACACACACACACACATATGGCCACTGCTGTCATCACCATCACCACACCTCTCCTGTACAAAACTGTATCTTCTCTCTTTTTCCATAACTGTTATTGTATTGTCTCAAAATATTTTATTCTGAGTTTTTTACACGCTGTATAATGTAGTAAAATTGGTACATGTCAATGTTTGCAGTGTTGTTACATTACTTGCACAGAAACTTGCTGTGAAAGAAACATCTCAATTAGATGAATCATGCTGTAAATATCAAGATTCAAATTCTTTCCTGACAACTCTTTTAGAAAATGTAAAAATTCTTGTTATTTCAGAACTGAGGGAATGGGAAACAGCTAATAAAACAGTTGATTGGAATTGTGTGGTATCAAAACTGACTGCATGGTCATATTATTTATGTCTTATTTGTAGGCAGTCACATGAAATGCATGCATACTAGAGTGATTATGTATTCCTGATGTGTGGTCACTTTGTGGTTTTAATAAGGAAAAAAATTATTTTATGTGTGAAGAAATATTCAGTGTATAATTTACTCTTTTTAAAAAATGAATTATGTAAAGAATAAACAACTCCTTTAAGGGGGAAAGCAACGAAAATCTTCAGTTCCATTCTTTGCTATGAAGATTTACAATTAATATGTGTTAATAAGCTGATAATGTTACTTTTTATGTAAAGTACTCTTGAAAATTCTGTTATTGTCATTTGATTTTGTCTTTTGTACTTGTTTTCTAGTCACATGCAAAATAAAACATAATTCATATGTGCATATTTTTCTTGTTTCAATTTTACCATATGCATAATAATGTATGTGATTCAGATACAATACCTGTCTCATTCAGTTAACAACGATCACACAATATTAATGTATCAAGACCTATTTTTTTTTTTTTTAAATCATGGGGTATTGGACAGGGGAAACATATGTCTTGTTCAGAAGTATATGTATGTATCAAGCTGCCAGTGACACAGTCTGAGAGTAATGAAATTGGATTCTGTTTAAGGAAATCCCCATTGGGAAGTTTAATAACATTCATATGAATTTAGTGTAAGAAGCCAACTCAACTTAGTCTACTGTACAGAATCTACCAGAAACATTAACTCATTTAGACTGAATACACAAATCACATGATCTAAAGTGAAATTTAAATCTTGTAAAATTATTTAAAAAGCAAAATAATAAAAAAAAGTGTCACTCACATGGTGCCTAGATACATCCAGTTAATGCCCATTTGTAATTGTCATCAGAATCTGCTTAGCACAGAGGTATAACTAGTACCATAAATAAACCTGTAAAAGAAAGAAAGGCAAATAAATAAGAAAGAAGCTGAGCAAGCTGGTACCTGGACAACTTAGTGACAATGAGTGCCCTTACCTTCCTCAAAAAGTAAACAGTGTCTGGCAAACCAGGAAGTCTCAAAAACTTTCAATGACCTTCACAGTACATTACTTAAGTCCACATATAAGACAGTTATATGGCCATACAATTACTGGAAATATAGGCCTATGCTATTTTCATTAATCAAATCAAAGATTCTTTATCATATAGATACTGTGTACTTAGAGATTGTTGACTAATACCTACTAATCTGTACCAATTTTTTGAAAATTCCTTGCTTGTCTGCCTGAGGGCGTAATCTGTAGGATGTTTTCCAAATATGATGTTTCCTCATTTCAAGTTGTCAAGCCAAGAATTTCAGACACTGAATAAGCACACAACTCTACCACCAGTTGTTTGATAACATGAACCACTATTGCAGACTGTGGAGTCCTACGAAGTTATTGTATCACAGTCGCGTAGAATTTAAAAAGCTTGTATTGTTTCTTTAAATGAGTGCAGCAGTTGTTAGTAAAATTACCATGATTACTTATACTGTGTTCCATAAGGTTATCATGTTTTCTTAATTTCAGTTCAGTATTAACCCTTTTTTCTTGCACTCATACATGAAGCACAATTCAATATCAAAAGTTCCCTGACTGCCTGCATTAGATTTTGTCCATATGGAATGAAGAAACACCATAATGTAGCTCTTCTACACTAAATTCATTAAGACTACTTATGTAGCTTCATATTACTAGCAAAATATCAAAGAGTATATTCCCAGTAGACAAATTATTTCCTAGAGCATTATTCTACATCTCCCCAAGTAAATGTTTCCTGCTCACAGTTATATTATAAACTCAGATTGTAATCTACGAGTACAATGATTTTCACTAATTTTCATGCAAATTTCTGTTCACTTTAGCTTGCTTGCAGCTGACTGACAATTACTTTCAGATTTGGATTACTAGTAAACAACATTCTCTTAAAATAAAAATGATCAACTTCAGTTATGTTCTTTTCAGTTAATTCTTCTTGACCCTAGTTAATGAAGTTCTGATACAGAGAGTGACTGTTCTTCATTAAAATATCCTACAATGAACTCTCAAATAAGACAAATATAAGCTGTTTCTTTATATTTTCATATAGTTTGAGTTCAATGGCCATTGTTTCAGTTATTCTTTAATGTTAAATAACGGAGATCGTCTTCACAATCTGGTTGCCATCTTTTTGTGGTCACTGACTGTATATATATCATGATGACTGGCACTGTGATGGCCCATGTATAATGGGGGAGTTGATACCTTGTTGTCACTATTACCATTGGCTCCACATGAAACAAAAAAAGAAACATGTTTCTGTGAACATGACAAAGTAAAATTACCATAAACACATTGAAATAACACACACACACACACACCTGTTGTTACTTGTTCAATGTTAGTAGTATTTGAAACACTGCATATCACTCCCCTAGCTGAGCAAAGCAGGTATTTGAGATAACTATTCCAAATTCTCTTAGATACCAATTTCAGCAAACTACTACACATCATTCAAATTTTTTCATCTCATGTGCCAAGTTTTATTTATCTTATTGACAATTAGCACAAAAATGCTAATCACAGCCGTTTTACTCCTTGTCATCCAAATGTACCTACTTTATATGCTAAGTTCTTTTAATCTCTTAATGATTACAATAGGAATCTGACTTACAGTTACCTTATAACACATTATTCAAATCTATGCACATTATTTGTCAAGTCTGTAAATATCATGATTTACACAGGAAAGGAAACATGAAGGAATAAACTTCAGAAAAGATAGAAAATTTCTCAAAATTTTATTATTGTGTATCAGACACAATTAGGAATTGGAAAATTCCTGCCAAAGCAAAGATTGTGATATACAAATTATTACAAATCATATCAGCTACTAATTTTGATTTACAGACCAGAATTTTTGACCTGGACAAAGGAACATCCAAGTAAAATACAAGTGACATAGATGCACTTCCTATGAGGGATCCTGGGTAAGACAAGAAGGGACAGAATAAGAAATGAAATGGGCTTCAGATCAGTTCACTATAAGAAACTATGGAGAGAAATAGGCTGAAATGATTTGGCCATGTTAAAAGAATGGGAAGAGAAAGACTATCAAGAGAATCTCTAGAATGGGCAGAATCTGGAAGAAGACCAGTTACAAGATAGAGGGACCAGGCAAAGCATTATGTAAATTGAAGAGGACTGCAATGGGAGGAAATGCTGAGTGATGGACTGTGATGGAAAGAGGCATTGTGAATGACCTGCATAAATAGCAACATTTCAGGAAAAATTAGAAGACACACGTACTTTCACCATTCTGCAATTGCAAAATTAGAAGACACACGTACTTTCACCATTCTGCAATTGCTTCCCATTTCAAAGACTGATGTTTGAGTTGGTGTTTAGCTTATCGGTGAGTATCATGAACAGATACAGTATTCTGTCTTTATTTCAGGAAAAACTTGAGCACAAGGACTAATATTGTTCTTTGTAACATAAACTCAATGGTCAAAATCTTATCACTATTTTAAAAGGGTGCACTGGCTGCTTTGATTCTTGTAGATGGTGCCCCAAGGCAGTGATGTGACACTCTACCTCTGGTGTAAGTCATGACAATGAACTGATTTGTGTGTGTGTCAGTTGGTTGTACTACATCAGCACAGTAAGAGTCTGCCCCCGGTAGCTGAGTGGTCAGTGCATCAGAATGTCAATCCTAAGCGTCCGGGTTCGATTCCTGGCTGGGTCAGAGATTTTCTCTGGACAGGGACTGGGTGTTGTGTTGTCCTAATCATCATCATTTCATCCCCATCAATGTGCAAGTCACTGAAGTAGCATGAAATCGAAAGACTTGCACCCGGCGAATGGTCTACCCGACAGGAGACCCTAGCCACACAACAGAGAGAGAGCACAGTAAAATTGGTCAATAGTAGAAAGGTGCTATCTTGTTTGGACATGCTGTGACTCTACCCAGATTTTTACAGTCCTCCAGCTGATGGGACGATGTATGGTCAAATGTGGCTCACCAGCTTTGGCTGCTAAACCGAATCAGCCATTATGGACACACACTATGGCAGTTAGGTGGCAATTCCAAAGGCTTCTTGTAGGACTTACTCAACTCTTCGCAGCAGTTAGCTGCTTGGCCCCTCTGACCACTCTGTCACCAGCTTCCTGCGGGGCTTGCACTCTTATGCAGGACCACCAACTGTACCCAGTATTTTTTAAACGCACAATACCCCACTTTTCTTCTCTTGTAACACTGTAAAATGGCAAGGAAATTAGCACCACTAAATCTCTGCTAGCATCAGATCAGAATCATCATATACAGGCATATACTCTGTAATATTTCTATAGTGTGTGTGTTATAACTGCATTAGAAACCAACTGCATGTCTCCTATATTCGTAATATATACAAACTACTATAATCTTATTGCATCAACCATAAATCTATGTGAAATAACATCTAGAATAGCAAACACCTGACACTACCTCTACCCATTTCCTCAGTTGGCTATTTCAACTAAGACTTATTGTTCACCAACATCAAGTCGAATAACAACCAAAATAGTGTACAATCAAACAAGACAGAAATAAATAAATACATAGTAACAATTTTGATATAATCAGTTGTCTTTTATTCACTTCCTGCATCTAGAATGTGTGGAGACCAACCTGAAATTAGGCATCAACATGAATAATACCGAAACATTCACAGAAATGTGACTGTGTCATTAAGTGATGTCCACATGCTTTTTCATCAAAGACATTACCCTTAATATACAGGCTGGACATAAACTATCAGGCAATAATGTCAGTTCAAGGTAGCAGACATCATCAAGCAAAATTTTCCCAATACCCGTAGGTTAAAAATCCAGCATTGTGAAGCTACAGGCATAAAACGAAAGTGACAGCTGTGTGGAAGTTTGTCCAGTGAGCGAAGATGTGTCTAGCAGTACAATTTTGTCCAACTAAGCTGCTGCTGTGATTGTGGTTCCTCTGCTGCACCTGTTGCTGTGTGCCAAACAGTGCTGGAGTCACCACAAACAGATACCCAAACAATGACCTAGCTAACATTCACATATCTTACAGAGCAGTGGCATGCAGTGTTGTGAGTGCAGTAAGATGGTATGCTGAACATTTCAACACAAGGCTTGATGGAAATGGTCATTGTTGCACCCAAAAAGGCTGACATGGGATTCTGGAGCATTATGAAGAGATACTCCAGTGTTGTGATGCAATGTCTTCAGACAGCATCAGAACAATAGCTCACAAAATCAATCTCGCTTATCAACTTGTTTGGAATGTTTGCAGAGGAAAACAGTTTACATCATTACAATGCAAAAAAGATCCAAGTTTTTAATGTAGAACATTACCAATGTGAGCAAACTATTGTGCCTGGGGATTAAGACTGCACACATCTCAACAATGTGAATTTCCCCTACTGTTTATGAATGAGGCTATTTTTACTAAGCCAGTGGTATTTAAGGTCCACAACTGTCACACATGGGCAACAAAATCACCAATTAATTCAAAATTAAACATTGGAAAATCCAGGATGGAATGTAACAATATTATGAGAAGGAAAGTTGCTACTCACCATATAGCGGAGATACTGAGTCGCAGATAGGCACAACAAAAAGACTTGTGAAAGTCTTTTTGTTGTGCCTATCTCTGACTCAGCATCTCCACTATATGGTAAGTAGCAACTTTCTTTCAATTAATTCAAAACCTTTCACATACTCCCCCTTTCATACAAATATAAATGCCTTCTGAAGAAGACACCTTCCTTCTGCTTCTCGTATACAAAGACGTTGCCTTATTTGATAAATAAGCAGGTCTTCCAAAGCTGTTGTTGCCCAGTTGAGCAATATGCCTTGTCTTATAACATCTCTCTCATCAAATGGCTCAAGGCTTGGCTTTTTCGGGTCAGATGCTCTCACCAGTGCAACAGTAATCTGACCACTGCCATGCAAGAATGAACCAGCATTGTTGATACTGAAATTCAATTTAATGCCAACAAAAATAAAGGGACCCAACATCATGTCCATCTGGGCAGTTCTTTTTACTTCTTTTAACTTCTCCTTGATCAAATTACTGATCACTCCACATTTCAAGTCAACATCTTTGATTACTTTGTTCACAGTTATCCTGGAACAATGTAAATGACACCTCCTATAATGCAGTATGGTGTCCATTCAATGCCATTGCCTGTGTGGAGGCTCAAGCCAGAATGAGCTTGCACAATAAGCACTCTTGAAACCCCTGCATCTGCACTGGAAGTATGGCTCCCACTTCTACGCCAGCCAGGAAGTTGCACCTTATTGGCAGGATATTACAAAATAATTACAATTCAGAAGTGGAGCCAACAGTTCTGTCAAATAAAACTAGTGACAACACTGGATGGATGTTTTCTCTACATTACATTCAAGAACATGGACATCAAGAAAGATTTCAATGAAATGTGGGCAGGAATTGTTAATGGCAACTTGACTGCATCTTTCACACTATCTACCCATTTAAATGGAAGCAATTATTTACAATTTTTGCAATAGGATTGCCCATACTGTTGGAAGATGTTCCTCTCTGCATATGCCAAAGGATTTCATTCCAGCAGGATGGTGCTCTGATGCATTCCACTCACACGGTCATGAAACATTTGAATAAAATGTTCAGACACAGCTGGATTGGATGTAATGGTTCCCAAGAGTAGTCTCCCACATTGCCCAGTTTAGCACCACTGGTCTTTTTGTATAGGGGTCTATCGAGTACCATACCTATTAGACACCAATCAACAGTCAACACCTGTGAAGATCCAGTTGGAAGAATTTTTGAGGCCATAGCAACACTTGACTAGAAGAAGGGATCGGTTGGTAGAACATGTTATGAGGCATCAAGGGATCACCAACTCTGTATTGGAGGGTAAAAATCATAGAGGGAGACCAAGAGATGAATACACTAAGCAGATTCAGAAGGATGTAGGCTGCAGTACATACTGGGAGATGAAGCAGCTTGCACAGGATAGAGTAGCATGGAGAGCTGCATCAACCCAGTCTCAGGACTGAAGACCACAACAACAACAAAGCAATCATTTGCAACATGCCTGGAATTTCTAGGAAGGTGCACCAATAATTTCTCCAATAATGTCACCTTTCTGGAGATGTTGGGGTCAGGAATTTTGAGAATTTTTTTTTTTTTTTTTTTTTTTTTTTTTTTTTTTGTAAACAAATGATTTGAGAAAAAAATAGAGCTTTTAACATTTAATTTCTGTTTTCACCATTGCCTTAGTTCACACTCACTGGTCTATTGTACTTGCTAGAATAAAAGTTCAGATTAGATTAGATTAATACTAGTTCCATGGATCATGAATACGATATTTCATAATGATGTGGAACGAGTCAAATTTTCCAATACATGACATAATTAAATTAATTTAACAACATACTTAAGTTAATATAACAACTTTTTTATTTTTTGCGTTTTTTTATTTTTTTTATTATTTTCTTTTAATAATTTTTCTGTTTTTTTTTCTTAATTTATATCTAAAAATTCCTCTATGGAGTAGAAGGAGTTGTCATTCAGAAATTCTTTTAATTTCTTCTTAAATACTTGTTGGTTATCTGCCAGATTTTTGATACTATTTGGTAAGTGACCAAAGACTTTAGTGGCAGTATAATTCACCCCTTTCTGTGCCAAAGTTAGATTTAATCTTGAATAGTGAAGATCATCCTTTCTCCTAGTATTGTAGTTATGCACACTGCTATTACTTTTGAATTGGGTTTGGTTGTTAATAACAAATTTCATAAGAGAGTATATATACTGAGAAGCTACTGTGAATATCCCTAGATCCTTAAATAAATGTCTGCAGGATGATCTTGGGTGGACTCCAGCTATTATTCTGATTACACACTTTTGTGCAATAAATACTTTATTCCTCAGTGATGAATTACCCCAAAATATGATGCCATATGAAAGCAATGAGTGAAAATAGGTGTAGTAAGCTAATTTACTAAGATGTTTATCACCAAAATTTGCAATGACCCTTATTGCATAAGTAGCTGAACTCAAACGTTTCAGCAGATCATCAATGTGTTTCTTCCAATTTAATCTCTCATCAATGGACACACCTAAAAATTTGGAATATTCTACCTTAGCTATATGCTTCTGATTAAGGTCTATATTTATTAATGGCGTCATAGCATTCACTGTATGGAACTGTATGTACTGTGTCTTATCAAAATTCAGTGAGAGTCTGTTTACAAGGAACCACTTAGTAATTTTCTGAAAGACAGTATTGACAATTTCATCAGTTAATTCTTGTTTGTCAGGTGTGATTATTATACTTGTATCATCAGCAACATTAAGAACAACAAAGGACCCAAGACCTTGTGGAACCCCATTCTTGATAGTTCCCCCAGTTTGAGGAATGTGCTGATCTTTGCATATTATGAGAACTGCTTATTTCAACTTTCTGCACTCGTCCAGTTAGGTACGAATTGAACCATTTGTGCACAGTCCCCCTCATGTCACAATATTTGAGCTTGTCTAGCAGAATTTCATGATTTACACAATCAAAAGCTCTTTGTTCATAAACAAAAATTAGGAAATGTGCTCTCTAGATTTCATTATTAACAATATTGCACCTTGCAGTACCACACATCAGCTGTCTTACTACAATGCTGTTTCTCCAATATAGCTTATCATCTTCACAAAATAATGGCATTACAGCATCATTAATGTAGCTGATTTAATAATGAAAATCACAGCAAATCCTTGCCCAGTGTAACCAACTGTTGATAGGAACTTAAAGTTTGCCTAGCTGTGAGTGCTCAGCTGAAGTTATTATCTTCAGCTAATGTAATCATTAACTGCAACCTTCAGTATAACTGGTATTGGCTGGGGCAAGATAGTTTAATTCACAAACTTTCATCTGTTGTTTAAGGCCATAGCTCCACAATGGTGCACTATCAACCTATAGTCTTTTTAAAAATTTTGCTCAATTTGACACACTTCCTCCCATCCCCCCAACTCCTCTGGCCTTATTATCTGGTTTCCTCCACACAGCATATGTTTGCTTTTGGAAAATGAAATATCCTTGATGAGAAAAGAAAAGAAATAAATTGTAGCACTCTTTTGTTATTGCACTAAATCTCTATCTTATGAGCCTATCTCTTTCTCCTAGAGAGACACTCACACTCCATTGTGTTGTTACTCTCTTCTCTTGTACCTTGTTCCTTGCATATGACTCTTCTGCAATTTAACAAGCACAGCCAATACTGCTATGTACTGTCATCCTTTCTACAAGCCAAGGCTCTGAACACTACCAAATACAGAAAGGAAAACTGCTCGTGAATGACTATTGATGCCATCACCCAGTCTTGCAAGAGGACCAGGCTATAGAAACCATTCAACAACTTACCAAGCTTCCACCACAGAAAATCACTTAGTTAAACTAACTGACACACATCACCATCCTACTCACCACATCTTGTGCATCAAATATACAGCACACTGTACCAATTGCAGTGCTTCTTGTACTTATCTTTCATGTTATGACTGCCATCCTTCACAAATCCATAGTTGCCCACTGCAGCTGAAGTCATGCTGTTCCGTCACTGTTGGCTGAAATGCAGTGACGAATGCACGACTGCCATTGTAAGTTTGCTGTCCACAGATGTTGTAATTGCACCAACTGCTGCACATACTATTCATGTCCACTGCACAACCCACATGACTTAGAGTTCCCAGCTTCATATCTACATGTATACTAGAGAGAATCTCAGACATGAGCCCATGATAGCTTTGCTATCGCAGTCTTTACAGTACTAATGTTCTCCAGGTGGGGAGACAATCTGTGATCAAATGTGGCTTATCATCCATCTGAGGTGGTGAGCACACACTGCCATGGTATGTCTCTGAAAGTACTATCTGCCTGCGGAGCAAGCTGTTTGAGATCTGGACCATTATACTCTCTTGGTTCTTTACAGCCAAATCACTGGCAACCTGGTAGTGGGACTGAGAGGTTCCCAATTGGGAATAAATTGAAGAGGGCTACCAGCTCTTGAATTGCCTCACAATGAAGGGAAACTTTGTGGAAACCTTGCATGAATCAAAATTTTTGTGTCTGTATGTTAGGGGCAGAGAGAGAGAGAGAGAGAGAGAGAGAGAGAGAGAGATTTATGCCATGAATTTATGTGTGAACTGTGTATGTTACTGTGTCTTTGTTTGTTTTCTGCATTTTTTATTCCTATGTATGATTAATTACAGTTCACACAGAGGCACGCAAACAGTTATCTTTCCTGGCCTCTATATGTGATTGAAATAGCAAGAGGCCTGAGGGAATATGGTATAGTTGTAGGTAAACAACTAGAATTCTCTCATATACAGATTTATTCTCACTTAGCTTCTACACAGATACAAGTCTGGAGACTAACTGCCGTTAGCGTCCAACATCCTGCCCCAAAGCCCTCTCCTCAAAGATAGCACACTTGCGCACAGAACAAATATCGATATTTATGGCGCTCTACGCCACAGGCCTGATAACTGGTATAAAGGGAAGTATCCTCTGCCACACACTTCTTCCTGTTATCTGAAATGCTGACTATAGGGCTATGTAGTTGTATTTTTAAATGATGTTTATTTATTTGTAATGCAGGTTCAGATTAGCATTTCTCAGTATCTTTCACTCTGTGGACAAGGGTCATGTGGCACTAAGTTTGAAGGAAACATAAGCAAGTATCATTTAAATCATTACACCATAACTCAAAAGTATTCAAAATTCTAAATTTGAATTATGTTAATTGAAATTCAGCAATCTTGCCTTAAAGTTCTCAACTTATGAATAATTTAAAAAGTTAACACAAATCCCCATCATAATAATATCCAGTAGTTAATGAAGTTAAAGTTCAATGTTTCAAATATTTGCAGAATATTTCCAAGTTCCTGTTTCACTGTACAGTGAACTGACATCCACTCAAAAATTGAAAAATTAAATGGCCTCAGGGCTGTCCAAAAACAGTGTCTAAAAACAACCACACAGGGACACATCCCAAACCATCACAGGTTCTGTTATTTATGCTCTAAAAATAAAATAAAAAATCATTTAAACAAGAAAGTAAAGAAAAAATAATTTGTCTCTGTAACAGTCAGTTAACGAATATGGAGTCCATACCGACCCAGAAAAAATAATAGCCATAAGTAATTCTCCAGGCATCTTCATGATGTGAGAGGCTTCCTTGGAAAGTCCTCCTACTACAGATGCTCCATAAAAGATTACAATTAAAAGGCATAACCACATCAAGAACTTCAAGCCCAGCATTACATAATGCCACCCCTTCCACACTTCTGAGACACTGCTTCTTAACAACCTAAACTTTATGTAAAATAGCTACAAACTAATTTTATTGACTTACAAGTATTCATTCATATATCATGCTGCAAACCTTAACAACATGCTTTGACCTTATTTGTCTAATACTATGAGAAGTATCTTAATGACTTTGTGATCCATGTAAGCACAAAGAAAATTTCCTAATTCTAATGGTTAGCAGGAATGTACAGTATGTATCTTATAGGATGTTTCCTGCTCTTGCCACTAATGTACTTAAAACTATGGTGTTCTACAGAGTTTACTTTTAATTAAATGTACTACACATCTAATCTAGCCAGGTTAATTAATTGGGCCTTATCTAAGTATTGTCTACTTCTAAACCTATAATTCAATTAATTCTGTCATCCTATAGCATAGTTATTTTTGATGATTAATGAAGTGATTAAATTCTTAAGTGAGCTAAATTAATATGTGCCCAAAAACAGTCCTGAAGTCTTCACATAGCTAATGCAGTGAGCTACCCAGTGTCACCTGTGAAGTGTGGTATCTGTATTTGTATGGCAGTTATTACTTTTCCTGACATTATAAAATTTATATAATTTACCCTACTATAATAACAAGAGCTCCATGTTGGAATATCAACAATCTAAGGAAAAAATAGATTGCATCTCACTGTAAAGAGGACACACTGGGTTGCAGACAGGCACAATGAAAAGACAGTTACACATTTATTTTCTGACCAAAACTTTCTTCAGAAAAGGAGACATGCACATTCGTTCACACAAGCAAGCACACTTCATGCACACATGAGCTGCCTGAGATAGCAGTCATGTGTCTGTGAGCTGTTCTTGGTTGTGTGGATGAATGTGTGTGTTTCCTTTTCTCTAACTGTGTAGCTAAATTTGTAGCTTAGACATGGAAGGACACATACCTACAAGCATTATGATTTGCAAACATGCGTGCATTTCATATTATGTAAAGGCAGTGTCCAATCATCACTACAATCTCCGTACACAGGTCTACATCAAGTTGTAAAAAAGAGGAGCATGTACTCTGAATATACTATTAAATGGTAAAGCTGTTACTGTCTCAGCCCACAGAGTTAAACCTGCATACATGTTTCCAGAAGTGCCACCTACACGTGTGCTACAAAACCTGCCTCACCCTCAGGTGCAACCATCCGAAGCAGACTTACAACCTGAATGAAACACTTGCTCCAAACATTGAGTGCATTTTTCCGCATTTTTGGCCAATGTTCCACTTCTCATTAGATGGCTCATGTAGCAATCATGATGCTCAGCTACTGAGTTCACATCTAACAACTGTCAAAGAGTTTGCATTCCAGCTGCCAAAGGCACTCTTGTTCATCATTGGTAATTGATTATTTTCTCCTTGTTGCTTTTTTTTTTTTACTTTCTGTGAAAGAACAACGTAAGAACTTCCTTGCAAATGGAGACAGACCTTGATTAACACTATTCTATCTCTTAACTACTCTTAAAGGCTTACAGAGTAACTTCTTCTGTGCTCTGGATTTTTTAATAAATGTTTAATGTTCATGATACACAAGTGTTTATATTTCACGTACTATTTTGGCTCGCTTGCTCCAAAACATGCAAACGTAATTTGTTCAGAAAGATATTGCCATAGCCATGCTGATATACTTTTTGAAATTCTGAAGATAACAGAGAGAAAATGTGTGGAACAAATCATTGTTGTCTACAGCTTGCTTAGAAGCTAGACTGCAGTTACAGGAGTTAAAGGGCATGAATGGGAGGCAGTAGGAGAGAGGAGAGTGAGATAGGGTTACATCTATTTGCTATTTGGCAGGTAAATAAATGATAGTGACAGAAGTAAAGGTGATATGAAATGGAGACTGACAATAGCCTCAAAAGCATTTATATAAAAGAGAAATTTGTTAACACTGCATATAAATTTAAGGTTCAGACAATGATTTGTTTTGTCAATATCACCACACATTACTGTAAACATTCATATTACTGGTTTCAGCATGTTAACTGCCATCTTAAGACGTGAAAATTATTCATAAATAATTTCATCATAATCTGTAACAAATTACATGCATACTACACATAAAGAAAATTCATGTAAAATGTCTCAGTAAATGACAGTTTTGGCATATTTCATGCCATTTTTCATGCTAATCAGAATGCATGTAACTAGTATTTGTCAATTATGATGAAACTACTTGCAGATAATTGTCACATCTACAGATAAAATTAGTAATGGGCACAAGTGCGTGCTGGCAAAAATTGTATGTACCAAGGGTCAGTGAAAGTAAACTGGTTCATTTATCAGTAGCTATGTGAGATAAAGAGCCTTGTACAGTGTAAAGTAGTTTGGTGGCCACATTGAACCAGTCTTTTGGCTGAAGACCTCAACAACAACAAAAACAATGGCTCTCTTGAAACACCAGTTTTTATCATTTCTGGGATTTATTACACTCAGTTTGGTTGATTCTCCCTCAAAGTGACTGATAACATACACTCCTGGAAATTGAAATAAGAGCACCGTGAATTCATTGTCCCAGGAAGGGGAAACTTTATTGACACATTCCTGGGGTCAGATACATCACATGATCACACTGACAGAACCACAGGCACATAGACACAGGCAACAGAGCATGCACAATGTCGGCACTAGTACAGTGTATATCCACCTTTCGCAGCAATGCAGGCTGCTATTCTCCCATGGAGACGATCGTAGAGATGCTGGATGTAGTCCTGTGGAACGGCTTGCCATGTCATTTCCACCTGGCGCCTCAGTTGGACCAGCGTTCGTGCTGGACGTGCAGACCGCGTGAGACGACGCTTCATCCAGTCCCAAACATGCTCAATGGGGGACAGATCCGGAGATCTTGCTGGCCAGGGTAGTTGACTTACACCTTCGAGAGCACGTTGGGTGGCACGGGATACATGCGGACGTGCATTGTCCTGTTGGAACAGCAAGTTCCCTTGCCGGTCTAGGAATGGTAGAACGATGGGTTCGATGACGGTTTGAATGTACCGTGCACTATTCAGTGTCCCCTCGACGATCACCAGTGGTGTACGGCCAGTGTAGGAGATCGCTCCCCACACCATGATGCCGGGTGTTGGCCCTGTGTGCCTCGGTCGTATGCAGTCCTGATTGTGGCGCTCACCTGCACAGAGCCAAACACGCATACGACCATCATTGGCACCAAGGCAGAAGCGACTCTCATCGCTGAAGACGACACGTCTCCATTTGTCCCTCCATTCACGCCTGTCGCGACACCACTGGAGGCGGGCTGCACGATGTTGGGGCGTGAGCGGAAGACGGCCTAACGGTGTGCAGGACCGTAGCCCAGCTTCATGGAGACGGTTGCGAATGGTCCTCGCCGATACCCCAGGAGCAACAGTGTCCCTAATTTGCTGGGAAGTGGCGGTGCGGTCCCCTACGACACTGCGTAGGATCCTACGGTCTTGGCGTGCATCCGTGCGTCGCTGCGGTCCGGTCCCAGGTCGACGGGCACGTGCACCTTCCGCCGACCACTGGCGACAACATCGATGTACTGTGGAGACCTCACGCCCCACGTGTTGAGCAATTCGGCGGTACGTCCACCCGGCCTCCCGCATGCCCACTATACGCCCTCGCTCAAAGTCCGTCAACTGCACATACGGTTCACGTCCACGCTGTCACGGCATGCTACCAGTGTTAAAGACTGCGATGGAGCTCCGTATGCCACGGCAAACTGGCTGACACTGACGGCGGCGGTGCACAAATGCTGCGCAGCTAGCGCCATTCGACAGCCAACACCGCGGTTCCTGGTGTGTCCGCTGTGCCGTGCGTGTGATCATTGCTTGTACAGCCCTCTCGCAGTGTCCGGAGCAAGTATGGTGGGTCTGACACACCGGTGTCAATGTGTTCTTTTTTCCATTCCCAGGAGTGTATTTTATTCTAAATTTTTATGTCTCCAAGAGATAAGGTACGCAGTCTCATATGTTCTTATCTCAGCTGCTTTTCTACTGTTCTCTGGATTCATTTCACCATAATATTCTCAAAAATCAGTGGCATCCAAAGTATTGGTGCTATAGTTTTAAAATCATTTCATCTTCCTTTCTTGAAAATGGATACAGTTATTCCCTTCTTCCAATCTTCCGGAGTTGTTGTTTCCTTCCATACACATCTCATAACTCGAAACAGCTGTAGCTTGCTTATTCTTGGCTTTTGAGGATTTGAATTGGAAGAAATAAATGAGTTCTGACTGTCAGAGTCTTTCCTACTGTCACAGTAGAAGGACCTCACCTGACGGTCTCTGTTCTCTGGACAGTGGTGGCATTAGATTCTTCTTCTCGCACTGCAGGGAGTTTGGTTGCTGATTGAGATTAATTGAGTAGTGAAGGGGACAGAGGGAGACTATAGACCAATAACAGATAGCCAAAGGAAAAGTAGATATATTATTGTAAACAAATGGAAATGAGAAGCAGTCTCAATTCAAATTCATGGTAATTAGCCAGTCCATAAATCTGGATTACACATGTGATCTGCAGGCTAGATGTGGGCCAAGCCACAAGTACATGAAAACACATAAAATTCGAAAAAGATAATGATAACTATACCAGCCCCTACAGAGAGACTTTGTGCAGTTTAATAAAGATGAACTCAGGGGTTTCATATCAGAAATTAAGGAAAGAACCTGAGTAGAAACATGTTGCAAACACACAGATAGGGCCAGCACAACAATGACTACTGATTTAACATTGATAAAACCATGAGGCTGATCTCTTATGGTTTAAACTGATATCTATATCTTAAACATGACCAGCTTTCTTATGAGTGTTCTACTGCATACCAATAAAATCTGAACATAACTGTACATGGGTGCTTCCACATTGGTGGAAACGAACACATGAATTGCAAAATAGCAGTTACTGCTGTGAAGCCTATCAAATAGTGCTATGAACTGAGACCAAGAGGGCATCTCTTAGTAGTTTTGTAATCTCAGGTCCTCACTGTATGCTTCCTATGACAGCAGAAGGTCCCTGCTGCCAAATTGAATTGGGGCGGGAGTTCTGACAGTCACTTGGGCTCTCAACTGACAGGCTATCAGGCCTGCCCAAGCACAGCTTGGTGTTACTGGGGTGGCATCAGGCATCTGGATGCTGGGAAGACCAGTGACTGTACCTTCTCTTGGATTTTTTAAACCCACAAGTGCTGGAACTTGGTCAGTTGTACGCCACTTTGAGGAATTTATAAACTAATTGATTAGTGATACCAGAAATTTCTCCATCCCCTTCATTTGATAGTCCTCTGCCGAGAAAAGCTATCTGTTGTTACAAAAGTCTTGAGAAAATTACTTGCAAGGTATAGTTAAGTGAATTAAATTCATTGTCTTTTTAAGAATAGTGTTTGCAGCCCCAAACTTACTACCACTGAACTCACAGTTGTATAATCAATCCGAATCTGTGATTGGAACTGCAGTTTTAACTTTATTTTACTCTCTGTCTTTGTAAAGGAACAGGGCTGGACAGCTATAGAGACTTTGACACATGTGTCAAACATGTTGGGAAGATCTCTGTGCTACATACTGCCCCCTCTAAAGGTTCTGAGGGGATGGACAGCTATCCTGGTGGGAAATAAAATTTCCTCCTACCCATCAACCTAATTTGGAAACAACTAATGAACATATCTACACTTAATATACACAGTCAAGAAACAACAATTATACAGGAACATTTTAATGGTATTAGAACAGAATATCAGTCTGATATTGCCTCAGTGCAAAGGGTTCTTACATAAAAAGGAAAAACGACAAATATGTCTTTGGAATGCTGACTGCTTGGCATTTCTTTCAGTAAAAAATAAAAAAAATACAAGCAATTTACACAATCATGAAAATAATATGACAAAATATTTAATAAAAAACATCAAGGAAAGACCAAGTGTTATTCCCACTGAACATCGATAAGACAGAATGTATGTTCATGTGCGACCCTTATGTGCTTCATAGTACAAATTGATTTGTAACATAACAATGAAAAATAAAAGAAATGGAGACAAAATCTCTGTAGTTTTTTAGCAACAGGAAAGGATTTATTAGTCACCTATACCACTGATGTAAACACTGTTTCCCTTTCACTCCATTTGTCAGTGGTAGACATTGGAGCCTGTAGTCTCAGTTAGAGCAAGGGGGGAGGGGAGACGTAGGGTTATGTAAGTGGGGGAGTGGGGGCATGTGTGTGTTGGGGGGGGGGGGAGGAGGGAAGGGGCTGGGAAGGATGTCAGGCAGTAGCTGCATCAACAGTCAGCTGGCTACGGTGGGCCTTGCCTTTCAGTCTTGTTCACACCCTTGTACACTGCAACAATGCTCCAGTACCTCTGAAACCAGTCTAGAGACTACCAGGCTCAGAGGGTTACCTGCCTCATACTCAGCTGTTGCCACTCTAAACTGTTGTTAACAGTCCACCACCTCTATCACTATAGTTGAGTCTCCTCGATGCAGACTGCTAGCAGCAAACAGGCTGTGGCAGCTCAGTTGTAAGCAGATTCCCTCAAGCTCCAGGTTTTTAATTTATCAAACAATGGAAAATTCAGGATGGAATGTAACAATTATGAGAATGAAAGTTGCTACTCACCATATAGCAGAGATGCTGAGTCGCAAATAGCCACAACCAGAAGACTCTCACAATTAGAGCTTTTGGTCATTAAGGCCTTCGTCAACACTAGACACTCACACACACACACACACACACACACACACACACACACACACACACACACACACACACACACACAAATGCATCTCACACACACACACACCTGCAGTCTCAGGCAACTGAAACCTGAGACGAGACTGCAGTTGTGTGTGTGTGAGTTGTGTTCACATGAGTGAGTGAGTGTGTGTGTGTGTGTGTGTGTGTGTGTGTGTGTGTGTGTGTGTGTGTATATGTGGTGTTGACGAAGGGCTTAATGGCTGAAAGCTTGAATTGTGAGAGTTGTTTGGTTGTGCCTATCTGCGACTCAGGTTTTTAATTTACATACATTCAAAACAATTGACATAACAATAATTGTAGTACAATAAACAAACTCTCCTTGGCATTCTTAATTTCATGGCTGCCTTTCTTCCACAGTGGTGCTGTTCAGAAAAACTCAAACTTCTTGCTCTCTTTCCATTTGATGTCATATATACAGATAATTTTATCTTCCTGAGACTACTACTTTAAATTTAATACTTTCAGTATTTATACTACTTTCCAGGTTTTTTTCTTTTCTTCTTGAAAACCAACATTCAGTTTCTTTCTACTGTTGCTCCATTCTGTCTTCCTCATGTTTACAAATGAATGTTACTTTTTAAAACTATGCTATTTAAGTGGTAGCTAACAGACAGAATGCCTTTTGGAGAATAATTGTTTGCCTTTCCTTTCTCCCCAAATTATTCTCTCCTGTAAGTCTGAGGTTTGCTGACTGAAGTGGAAGAGAGGAATGGACATCATCTACAGGGCTGTTGTAGATCTCTGATTTAATCATTACTACATTTTATGCTGATGACCTAGCTGCTTAGTGCTCTCCACCATAAATCATCATCACTACATTTTAATAACTGATGTTTAATCTTGTTTCTCCTCTTAACATCTGATCATATCTTTCTGAAAACCATAATGGCTTCTGGTTTCCCCATTGCCATCTCTTAAGCCTCTTCTTTCTACCCTTTTCCTCACTCATTCTGGTTCACTTTCATGCCCTTACCAGTGACTGTAGTTCATCCTCCTTCAGTTTGTTGTTTCACTGACCTTCTCTGCTCTGTTCCAAGGATGAGGGTAATCCCAAAAGTAAGGTCTCCTATTGTTTTATAAGTACACAGACCTATTTATTTCTACAATGGTTTACATCAGTTTACAGCTTGAACATTTAGCTATTTTTCAACATAATCACCATTTCTGTCGATGCATTTTTGTAGATGCTGAGATAGTTTTTGTATGCCCGTGTCATACCAGCTCTCCGACATGCTGTTCAGAAAGTCGTCGTAGCTGAATCGCTTTCCGGCCAAATGTTCTTTTAACTAGGGAACAGGTGATAGTCACTGGGCACCAAGTCAGCACTATAGGGTGGGTGGGTGATTATGTTCCACTGAAACTGTTGCAGGAGAGAACCAGTTTGCCGAGCGACGTGTGGGCAAGCGTTGTCATGGAGAATGTGTACGCCCTTGCTCAACATTCCTCTTCACCGGTTCTGAATTGCCCATTTGAGTTTTTTCAGAGTCTCACAGTACCTGTCAGCATTAATTGTGGTCCCAGCGATTCAGCTCTGATGATTAGATGAAAGAAGAGGTTCATAACTTTCCGAACAGCATGGCAGCAAGCTGGTATGACATGGGCACACAAAAACTGCCACAGCGTCTACAAAAATGCATTGACAGAAATGGTGATTATGTCAAAAAATAGCTAAATGTTCAAGCTGTAAACTGCTGTAAACCATTGTAGAAATAAACTTGGGATTACCCTCGTATGTAACTGATGTTATTCAGTGCACAACTCTTCCTTACTCAGTTGTTCTCTCAGTGTGAGTCAGAAAACTGTGTTTAATTGTGTGTTTACAGTCCACTGGTTAACTGAATCAAGCAGAGTTAGTGTGCTTGACAGAGGATGATAGAATCATAGATCTCATCTTGATCCCATCTACTGTTGGCAAGAAACCTGGTTACACCAGGTCACATACAGCAGCCACCTGTTGGGTGTGTTCTGCCACATGAGGAGCAGCTCTCTCTTGTTGTTTCCACCCTGCCAGTAGCCACATCCATTCAGAAACACACATCCATTCTTCCGGTACAGTCTCTTTTTCTCTGACACATGTCCTTCTCATCTCTTTTGACCCCTCATTGTTTAAGAGGTATTCTCTTAATTCTTCTCTCTTGCTTCACCTAGTGGAACCACCAGTGAACTAGTGACTGCACAACAGTTTACTGACCTACATCTTAAATAAACACAATATTCATACTACAATGATGAGAAAACTTAGGTTGACAGCTTATACTGGTAATCATGCTACGGTGCAGGATCAGCTGGTCTTATTGGTTACCTTGCAACAACTTGTAATTATGCACATCTGTTATTTAAAGACAGCAGAGTGTAGGTGTGTATGTCTGGGATCTCCTCTCAAACCCCTGGACTGCTTTCAACCAAACTTGGCAAAGAAACACCATGCCTCACAAGTATCAGCACTACGGGGTTTGTAACTTCCTAGCTGCAATGGGAGCAGAGATATGGGAAGAATATGGATGACAAGTATGTTGTACAGAAACAATATCAGCTTGTCAAATCAACCTGCTTTGCAGGGCAGCCTACAAATCAGGTGCAACAACCGGTTCTCCAGGCCCCAACATGTAGGCTTCTCTGTGTGACAGGAATGTTGTAGGAGTAGTATTGGCCTGCTTTACTGAACTGTATTGCAGGGGCTACATGTGCTGATGAGCACTGCTGGGAACAGACTGAGGTGGATAGGGGAGGGGATGGAGAAAGTGAGGGGGAGGAGGAAATGGATAGACAGAGAGGAGAGGAGGGGGAGATACATAAGGCAGTTGGAATGTGTGGAAGAGTAGTAGGCAAATGGAAAAGAAAGAGAGGGAGGTAGAAATGGAGAAAGAGAGTGGAAGGAAGATATGCTCAGAGGGAGGGGAAAGAAGGTACAGTCAGAGAGAGGAGGTGGAGGAAATGGACGGGGAGAGTGGGAGGAAGAGATGAAGAGACAGCGAGAGTGAGGAGGAGATTATAGACAGAGAAATGTGGTAGAATTAGGTGGACAGACAGAGGGAGGAAGAGGCGGACACAAAGAGAGGTTGGAGGAGGTATGTTCAATATATGTGTTGAATCCATACACAGGCAAAGCCATGGGGGAAGGCTAGTATTTCAGTATACACAATGGGAAGAACTTAACTACTAAACAGCTTGAAATTTCCAATGGTTTGTGTCCCATCTCAACGCAACTATTGAAGTCTACAGCTATATATGAGTGATCGCCTAAGATCTCTGCCACTCAGTATTGTTAGTTTTGTTTCCAAGTAGGTAGTAGGGGAAGAGTGTAATCTCAACCTGCTTCTTACTGGCATGATTATGGACCTGTTTAATCTTAGCTTGGCCAGGGAATCACAAGGATGTTCACGATTCTTCAAACTGTGGAATATACTCTACCCCTTTACAGTGTTTCATGTGGCAGAATTCCTGATCAGCTTCTCTGTTTCTCTAAAAAAGTCTTTCACCTGTCACTGCTGAGTCTTCTAAATCCTTTGCCACTGGCTACTCAGTCTCTTCTGGTTTATACGGCAAGGTGTGTGTCCAATCATACCACTTTTGTTTCCCTCCCCTGGGATTTCCAACTTGCGTCACCATAACACTTACCTTGTAATGGCCAGGCAGTCAATTTTCATTGATGAATCTTTCCCAGTGAGAGGGAAGAACAGACAAGACTGGGGGCCAAAGTAGAAAATTGTTCATGACACTGATGGAATATTGACTATTCATGTTGAACGGAACAGTTGCAACCTGCTCTGTTGGTGCACCATCATCATCATCATCATTAGTGTTCTGCCAAAAGGTAGGTTTTCACATGGTAGTTCTCCAGGCTGTCAGGTCTTCTGCCATCCTATTCAGGTCTGCATAATTTCCTCTTCCTTTTATGTCATCTATCATCTTGTATCTCCTTCTTCCTCTCAGTCGTCTCCCAGAAACCAGTACTTCCAAAGCATCTGCTAGCAAGCACTCCCTTCTGAATGAATGTCCGTCCATACCTGTTCTTTTTCCTTTCTCTTATAACCTTCAGCAGACATCTTCTCTCACCATCCCTTTCTAATACTCTTTCATTACTCACTCTTTCCATCCAGCTTATCCTCTCCATTCTCCTCCACATCCACATCTCAAATGCTTCTAACCTTTTTTCATCCTCTCGTCTCAGTATCCATGTTTCTGCCCCATACAGTGTCACACTCCAGACAAAGCATTTGCCAGTCCTTTCCCTTAGACCTTTATCCAATTTGCCACATAATAGTCTCTTCTTTCTGTTGAATGCTTCCTTCACTATGGCAATTCGAGTTTTCACCTCCTGGTGACATCTCAAGCCTTCAGTTATTGTGCTTCCAAGATATTTAAATGCACTTACTTGGCTAATGGTAGCTGGTTGTATTTTAATATTGGACAGTCTGTGTCTTGTACTGATGACCATACTCTGTTTTTGCTGTGTTTATTTGCATCCCTTTCTCCACACAAGCTTCATTCAGATCCCTCAGCATGTTAGTTACTGTACGCTCACTTTCTGCCACTAATACCATGTCATCAGCAAATCTGATACATTCTATTCTCTTTCCACCTATACATATTCCTCTTTTCCCATCTAAGCCTTTCACAATAATCTCTTCAAGGTATGCATTTAACAACAGTGGGGTTGTGGTTGATTTGGGGGAGGAGACCAAACTGCAAGGTCATCGGTCTCACCAGATTAGGGAAGGATGGAGAAGGAAGTCAGCTGTGCCCTTTCAAAAGAACCATCCCAGTATTTGCCTGAAGTGATTTATGAAAATCACAGAAAACCTAAATCAGGATGGCTGGACACGGGATTGAACCGTCATCCTCCCGAATGCGAGTCCAGTGTGCTAACAACTGTGCCACCTCACTGGGTAAACAACAGTGGGGAAAGGCAACAACCTTGTCCAACATTGCTTCCTTGTGACATTTCATTTCCAATCCTTGTCCTTACTTTCTGGTGTAAATATACATTCTGCATCAGTTGTCTCTCTTTCCAATATACTCCTTTCCTCTTCAAAATATCCATCAGCTTGTTCCACTGAGCTCTGTCAAAAGCATTTTCTAAATTTATAAAAACAGCAAAGATTTCTCTACCTTTTTCCATATACCTTTTCCGTGTAGTTGTTAAAAGGCTAATAGCATCTCTTGTTTCTTTTTCTCTTCTAAATCTGAACTGATCCTCTGCAATACCTCTATGCAGCTTGCCATATAGCCTGCTATTCAACACTCAGCAACACTTTAGCTGCATGAGAAATTAGACTGATGGTCCTATGCTCTTCATGTTTTGTAGTGTTTCTCTTTTTCTCTATTGGTATCATAACTGTTGCAGGGAAGTCCTCAGACCATTATCCTTTGTCATATATCTCACTACAGAGGTAGATTACTTCTTTTCTTGCCTTGTTCCCCAGTCTCTTCAACAGCTCTGCTGGCAAATCATCAATTCCACATGCCTTCCTATTCTTCACCTCCTTCAGCACCTTTTCTACTTCTGCTTCCAAGATGATGAATCCCTTTCCATCTCCCGGCACATATTGCTCCTCTTCAACCTTCATTTCGTTTTGTATTTCATCCCCCTTATACAGACATTCAATATATTCTTGCCATCTGTTCAAAACCTCCTGTGGTTCTTCTGCTAGAGTATCACCCACTCTTTCTATTTCCATGTTATTCCTCTTTCTTTTACATTCAAAAACTATCTCACTAGCCAGACTATACAACATTTCATACTTTCCCTCTTTCTCCTTTTTTTCTAGTTTGTCACATTTCTGTTTCATCCATTTTTCTCTTGCTTCTTCAGTTTCTCTTCTCAGTTCCTTATTCAGTTTCCTGTGCCTCTTTTTGCCTTCTTCAGTTTCTACATTTTTCCACTTTTTCCGCTCTTCCGTTTTTTTTAAACATGTTTTCTGTTATCCATTCTTTTCCCATTTTTCCATAAATCTGTTTTCCAAATCTGATGCCTTTGAGTCTTTCCTTTGCTTTACCTCTCCTGTTTGTGCAAAAGACTCTGTTTTCGCTATGCCTCTGAGACTACAACATAAGGGGAGGCCAGGTTCAAAGATACCACAGGCAGCACAGGCCACAGAGACTTGGACCACAAAGCAGTTGCTCCTACAGTAAGTGAGTGAGGATCCACTACTTGAGACAAGCCACTCCCACCAATGGAGGGGAACTAATAGTGCCTTCCTGAGCAATGGAAACTGCAAGTGGCTTCAGTAACAGTGGCAATACTTCACCAGTCAGCGGTGACATTTGAAATTTTAGAACTTAACGTGTTTGTTAGGTTTTCACCTAATCCTAACCACTGCATGGCCGACTTGTTATCTATACCCACTCTAGATTCCTATACTGTTCTGACAGCACACTACAGCTCAGTAGGGCCGGAAATTCCATTGTTTGTCTCCCTGACATGTTTGTTCAGTGATTGTGGGATGGTTACCTGGCCATCAAGCTGAATGGTGAGAGTTACTATGTGCTCATCCACCATACTCAATTTAGCATTACGGTTAGTTAAGACCTCACCATTCTCTGAATGAACCATGTAATCAGCCTCTCCTTAGTGTATAGAATCTGTAGCCTGAGCTTCTATGTGGGTTGAGGTTTTGTCATGGTGAGCTTGAAATGCATTAGAATGTGAGCTGCAAATTGCCTACAATTTCTGCTCAGTCTTTGTCATTAAGTCAGCACACAATTTTACACTTAAATCATCCATATCTTTTGATAAGTTAAGACAAATGTATGGTTCCTGAAGAGGGGCAGCAGCCTTTTCAGTAGTCACAAGGGGAACAGTCTGGATGATTGACCAATCTGGCCTTCTAACATAAACCAAAATGGCCTTGCTATGCTGGTACTGTGAATAGTTGAAAGCAAGGGAAACTACAGCCATCATTTTTCCTGAGGGCAAGCAGCTCTACTGTATGGTTAAATGATAATGGCATCCTCTAGGGTAAAATAATCGACAGGTGAAATAGTCTCCTATTCGGATCTCTAGGTGGGGATTACTCAGGAGGATATTGTTACCAGGAGAAACAAAACTGGCATTCTGTGGATTGAAGCATGGGATGCCAGATCCCTTAAACAGGCAGGAAGATTAAATGGGACATCCTCCTCCAGCATTACTTTTCCTTGACAGTGGTTGTTAATATCAGCATTATTTTTCAAATTTTGGACAGATCAGAATTATCTCAGTTGCGTTTCTGAAAACTTTCATACAATTTCATACATAGTATGTTATATTTCAAGTGAAAATTTATGAAAAGGAACTACTTTATAACATACTTTAGTTTCAATGTTATAATCAATAAGTCCTAATTCTGAATGTACAGTTAAATTTCTTTTTAGAAACATTTGAAATTATAAATTATTTGCACACTTAAAATTTCTATTGTTAATTACACAATCCTATACTGTTTACTATGTTTATTTCTGAATTCATTTATGAATGTAATGAAAATGAGTAAGAATTCATTTGTCAATAAAAATTGTAAATCCTTTGGAATATTGTTATTTCTGCAGAGTGTGGGAGTTGTAAGCTTTCTTCTGATGTGATCAGATATATTTGTGTATAATAGGTGTGAACAATCTAATTTTGGCTTTGTTAATGTGAAAAATCAAAATACGGTACTGTATGATAAACAAGGTGTACAACTTTGCTTCTGCCATTTTTTCCCCAACATTTGAGGCTTTAATGAAACAAACTGGTTACACATGTATCATTCAAATTATTTTCCATCACTGGCCACTACTTTCTCCCATCTTTCCGGCAGTACAAATCACACATCGACAAAATTGTTCATCTTTTGAAGCGATCCACGAATCGATCCAATTTGTGACTCCTTCGTGAGACTGGAAGTTCTGGTCAGCCAGGCCATGCACCATTGATCTAAACAGGTGATAGTAAGAGGGAGCAATGTCTGGAGAATATGGCAGGTGGGGTAGAACTTCCCATTTTAACGTTTCCAAGTATGTTTTGACCTCTTTTGCAACGCGGGGTCGAGCGTTGTTGTGCTGCAAAATCACTTTATTGTGCCTCTTGCTGTATTGCGGCCGTTTGTCTTTTAATGCTCTGCTCAAACACATTAATTGCATTCAATAATGAGCACCTGTGATTCTTTCACTTGGTTTTAACACCTCATAGTACACAACGCCGAGCTGGTCCCACCAAATGCAGTGCATGATCTTGGAAACATGAATATTCGGTTTGGCTGTTGACATGGAAGCATGGCCAGTACATCCCCAAGATTTTTTGCATTTAGGGTTATTGTAATGAACCGATTTTTTGTCCTGGGTCACAATGCAATGCAGAAATCCCTTCCATTTTTGCCTCTGTTCACAAACACACAAACATTGTTCAATGTCTCTTGGTTTCAGCTCACACGGGACCCAAGTTTCTTCTTTCTGAATCATGCCCATAGCCTTGAGACATTTTGAAATGGTTTGCCATGTCACTCCTACTAACTGTGCAAATTCTTCTTGAGTTTGACATGAGTCTTCACTCAGCAATGTCTCCTATTCTGCATCTTCGAAAACATTCTCTCTTGCTGGTCTATGACATTAAAATCACTGTTCTTGAAGCATTGAAACCACTCACAACACGTTCTTTCATTAATAGCATCCTTACCATATGTACCTGAGAGCATTCAATGAGACTCATCCGCTGCTTTCTTCATATTGAAACAAAGCAGTAACACCTCCTGCAAATGACAAGAATTAGGCTCATGAACTGACAATTGCAATCAAGAACAACTTTATGATGCAGACACAAGTTGACTAATATTTGAATGAGGTTATGTTGAGCAGGTCCACACTAACTTCCTGATGTCTGTGATCTGTTTCTTTTGATCACTACTTACCGTTGTCGCCACCTATCGGCAAACGGTGGAAGCAAAGTTTACAGCTTGTACTAAAATGTGAGAAAATCAGTGGAAAATATATTTACATAAAAAAACTCTGCAACAACAATCTTCAAATTTATTTAGTTCAGATCAGCTGGGAGGACCTGATGTTAGATTTTCAGCTTCAAGAATCAGACCCCTAGACAAGAAGAACTGCATTCATCTCAACATGACAAGCTAAGTAAACTTGAAAGTTCATTATAATCTTCAGTCCCCTCAAATCTTCACAGAAGACTTTTCTCATTAATTACTTGGACTGCACATTGCTTAATGTGCACAATAGATGGAAGAAGGAAGGAGGAGGGAGATTACAAGTGTGTACATCGTCCGGGATTAATTGACTCATAATGAAGTTTTGTCTGTTGCAGAAATTATTTTATTTCATTGAGTTTTGAAATTTATGTATGAATAAATTTTCGATCACATGAAGCAAAACTGTGGGCTGCCCAGCAAAGGATCTTTATACCAACAGCAACAATGCACTACCAATAGTGATGGATTTGATCTAATGAAAGTGAGGAGGACTTTACAACCAGGGACATCAAAAAGGAAAGATAAGTACACACTATTTGTAGAGTTAATTTGTTTGAGGATCGTGTGCTTGTTAACAAAATGAATAGGAGCTAAATCAAACGTGAGGTAGAAATGAAAGCTGCACGATCCAGTCATCACATGTTTGAGGCAAGTGAAATTGTAGACTGATGTTTTGCAGTTAATTTTGGCAAAACTAGAAGAAATTAAGACAGATAACAATAGCAAATTTAGTGCAGTTAATGATCAGTTAACTGAAATAAGAACAGATAATGAAAGCAAATTTACTGCGCTACAAGGACAATTAAATGACTTGAAAACTGAAAACAATAGTAAAATGGACAGAATATAAGATCAAATAAGTCAAATTAGTAATCAAGTTTCAGAGCTAAAAAATGGGTTGTCAGAGGGGTTAAAAAGTGTGAATGAAAAAGTTGATGTTTTAGAAAATAAATTTATTGTTTTAGAAAATGAGTTTGCGACTGAGTCAGTGAAACAATTAAAGAATGTTGATGATGTCAGAGTTGAACAGAAGGCTGTAGCATAAAAACTGTGTGAGTTGGGAGCTACCACCCAGCAAAATGTTGCCAAATTGTACAAAAAAATTTTAAATATAGAAAACAATATGCAAACTAATGTAACCGTTTTAGATCAAAAACTTTGTGTTCCTTCTGTAACAAGTGATGTTAGTTGTGCCATGGAATCTATTCACTGTGTTCAACCTTTACCTGACAACATGAGTAATCAAAGTAATGTTATGACACCTGTTTAGTTGATAAAACCTTGTGAAGACAGTGAGGACGGAGCATTTGATGAAACTGAAAGTGATCTTTTGCATGAAGTGTCTGACAACCGAGAGGATGATTCAGATTTTTGGTGTCCTCACATTAAAATTAAGATTTATCAGTGGGAAGGCAACTATTTGATTGATACAGGTAGCCAAATTTGTGGTGTACCTGAACAATTTAGACATAAGGTCAAGTATAGTAAGAATTTTGTGGAAATGCCCATTGTAGGTGTAAAGATAAGAGGAGCTACAGGTAAGCAAAGCAAATTGGTAAAATCACAGGTACTTTTAGTATAGAAGACACGACCTTTGAACATGGATGCTTAGTGATCCCTAGTCTGTGAGAAAATATAATTCTCAGTATGGACTGGATAGTGAAAGTTGAGGCTTGTTTTGGATGGAATGCTAAAGAATTGTTTATTTTGGAATCTAAAAGTAATACTTATGTGAAAACTAATTTCTATATTTTAAACTGTGGGAAAAGTTGAAATTATTTGCGAAACGTTGAGAACCAACATGAGTACCAGATGTTTTATGATGATATAATTTTTTATGAGACTGAGGATCAGGATTTTGGAAGTGTAGTAGATTCTAAGGGGAAGAAAGCTAAAACTCTTAATGACCAACAAAAGGAACAACTTAGGAATTCGTTATTGGAGTTTAAAATGTGTTCAGTGAAAGACCAGGGAAAGTGATAGGCTATCAGTGGATGCTTTACCTTAGAAATCAATAACCTTTCTCTCTCAAGCCATATAGTATACCATTTTCAAAAAGGAAAGATGTAGAGAAAGAAATTCAGAAAATGGAAACATGGGGAGTAACTCAGAGAAGTAGGAGTGCTTACAATAATCCTTTGGTTGTGGCAAATACAAGAAGTGGTGGAGTTGGAATTGTTTTTTACTCTAGACATACTAATAAGTTCTTATCAGACAGAATGACCATCCTGAGAACATGGATAGCTGTTACACAAATTTGATTATGTAAAATTCATGAATAGTTTGGACTTGACTCCTGGATTTCACCAGATTCCAATTGACATTAATTCTAGAAAGTATACTGCATTTTTGTATGGAGGTAAGTGTTTTCAATACTGTATGGTGCCATTTTGGCTAAATGTATGTGTACCTGAATTCGTGAGAGCTCTGGATTCTGTCTCTGGAAGTGAAGTGAGTTCAAAATTAATTGGGTATGTCAATGATTTTTTGGTTACTGAAAAGACTTGGGAACAACATTTGCATTTGTTAAGAGATGTGTTGTCAAAACTGGAATCAGGAGGTATGAGTATGAAAATAGGTAAGTGTAAATTTGGTGTGGAAGAAGTAAAATTTTTAGGACATGTTATATCCGAGAAAGGAATTGCACCTGATAAAGAAAAATTTGATGCTACTGCTAATTTTCCTGCTCTTTGCAACAAAAAACAGCTTAAATTATTTTTTGGTTTAACTGGATTGTATAGAAAATTTTGTAGCAGCCAAGCTTTGAATGCTTCATACTTTTGTGAACTTTTGTAGAAGAATATTGTTTGGGATTGGAATCTGGAATGTCATGTGCTTTTTATGGGATCAAAGGAGATTTGTGTCAAAGCCAGCTGTTGTTCGGACTGGATTTACTCTTCCTTTTTGTGTTATGACAGACAGTAGTGATGTTGGTTTGGGTGCTCATTTATTCCAGGAGGTTGAAGCTGAAAGTGTTATTGAACATAGATCACTTGCATTTGCTAGAAGAGTATTGCAGAAGCATGAGAAGACATACACAGTAACTGAGAAAGTACTTTTGGCTGTCCATTGGACATTCAACAAGTTTAAAAATTATATACTAGTGCACAAAGTCATCATCTATACTAATCACAAAGCATTATGTTATATCCAGGAGTGAAAGCTGTACCATAACAGAATTACCCATCAGGCCTTGTTTTTACAACAGTTCAATTACGAAATCAGATACATTAAGGGTATCAAAATTGAAAATTGGTTAAGAGCATGCTGGGTAAGAAAGGAGGAGAAAAGACTGAACAATATTATAAGGTACACAATGGTATTTTATTCAGGAGACATAAGACTGACTCAGATGATTGGAAACTATGTTGTCCAGAACAATATATTTATACTTTAATTACTTTTACACATGAGAGTTTTGGTCCTTGTGGATCAATCAAATGTACACAGAAGATTAAGGAAAACATCTATTTTTATAAAATAGGAAGGAGAGTCAAGAAGAAGAATGCCAGATGTGAAAGATGTCAAAGAGTGAAGGTAAGCAACCAAACAAGTAGAGTTCAAATGCAAAATGTACTGCCTAATAGTAACCTAGACCTCATTTCTGTGCATGTCTACGGACCTTTGCCTAAGTCTAAGGATGGATTTTGTTATGTTTTTGTGGTGGTTGATGTATTTTTGAAGTTCATAAGTCTTTTTACTCTTAAGAATGCCATCAGTAAACAAATTATTTCTAAGTTTGAAAACACATATTTTCGTCAGGTGGGTATTCCTAAAACAATTTTATCTGACAGTGGTTCTCAGTTTACATCACAAGCTTGAAAAGACTTTATTTGATCATTCAAAAATAAGGCATATTCTACCTTCTGTGTACCATCTGTCGAGTAATCCTGCAGAAAGATATATGAGAGAAATTGGAAGACTATTTAGAACACATTGTAGTAAGAATCATACCAGTTGGATACATTATGTCACTGATTTTGAGGATATTATGAACAGCATACAACACTCTTCAATGGGTTTTCCATTATTTGAAATCATATTTAATTGCAGACCAGCCAATTTTATTTCTCAGAATGTTGAGTTTCCACCACGTAAAATTCTATCACTGCAAGAGTGTTTGTGAAAGCCAAAGAGAAATCTAAAGTGGTGACATGTGAGATAAAGAAATTCTTCAATATTTGTATGGGACCATTCGAAATTCTTGAAAATACACATCCTAATGCATACAGACTTGTGTGTCCTAAATCTAAGAAGTTGTTGGGATTATGCAATATCACTGAAATGAAAGCATATAGACATGATCCATAAGTATCTAATTTTTTTTTTTTTTTTTTTTTTTTTTTTTTTTTTTTGAAATGGAAAGATGCCACTCACACAAGTGTGTGTGTCTGTCGTCTATTGTTGACGAAGGCCTTAATGGCCATAAGATTTATATGTGACAGTCTTTTTGTTGTGCCTACCTGCAACTCAGCATCTCTGCTATATGGTGAGTGGCTTTCTTTTTTGTAATATTGTTACATTCGATCCTGCATTTTCCATGGTTTAATTATTTTTCTTCCTCCTTTTTCAGGAATGTAGCATGTAAGATGATGTGATTTCTAAAGTTCTATCTTATCTATTGACTGAGTCTAGGTCTATGCCACACTATATTTGCAGGTTCATACAACTACATAACTCAGTTATGTAATAGATTTTTGCTTTAGGTTTTGAAACATATATGCCATGTGACTAAATGGGTAGACCCTTTTACAGTATTGAAATGTGACATGCCGCTTTCTGCAGAAAGTGATTTGATTTAATTGTGAGGAACTCTTTTGAGTAAGGTCATGTATGTTGTGATAAATTGAGTGAAGACTCATTTTATTCATGTGTACTGTAAATATTAGGAATAGTATCTTGATATTTCATACGTGCAGGCCAAACATATGTGTATGTTAAACACAGAATTCTTACGTCAGTACACTGTGGACTACGGTCCTCACCTCATTTTGTAGACATTTGTAGATGCTGCATCAGTGCAGTCCAACTTGACTTGTTTGTGTACATAATTTCTTTTAATCTGCTAATTTCCAAGTGAATGTTACTTTGAGAGATCTTTAGTATATATGTGTATATTACCTTACTAGTTCATCTTTTTTCATTGCATTTAGCGCTGCTTATTAATGTACCATATGTGTGAACACTTTTTAATCTGTTCTGGCATAAGCCCTGAATACTTATTTTTTTCAATACAGATAGGCAAAACATATACTGTGTGATGTGAGGGAGGTATCAAACAGCATACTTAGAACATAAAACAATGTTTCAATATTTGATGTGAAGGCCAGACAGGAAGTTACCTGTCCATTGGAGTGTGTGATGAGAAATATAGGGAGGAAACTGAAAGATGTGGGTGGATCCATTCCCACACTACTGTATGGCTGCACCCTTGTTGGTCCAGTCAACTTTCAAAAGATCATAGGTGCTGGGTAATGTACTCAAGAAACTGTCAACTACATCAGTCTTATGACTGAAATTTGTAAATTGTTAGCCAAGAAATTATCTTATATGCAAAATTATTGTATTTATATAAATTTCAAGGAACTATTTGTTTAGAAAAGAAGTCATTGCTATGGACAATGTTATTCCACATAAATGTATGTTTTCTCAAGTAGAGGAATTAACTTCCCAGTACATTATGTAACTTTAAGTCTTGTTTGACTTGGGTATAATGCTGTGGAATGTTGATCTTCTATGGCTGATGGTTTATTACGTTTAACACAGAAATGTGAAATCTTAAAAAGTTCAGGAGTATTTCCTATAAACCATGTTGTAAATAAATATCAGAGTCTGATAAAGTTAAGCACTGTTAGGTTAGTAGTCATACATTTCAATGAATTTTCATATCTCAACACTCAGTATGTATTTTTTTATCAATTGTAAATGAATCTTCTAGGTTTCTATGTACACAGGTTAGTTTGAACAATTAGCAAATGAGCAACCAGCAAATAGTGTGAAAGACATTTATGTTTGTAATCATAAATTGTGTATAGACTGTATAACAAGATGTATACATTTCTGATTTCACACACTGATTTTCGTCCTTGTGCTACATGATTATGTCATCATTACAAGCTATTAATGACTCTGATTATCTGTATTTATCCTGAGTACTGCGTTATTGTATCCCATTGGAACTTGAATTGTGTGCAAACTCATGCTTAATTCTGTTTTGGGTACCCCTAGTCATTGCGACTGTGTGCGTGTCATTGCCTGCACCCTCTGAGCATGCTTCATCATCCCGGTTGTTGGAGAACAGCTCCTGCAGGTGAAGGTTAGATTAGATTAGATTAGATTAGTACTTGTTCCATAGATCATAAATACGACGCTTCGTAATGATGTGGAACATGACAGGTTAATAAAAGGTGTCTATACAAGATGTTACATTAGACAAAATATTACATGACACTCAATATTTTTTTACATCTATTACTGCCTTGTAAAAATAGTGGTAATTATTGACTCCTGATAATCTAAGAAAAGGTATATAGCAACTATGTTATTGTCCTACAGAGCCCAGAATAAATCTAAGAGAAGCTTATCATACTAATACGAGGGCAGTTCAATAAGTAATGCAACACATTTTTTTTCTCGGCCAATTTTGGTTGAAAAAACCGGAAATTTCTTGTGGAATATTTTCAAACATTCCCGCTTCGTCTCGTATAGTTTCATTGACTTCCGACAGGTGGCAGCGCTGTACGGAGCTGTTAAAATGGCGTCTGTAACGGATGTGCGTTGCAAACAACTGGCAGTGATCGAGTTTCTTTTGGCGGAAAACCAGGGCATCTCAGATATTCATAGGCGCTTGCAGAATGTCTACGGTGATCTGGCAGTGGACAAAAGCACGGTGAGTCGCTGGGCAAAGCGTGTGTCATCATCGCCGCAAGGTCAAGCAAGACTGTCTGATCTCCCGTGTGCAGGCCGGCCGTGCACAGCTGTGACTCCTGCAATGGCGGAGCGTGTGAACACACTCGTTCGAGATGATCGACGGATCACCATCAAACAACTCAGTGCTCAACTTGACATCTCTGTTGGTAGTGCTGTCACAATTGTTCACCAGTTGGGATATTCAAAGGTTTGTTCCCGCTGGGTCCCTCGTTGTCTAACCGAACACCATAAAGAGCAAAGGAGAACCATCTGTGCGGAATTGCTTGCTCGTCATGTGGCTGAGGGTGACAATTTCTTGTCAAAGATTGTTACAGGCGATGAAACATGGGTTCATCACTTCGAACCTGAAACAAAACGGTAATCAATGGATTGGCGCCACACCCACTCCCCTACCAAGAAAAAGTTTAAAGCCATACCCTCAGCCGGTAAAGTCATGGTTACAGTCTTCTGGGACGCTGAAGGGGTTATTCTGTTCGATGTCCTTCCCCATGGTCAAACGATCAACTCTGAAGTGTATTGTGCTACTCTTCAGAAATAGAAGAAACGACTTCAGCGTGTTTGTAGGCACAAAAATCTGAACGAACTTCTCCTTCTTCATGACAACGCAAGACCTCACACAAGTCTTCACTCACAAAACTTCAGTGGACTGTTCTTCCTCATGCACCCTACAGCCCCGATCTCACACCATCGGATTTCCATATGTTTTGCCCAATGAAGGACGCAATCCGTGGGAGGCACTACGCGGATGATGAAGAAGTTATTGATGCAGTACGACGTTGGCTCCGACATCGACCAGTGGAATGGTACCGTGCAGGCATACAGGCCCTCATTTCAAGGTGGCGTAAGGCCGTAGCATTGAATGGAGATTACGTTGAAAAATAGTGTTGTGTAGCTAAAAGATTGGGGAATAACCTGGTGTATTTCAATGCTGAATAAAACAACCCCTGTTCCAGAAAAAAAATGTGTTGCATTACTTATTGAACTGCCCTCGTAGTAACCTTAAGTTGTTATATAAAGAGGTGTGGACATAATGGCTGTGTAACAGACTTTCAGAAGATGTTTAGAGCACATGTCAAAGTCTCCATAGCTTCCAGCCAGCCCCTTTACCAGGAGAGAGTAAAATAAAATTAACACTGCTGCTCCAATCACTGATTGGGATTGCTTATACAATTATGAGTTCAATAGTAGTAGGCTCAGGGCTGCACACATTTTTGTTGAAGAGATGATGAATTTAATTCACTTAGTTATCCATTAAAAGTAATTTTCCCAAGCCATTTGTAACCACAGATGGGCATAGGATTATCAAAAGATGTGGATAGAGAAATTTCTGAGATCACCGGTCAGTTATTTCCATGATACATATTAGTGTAACATACAGTATTTTGATTTTTCACATTAACAAAGCCAAAATTACATTGTTCACACCTATTATATGCAAATATGTCCTAGCACATATCACATCGGATGCAAGCTTACAACTCCCACACTCTGCAGAAATATCAATATTCCAAAGGATTTACAATTTTTCTTAACAAATGATTTCTTACTCATTTTCATTACATTATTAATTTCGACTATTATTTCATAAATGAATCCAGAAATAAACATAGTAAACAGTACAGGACTGTGTAATTAATAACAGAAATTTTAATTGTGCAAATAATTTGTAATTTCAAATGTTCAATTATGTCCGCATTGTTACTTTGTGCCAGGAAGGGCTCTCAACAAGGGAACTGCCCAGGTGTCTTGGAGGGAACCAAAGTGATGTTGTTCAGACATGGAGGAGATACAGCCTCGCTCAAGGGCTACTACTACAGTGGATGACCACTTCCTGCAGACTGTGGCTCGGAGGAACCCTGATAGCAATGCCTCTACGTTGAGTAATGTTTTTTGCGCAGCCATAGGACGTTGTGTTACGACTCAAACTGTGTGCAACAGGCTGCGTGACGTGCAACTTCACTCCCTACATCCATGGTGAGGTCCATCTTTGCAACCACGACACCATGCAGCATGGTACAGATGGGCCCAACAACATTCCTAATGGACTGCTCAGGATTGGCATCATGTTATCTTCACTGACAAGTGTTGCATATGCCTTCAACCAGAAAATCATCAGAGACATGTTTAAAGGCAATCTGGTCTGGCTGAACATCTTAGACCCACTGTCCAGTGAGTGCAGCAAAGTGGAGGTTTGCTGCTGTTTTGGGGTGGCATTATGTGGGGCTGACGTACACTGCTGGTGGTCATGGAAAGCGCCGTAACGGCTTTATGATACGTGAATGCCATACCCCGACCGATAGTGCAACCATATCGGCTGCATATTGGCGAGGCATTCATCTTCACAGACGCCAATTTGTGCCCCCCATCATGCACATCTTGTGAATGACTTCCTTCAGGATAATAACATTGCTCAACTAGAGTGGCCAGCATGTTCTCCAGACATGAACCCTATCAAACATGTCTGGGATAGATTGAAAAGGGCTGTTTATGGACGATGTGACCCACCAGCCACTCTGAGGGATCTACACTGAATTGCTGTTGAGGAGTGGGATAATCTGGACCAACAGTGCCTTGATGAACTTGTGGATAGTATGCCATGATGAATACAGGCATTCATCAATGCAAGAGGACGTGCTACTCAGTATTAGAGGTATCGGTGTGTACAGCAGTCTGGACCACCACCTCTGAAGGTCTCAATGTGGGATGGTAAAACACACAATGTGTGGCTTTCATGAGCAATAAAAAGAGTGGAAACGATGTTTATGTTGATCTCTGTTCCAATTTTCTGTACAGGTTCTGGAACTTTTGGAACCGAGGTGATGCAAAACCTTTTTTGATGTGTGTAGTTGCACATTCTCCTTGATACTAATGATGGTGCAGTATCTGGATCAGCAGCTTCTAGTTGCTCATCGGCAAATTTGAGCCTGTACAATAAAATAAAATTTACATGAATATGATATTTTTGTTACATGAACTGTAAACAGTGTTGCTTGGTCTTCCCCTCATGCATTACTATATTTATTTTCTTATCTCTGCTTAGACAATCTCTTTCTGCAATCAAGATTGGCATACCATTTTTGTCTTCAGTTTTCTTTAGTAAGTTATCTTTGTCTTCAGTCTTCTTCAGTGTAATCCTTCACCAGCTAAACAACTCATTATGTTCCCTTAGTTTGAATTTAATATTGTTCCTTTTGTTTTGGATTATATATTACACATAACCCAATATCAGAAGACTCAATGATCATGAACACATTGGAGTTCATAGATACGTAACAAAGAAAAATAGAATGTCTGTTCCATAGCAAATTTGTTAACACTGTTTGGTAAAATAAACTACTTATCTTTTTCTTTTAACAGGTTTATATTACTACTACAGCATAAAAATATAAGACTTTACAATAGACTAAAAATCTCCCAAAAATGATTCTATGACTCTTCAGGCAAACAACTGATTACTGAAAACATCAAAGATATCCTCTCTGCAGGGGGCTTAGCCTCTATCAAAGAGCATTATTATCTCACACTTGCATTATCAATGGTGAGGTCCTCACACACTTTAAAAACACACAACTTCTAATGAATACCCACTCAGATAGCCATGTTGTTAAAGTGCCACTTCCATAGGGGAGGAATGCTGGCACCAGATCAAATCCAGCCACTGGATTAACAACAACGGTTGGTGTGCTGGCCAACCTGGATTGATTTTTGGCTGGCTGCTGTGACTGAGCGGTTCTAGGCACTTCAGTCCGGAACCGTGCTGCTGCTACTGTCGCAGGTTCGAATCCTGCTTCAGGCATGGATGTGTGTGATGTTCTTAGGTTAGTTAGGTTTAAGTAGTTCTAAGTCTAGGGGACTGACGACCTCAGATGTTAAGTCCCATAGTGATTAGAGCTATTTGAACCATTTGATTGGTTTTTAGACAGTTTCCCAAATTCCACTAGGTGAATACCAGGCTGGTACTCAAGTCCTGCTCCACTTACACTAATCACAATCATTTTAAAAACTTCTGCTTGCTTTAACACAAATAACACTACATGTAGACAATTGAGATTATGGGGTGGTAACAGGAAGAACATCTCACCACCACCTTAAACTGACCATGCGAAATCCGTTAATAACAATGTCGACTCTGCACCGATGCAGGGCAAAGGCAAGGGATTGAAGAAGGCTTAACTTCCAATGAATATCTTTTCAGTGAAGTCATCTTGAGTCACAGTTTAATAAAATTCTGATACAGACGCTGACTGATCATTAGTCAGCACAAATACACTACACTGCTCACATTGGGTTGCTGTAAATGTTGTGGAACTGATACCAGGTGGTCATTAAATGCAAGTCACAGTCATGAAATGGTTTGTGTGTGCCAGCTGTTTGTATAGAATCAGCACATTATGATAGTTTGAATGTCAGAAAGAAGCTGTCATGTTTTGAAGTGCCCATAGCCACACCAGGAATGGAGTTAGCCAATTTGTTGGCATATCAGCATGGACTGTTGAGTGTGTCTACAATGAATGGGATACCACTTGCAGCCATGTAACATGGAGTAAGAACAGTGTTCATAAAAAGTTCTTAATCAACACGGGTTGGTGACAACTATAACACTTTGTCAGTGATGATGGACTTCAGACCCAACAGGCTTGTTGCTGTCAATGATGGCAGGTCATTGTCAACCACTGCTGACAGAATATTGTACAGGAAACTGTATGCAATGGATACTGGGACTCCAGTACCTCGCAAAAGGCCAATGCTCACTGTGCCACATAAAGCTGCATTTCTTCAGTGGGTTCAACAACACAGACCCTAAACAGTAACTAATTGGAGGCATGTAATGTAAGCTGACAAGTACACCTTTTCTAATGACAGAAGGCATCAAGTACCCTGATAGACCAATGAGATATGAGATATGATGTCAGTGACTTAATAGCTACTGTGCCCTATTTGGTTGGTCCCCTTTGTACAATGATACTTAATTTACACACAGTCTTTCAGGTAACTCATAATATAAAACACAGTTCTGTTCTTCATTGCCAAACATGCTGAGGACACCTGCTGTAAACTCCTGGACTGTGCAGATGTTGCTGTGCCCCTTGCACCAATTCCAGTCAGTGCAGAAACAGATTCTGTGCCCACTACTTGAAAAACTGAGTCGGTATGTCCCCATGATGAATGAGATTCTGAACCCAGGAGAATGACATGACATCACTATTGTGAATTTTACATCTCGACACATGATTTCCTTGTGAAATCAGTAAACTGTGATCATACATTGATATGTGACAGGATAATGTAGTAATCACCTTTCATTAGTACTCACTAGTCTGAGCGACTTTTCAAACAGATGTATTTTAGTAATCTACATTAAATGTCCTTGTTCTGAGGAGTGATTGAAGACACTTTAAAAGAATAACTTTATTAACAAAATGGAACTCAATTATAATGTCCTTAGATGAATATCTGCAAAAATATGTACAACAGAAATATATCTCCTGTGACATTGTCTGTGATGGCTACATGACAAATCTCAGAGTTGTAGTAGGTGACAGCATAAAAGCCTGGGATGTTACTGAGACGATACTGCCAATTTCTGGCAGCTGACATGCTGCTGGTGCAAACCAGTACAAACTGGGCTGGATCTGCAGACTTGGAGATGGAAATGGTGGTACTGTCAGCATATAACACTGTGACTGGACTGCTGATGCAGCCAGACGGAACTGCTGGTACTGCTGACTTGAGGTGTGTGGTGTAACTGATTTTGCGCAGTCTGCCAGTGACCTAAAAAGTCAGTGTGGATGGATGTCCACATGGTATTGTGAGGGCAAGTGACCTGGCACAGAAAAATAGTGTCCTGTTGATAGCACTCTCTGATGTGACAGGTACACACCTGTCAGTGAGGTCTGCACCCCCAGATACCGCAAAGGCATATGTAACTCCATGACAAACAGCCCAGACCATACAAGAAAATATCTCCATAAATATCACCATGTTTATGATAGCCATTTTCGCACGTCTTCCTGATGGATTGGTTGCCCACACAGACTCACTGGTAGATGGAAAAAATGACTACCAGACAGATACAACATCCCTCCCCCCTTAAAAAGAGATGGTCTGTTGTCTCAGAGACATACAGGGGGAGGGGGTGAGGCCACCCATCTCCAGTACTGACTGTCCAGGGAATTGGATTGATCAACAATACAGTTAGCAATAGGAAAACATGTACCTGGGAACTGGCCAAAAAAATGCAAAAAGAGGACCTTGCATTTCATGCATATTGAACTGAAGAAAAACCCTACGCATATATAAGAACATTATAAAAAACATAACCACTGAAAAAGAATGCAAGAGACAACGTTCAAACAAAATATACCTTGTCGCCATTGAATTATGGCAGACGAGAGGAGAGAAAACGTCAAATGCATGTGTCTCACATGGGAGAGACAAACCCTTCGTCAATGAAGAATGGCGGAAAAAATCTTTTACCTTGCCACAATTGAAATATCCTGGTACTGAGAAGTGATCGAAGGCCCTTTTAAAAGAACTTTACTAACAAAACGAAACCCAATTATAATGTCCTTGGATGAATATACACATAGCCACGTACAACAGAAATATCTCCCTGTGGTGTGTCTACACGATGAAGCCCAGAGTTGTGGTAGTCGGTGGCTTGAAGACCTGGGACAATACTAAGCCGATGCTGCCAGCGTGTGACGGCTGGTGTGCTGCTGCTGCAGACCAGGACGAACTGGGCCGTGTCTACTGGATGCGGCGCTGAGACGAAACTGCTGGTATGACTAACTTGAAGCTCTGGGTCAGAACTGCTGATGCAGCCAGACGCAACTGCTGGTACTACCGACTTTTTTTATTCTGTCATTCGCTGGAAGGAGCAGGCCGTAGTAGGCCTCAGGAGCCCTTAGCTGATCTTCATGTGTGTCACGTCACTTGATCTTCCCTATTAAAGTCTGACGTTTACGTTTAAGGTTTGTTGGCAAATATATAGAGTGGTCCTCTAAACATGTGATTTAGCTGTGTGTGGGAAGTCCCTAGATTGTGTAACTGTGGCTGATGTGTAAGTGATTGATTTTAAGAAAGAGCTTGTTGCTTCTTTCCAGGCATGTTCTTCCACTGTATTCATGGCTTCCATGCATGCCTCATATCTTTTCCCTGGGTGTGCCAGGGAGGAAGGGGGGGCTGAGAATCTACATCTACATCTACATGATTACTCCGCAATTCACATTTAAATGCTTGGTAGAGGGTTCATCGAACCACAATCATACTATCTCCCTCCCATTCCACTCCCGAACAGCGCGCGGGAAAAACAAACACCTAAACCTTTCTGTTCGAGCTCTGATTTCTCTTATTTTATTTTGATGATCATTCCTACCTATGTAGGTTGGGCTCAACAAAATATTTTCGCATTCGGAAGAGAAAGTTGGTGACTGAAATTTCGTAAATAGATCTCGCCGCGACGAAAAACGTCTTTGCTTTAATGACTTCCATCCCAACTCGGGTATCATATCTGCCACACTCTCTCCCCTATTACGTGATAATACAAAACAAGCTGCCCTTTTTTGCACCCTTTCAATGCCCTCCGTCAATCCCACCTGGTAAGGATCCCACACCGCGCAGCAATATTCTAACAGAGGACGAACGAGTGTAGTGTAAGCTGTCTCTTTAGTGGACTTGTTGCATCTTCTAAGTGTCCTGGCTCGCCTTCCCCACAATATTATCTATGTGGTCTTTCCAACTGAAGTTGTTCGTAATTTTTACACCCAGGTATTTAGTTGAATTGACAGCCTTGAGAATTGTATTGAGTAATCGAATTCCAACGGATTTCTTTTGGAACTCATGTGGATCACCTCACACTTTTCGTTATTTAGCGTCAACTGCCACCTGTCACACCATACAGCAATCTTTTCTAAATCGCTTTGCAACTGATACTGGTCTTCAGATGACCTTATTAGATGGTAAATTACAGCATCATCTGCGAACAACCTAACAGAACTGCTCAGATTGTCACCCAGGTCATTTATATAGAACAGGAACAGCAGAGGTCCCAGGACGCTTCCCTGGGGAACACCTGATATCACTTCAGTTTTACTCGATGATTTGCCATCTATTACTAGTAGAATCCAGTGGAGAAGCCTGTTCTGAATAATCTGCAACGCCTTAAGTTATGAGGCCAAGCCGATTCTCTACATGATGCTGCAATAGAAGAGGTCAAGGACGACTGTTGCCTCCTAGAGTTGTAGCTTTGCTCGTAGGTGCAAGTTCTGGTTAAGGAAAAAGTGTTGCCTGTTGGTTGTGAAAAATGAGGGGTCATCCACACATTATATGAGGCGCACTCCTCTCTGCAAGTGAAGGTCGCTGATGTAAATATTAAACAGCATTGGCACAAAACTGATGTTTGTGGGAGACTGCCGGATAAGATCTTAAGACTCGAATGTTTCTCTTTGATAGTAATGTAGATCGTTCGATCTTGAAGGAAGACGCTGATGAGATGGATGTAATAATCTGGTATTGTAGTCTAAGTAGGTACCTTCTGGATGAGTTTAGTATGCCAGATCTCATCTATGCCTTCTCCCAATTAAGGAAGACAGCAGCAGCCAATCTCGAGGTGTTGAAGTGGAAGGTGATGTGTTCAACCACATGGAGCACCTGCATCTCAGCTGAAAGCTTCTTTTGGAATCCTAACTGCGCCTGCTTTATGGTTCCATCAACAGTAATGGTTCTAAGATTCTTTTGTAAGTGCTCTTTTGAGTGTCTTGCTCATGGTAGATAAAAGACTAATTGGCCTGTAGTTTTCTGTACATTGGTTGTTCTTGGCCAATTGTGGTTCACCTTCTTCCATTGTGATGGAAGAAATGATGTTGAAGGTATCCTCTGATAATGAGCACAAGAAGCACTAGTGGCTTCTGAAGTTATGTTCTTGAGATGGTCACTCATTATTTTGTAAGCACCAGGTGCCGATAACCTTTCAGGTTTTTGATAATCTTTCGAAATTCCGTTGGCATGGCGAGCGGTAGCTGATTGATGACTAGTCGTTGCTGGAAATCCTACGGTGCCATGTCACTTTCTACGAGCCACTCATCTATATCCAGGTCATGCTCTGCCAGTGTATTCTGCCTCTCAAATATGTCCACAAACATTTTTGCCAATTGCAAAGGATCGTACTGTAGACAGTATACCAAAGTCAGAGCTCGTTTAGGTTGCCTGTGTGACCTAACACTTTGACTAGTAGCCACCCCTAGTTATTGCATACGTGGTAAACATCCATCTTGTCTTCCCATTGTTTGCTCTTCTATTCAGCGAGTCGAGTTCTAAGTTCTCACTTGAGGTGAAGCATTCGTCGTCTGTCGTTCGGACTTTGATGCATTTTCCATCGTCCCCTGTATCGATTTTTCTTGTGTTGTAGTTCCTGGAGGAGAGGTAGCAGACCCTTCCTCAGGTGGGTGGGGAATATAGTTTTAATAATTGCTTTTTCTCTAGCTGATTGCAGTTTCCATGTCAGATACTCGATTGCAGTGGTGATGTCTTCTGCTAGTCGAAGGTGCAAGATGCAATTAACTGTATTAGTGAGGTTTCTGAAGTATTCATCCCAGTCCATCACTTTAGTGACTTTGACGATTATTGGGATGGCGACTCTTGGAATTGGACCACGACAGGGTGACTGTCCAAGGTTAAACCATTGGCAGTGGTCAGATCAAAGTGCACTGAAACATTTCTGGAAAGGGGTGTGAATTCCAAAACTCAGTTCATCAGCCAGATCCAGTAGAATGTTCCCTTTGGATTTCGTCTTGTGGGAGTGCCGGAGACGATGTCTGATATTGAATCATCGCCGCTGATGAATGTGGTGTCCAATGGTAGACTGCAATGGACTTTATTGAGCCCACATTGGTCGAGGTGGTCGCCACAGTTGCTTCAATACTGATTAGCTGAGAAAGATTATTGTGATGGTGGGAGAGAGAGTTGCGAATGAAGACTGTGGTGCCACCTCCTCATCTGAGTGACCATGTTACGTAGACAGAAGTGTTCACCATCCCACAGGTGTGTTTCACTGACCAGTAAGATGTCAATACAATACCAGGACAATAAAATGTTCTATTTCCATCTTTTTGCCCTTGATGCTGTTAGCATTGTAAAGTGCTACGATGATATCTCAAGCTGACGTACAGCAACGAGATATCAATTTGAAGATACTCACTATACCCTCCAAGAAAGCCATAATTTTACTATTGGTTTCTAGGGCGTTTTTGATTTTCGCCGAAGTTGCTTTAAATTTGGAAGTAGTGTCCTTATTTATTATTGTTGGCGCCCCCAAACTCTACGGAGGCGACGCTTAAATCCATGGTAAACAGCCCAGGCTGTACAAGGAAGTGTCATGGTGTTTATGACAGCCAATTACCCATGTCCTCCAGGCAAGGCGGCTGCCTGCACATCCTGCCTGGTGTGCAGAGGAAACGACTAGCAGGCAGATAAGACAACATCTCATTTCCTTTGGAGATACAAGAAACTGGTATAGGCAGGCGTCTTCAAATACAGAGGTATGCAAACTGGTAGAATACCTTGCTGCGGCTGGCAACGCCTTTATAAGACAACAAGTGTCTGGCGTAGTTGTCAGATCGGTTACTGCTGCTACAACGGTAGTTTATCAAGATTTAAGTGAGTTTCAATGTGGTTCTATAGTCAGCACATGAGCAATGGCACACAGCATCTCCAAAGCAGTGGTGAAGTGGGGATTAACCCATACGACCATTTCACGAGTGTATTATGAATATCAGGAATCCGGTAAAACATCAAATCTCCGACATCACTGTGACCAGAAAAAGATCCTGCAAGAACGGGACCAACGACGACTGAAGAGAATCATTCAATGTGACAGAAATGCAACTCTTCCGCAAATTGCTGCAGATTTCAATGCTGGGCCATCAACATCAACCATTCAACGAAATATCTTGATATGATCTTTCGGAGCTGAAGGCCCATTCATGTACCCTTGATGACTGCACAACACAAAGCATTATGCCTTTCCTGGGTCCGTCAGTGCCAACATAGGCCTGTCAATGACTGGAAACATGTTGCCTCGTCAGACGAGTCTCGTTTCAAGTTGTATCGAGCAGATGGATGTGTATTGATATGGTGACAACCTCATGAATCCATGGACCCTGCATGACAGCGGGGGACTATTCAAGCTGGTGGAAGCTCTGTAATGGTGTGGGGCATGTGCAGTCTGAGTGATATGGGACACCTGATATGCCTAGATATGACTCCGACTGGTGACACGTACATAAGCATCCTGTGTGATCCCCTGCATCCATTCATGTCCACTGTGCATTCCGACAGACTTGGACAATTCCAGCAGGACAATGCGACACCCCACATATCCAGAGTTGTTACAGAGTGGCTCCAGGAACACTCTTCTGAGTTAAACGCTTCTGCTGGCCACCAAACTCCCCAGACATGTAAATTGTTGAGCTTATCTGGGATGCCTTGCAACGTGCTGTTCAGAAGAGTTCTCAACTCCCTCGTACTCTTATGGATTTATGGACAGCTCTGCAGGATTCATGGTGTCAATTCCCTCCAGCACTACTTCAGACATTATTCGAGTTCATGCCATGTTGTGTTGTGGCAGTTCTGCACTACTTGCAGAGGTCCTATACGATATTGGGTAGGTGTTCCGATTTCGTTGGCTCTTGAGTGTATATTATACAATTTTATTCCCTGATAGAAAATGCTGGTTTGGACTTTTTGTTTGTTTTTCCTTGATAAAAATCCATACTGACTTTGTTCCATGATTATCGATTGAACTGTTAGTGAAATACCTAGTAATGTTTTCCATAATATGCATGGCATATTGGCAGTTATACTCACCTGGTATAGTAAGGATGTGCAGTTGTCTCAAATAGCTCGCAACAATGAATCCAACTACTACAATTAGCTATTTTCCTATGGTCATACTCTGCAGTTAAAAAACTGTGTCCATATTTTATGCCCTCAAACCCCAGAAAAGATTCCCATAGTTAAGAACTGAGTGCACATATGCATAGTATGTCACCTCAAGACTCTGGCTGTTACAAACTGCTGCTAAAACCTTATGAACATAACATGGTGAAGACATTCTTTTTGCCAGTATCTTTGTGTCTGTTACACAATCTATAGATTTATCAACTATGCTTAATGTGACAGAGCTGTTTCCACTCTTTTTGCTGAAGCACATACTGTGTTTTTTGAATCTTCAATGTTAATTTATTAGATACTTCCCAGTCATAAACATCCTTAAGGGTTTCATTTGTTTCCTCAAATAGGAGTTCGTGTATTTCATCAGTGACTATAATGTTGCTGTCAGCTGCAAAGAGGACTGTTTCCTCATGTCTTATTCTCTCTGGAAGACCACTGATTTATGTTAAGAACTGAATTGGACCCAATATGCTATCCTGAGGAATAGTTATATTTGTATGTTTCTTGTCTAACAATTGTTTTACTAAAAATTTATCATTGTGAGATGTGTGAACTAACTCTATCTTTTGCACTCTATTTCTCACATAAGACAGGAACCACTTGTTCACTGTTATTCTTCTGTCTAGTGCTTCTAGCTTAGTTAGTAGTATTTCATGATGAACAGTGCCAAAAGCCATGGACAAATCTAAGAAAAGACCTATCCTGTAACATATGTATGTGCTATGTGACTGTATTATACTGTATATATAAAATGATGGACCCATAGCATAGAATTATTGTAATTAAATGTTCTGTAATTTAGGTACATATCTTATGTATGCCTCATAAAATCTCTTCAGTTTACAGTATCTAAAATTTTGTAACTATGATGTTAATTTTCAGAAATTTTGTGGCTAAAATTTGTTAGTTATCTTAGCAAAACTATAGTTAGAATCAGTAAAAGTAATGTATTTTATTGGAAAACTGAAAAAGCAAATATGTACTTGGACTTACTCCATAGATGTACATCATAAGCTGCCAAATAAATAAATACTCATCCATGTCAAGAGATTCAAGTACTACATTTGTGAACACTGTAATGGCCGATATTGTACTTCGCTGGCTTTGGAAACCAAACTGTGCTTCGTTTTAAAAAGATTGTATTTATACCTCCAGCTTGACTGATTTGATCATTTTTTTAGAATAAAGACAGTACTGAAAAAGGCCTGTTGTTTTCATTTCTTTCTGAATTACCACTCTTAACAAGGGTAGAATTACTGCATGTTTTAGGTACTCTGGAAAAATAGCTGAACTAGATTAGAGATTAGATTAGATTAGATTAGTACTTGTTCCATAGATCATGAATACGACACTTCATAATGATGTGGAATGTGTCAGGTTAATAAAAGGTGTCTATACAAGATATTACATTAGACAATATATTACATGACACTCAAAATTTATTTATTTTTTTGGGGTGGGGGGGTGGGGGAGTGGGGGGAGGGGGGGAGGGGGTGGTATGTTGGGAAATTACCCACTTACTATATCCAAAAATTCATCTAATGAGTAGAAGGAGTTGCCATTAAGAAATTCTTTTAATTTCCTTTTAAATGCTATATGGCTATCTGTCAGACTTTTGATGCTATTAGGTAAGTGACCAAAGATTTTTGTGGCAGCATAATAGACATTAATAAACTGAAGGAGCAAAGTAGAAATTTTCTCAGATTATCCAATATGTGGTTCGAAGCAAATGAGTTAGCTATTAACTATGCAAAGACTGTAAATATATCCTTCAGCTTATCCAATGCTGATGTTGAGTACACTTCTACCAAACTTCTTGGCATATACTTAGATACGAAATTAACCTGGCAGTCACATAGACAACATATCTCGAAAGCTTTCGCGAGTTATCTATCTACTGAAAAAAATACGCACCTGTGTTTCTGAAAGCCTACTGATTAATTCCTATTATGCATTCTTTCATTGCCATATTAGCTATGGTATTCTTCTATGGGGTAATTCTCCATGGTCAAGGAAAATTTTTATTTGGCAGAAGAAAGCCATCAGGAGCATCTCTGGGATTACCAAAAATAACGTATCATGTAGGTCATACTTCAAAGAATTACAGATAATGACAGTCCCTTCTCTTTTTATATACACCTGCCTTTTGTACATAAAAGAAAACTTTAACAGTTACAACCTTAGGCAGTCCGTTCATAATCATCACACTCGTCAAACATTTAAGATAGACATACCAACAACTCGACTCAAGAAAACACAAGACAGTTATGAATACATGGGAATAAGGCTTTTCAATACATTACCTGTGCAGTCACATTGTGCCTCTCTTAATATATTTAAAAGTAAGACTAAAAAATGGCTGAAAGACAAAGCTTTTTACAGTGTTAAAGAATTTGAAAACTCTTCAAAAATAGACCTGACTTACGAAACAACTTGTAACTCTGTTTGAACCTCTTCCTAAGCTTTTTTTGTCTCTGGAGTTCCACATTTAATTGTTAAACATGTGGAGAAATCCTTATGTATGAAATGTATTTTTTTATTATGCACATTCTTTAAACTGCACACTTTAGTTATGTGGGATATCTTTATGTATCAAATGTATTCCTTTATTATGTATGTTCTTTTAAAATGTATACTTTAGCTTTGTGTGTTACCTCACAATATATTTAATGATTTTCTGAAAAACATCGTTTACAATTTCACCAGTTAATTCTTGTCTATCAGGTGTGATAGCTATACTTGTATCATCAGCAAAAAGTACCAGCTTTGCATCTTCGTGAATATATTTCTTAATATGTAAATTGTACATTACTCATGATGACATCGATTGCATGTAAATGCTTAAAGATGGATAAATAAATAAATAAACAAATAAAAAATTTACCCCCTTATGAGCCAAAGTTAGATTTAACTTGAGTAGTGAAGATCATCTTTCTCTTAGTGTTGTAGTCATGTACACTGCTATTACTTTTGAATTTGTTCGGATTGTTAATAACAAATTTCATAAGTGAATATATATATTGTGAGGCTACAGTGAAGATTTCTAGCTCTTTAAATAAGTGCCTGCAGGATGATCTTGGATGAGCTCCAGCAATTATTCTGATTACACGCTTTTGTGCAATGAACACTCTTTTACTCAATGATGCGTTACCCCAGAATATGATGCCATACCAAAGCAGAGAATGAAAATAGGTGTTGTAAGCTAATTTACTGAGATGTATATCGCCAAAATTTGCAATGACCCTAATAGCATAAGTAGCTGAACTCAAACATTTCAGCAGATCTTCAGCGTGTTTTTTCCAGTTCAACCCCTCATCAATGCATACACCTAGAAATTTTGAATATTCTACCTTAGTTACCGATTTCTGATCGAAGTCTATATTTATTAATGGGGTCATTCCATTTACTGTGCGGAACTGTATATACTGTGTTTCGTCAAAGTTTAATGAGAGCCCATTTGCAGAGAACCACTTAATGATTTTCTGAAAAACATCGTTTACAATTTCACCAGTTAATTCTTGTCTATCAGGTGTGATAGCTATACTTGTATCATCAGCAAAAAGTACCAGCTTTGCATCTTCGTGAATATAGAATGGCAAGTCATTAACATATATTAAGAACAGCAGAGGACCCAAGACCGAACCTTGCGGCACCCCATTCTTGATTGTTCCCCAGTTTGAGAAATCACCAGTTTTTGCATATTATGTGAGCTGTTTATTTCAACTTTCTGCACTCTTCCAATTAGGTATGATTTAAACCATTTGAGCACTGTCCCATTCATACCACAGTACTTGAGCTTATCTAGAAGTATTCCATGATTTACACAATCAAAAGCCTTTGATAGATCACAAAAAATCCCAATGGGTGACTTCAGGTGACTCAGAGCATTTAATATTTCATTAGTGAGAGTATATATAGCATTTTCCGCTGAAAAACCCTTCTGGAAACCAAACTGACATTTTGTTAAAACTTGATTTTTACAAAGGCGTGAAGCTACTCTACAATACATTACTTTTTCAAGAATTTTGGATAAGGCAGTCAGAAGAGAGATTGGGTGGTAGTTGTTGATATCAGACATATCCCCTTTTTTATGAAGTGGTATAACAATGGCATCAGTCTATCTGGGAAAATACCCTGCTTCAGAAAGCTATTACATATGTGGCTAAGAACCCCACTTATTTCTTGGGAACAAGCTTTTATTATCCTGCTGGAAATGCCATCAACCCCATGTGAGCTTTTATTCTTGAGAGAGTTTATTATCTTCCTAATTTCAGATGAAGAGGTGGGTCGAATTTCAATTGTATCAAATTGTGTGGGTAAGGCCTCTTCCATTAACTGCCTTGCTTCTTCTAATGAACATTTAGATCCTATTTTCTCGACAACATTTAAAAAATGATTATTCAAAATGTTTTCGACTTCTGGCTTGTTGTTTATCAAGTTTCCATTCACTTTGATGGTGATGCCGTCATCCTGTACTCTTGGTGGTCCTGTCTCCCTTGTAATAATATTCCAAATTGTTTTGATTTTTTTATCAGAGGTATTAATCTCAGACATGATGCACATGCTTCTGGACTTTTTAATAACCTTTTGTTAATGTAGCACAGTAGTTTTTATAATATTTGGATGTTTCTGGGTCATTACTCTTTCTTGTTGTTAGATACAGTTCCTTTTTGTGGTTACAAGATATTTTTATTCCTTTAGTAAGCCAAGGTTTTTTTCATAGTTTCTTATAATTAGATTTAGCTACTTTCTTGAGGAAACCGTTTTCAAATTCTCTTACAAGTGTATCATGAAATAAGTTATATTTTAAATTAGCATCGGGTTCCTTGTACACCTCATCCCAGTCTAACTGCTGAAGATTTTCTCTGAAATTTCTAATTGTTGAGTCATTAATTGAACCCACAACTTTGGAGGGTAGTTTTGAATTATTGAATGGAGCTATGTCATACACTGTAACTAGCTGAGCAACATGATCAGAAAGCCCATTCTCAACAGGACAAGAATTTATGTTTTTAAACCTATCTTGGTCTATAAATGTATTATCTATCAATGTGCTGCTGTCCTCTACTACCCGAGTTGGAAAATTAATGACAGATGTCAAATTGAAAGAACTGAGCAAGACTTGCAGGTCATTCTTCCTCTTACACTCTTTCAATGAGTCAACATTGAAGTCCCCACAAATAATAGTTTGCTTTCCCCTATTTGACAGATAGCACAACAAGGCATCCAAGTTTTCCAGGAATAAATGGAAGTTTCCTGAAGGGGACCTATATACTGTTACAATTATAAAAGAGCCATCCTTCAGTTTAAGTTGACAGGCACATGCTTCTATATGTTGCTCTAGACAAAACTTTTTTGTATCTAATCTTTCTACACAGTGATAACTTTTGACATATGTGGCAACTCCTCCTCTCACCTTATTCTCTCTACTCATATGTGCCGCTAGTTTATAACCACTAATATTTACCTCTTCCATATCAGACACAATGTGATGCTCAGACAGGCATAGTATATCTATTACATTATTAGATTCAATGTCACCTAAACAAACCAGGAGCTCATCTACTTTACTCTTCAATCCCAGAATATTTTGGTGAAAAATGGTAACATTATTTTTTACTTTACTTTTCTGAGAATCTACTTTTTTCTTTAATCCACCAATATTTTGGTTAAATATGGTAACATTATTATTTACTTTCCTGTTGTGAGAATTTTGTGAGTTTTGGATCTCTTTAGCACCTGCCTGCCTGAACTTCTCATTGGACACTATTAGCCTGAAAAAGAGGTACATCCATGAGTACTAGTGCCCCCTTTTATGGATTTCGCTAACAACCCTGCCAGTTTACCCTTCCCTTTCCTATTGAGATGTAGGCCATGTCTTGTGAAATCCGCCCTATCAATAGCCTTGACAGGAACCAATCCAATGTCTGACAGAGTAGCCGCCCTACACTCCTGACAGAGCGGTTCAACTGGGGCTGATCATGCTGCACGAAAGCAGGCACCAGCCCAACATTGGTATGGGTCGTTGCTGAGGCTATTTTCACCAGGTCACACTCAATGCTGCAGCCCTGATCCCTATCAATACTGTTTCCCACTCCACCCACTACCATCACATGATCCTGCTTTGTCAATCCCTTGCACAAGGAACCTATATAAGAATGATTTATGATATCTATTAACGAGGCTTCTATGTTGTGTGTGAAAGCCTTCAGAACAGACAGAAAAATCATGTGATAAAGGAAACTCATCTACATATTACTAGTGCTACGCAGAAACAAAGTGTCTGATCGCTCATTTGTTTTGTTGATAGGAACTTTCCTGTACCACAGTTGAGTTATTATTACTATCATTGGAGGACTGCATTGACATTTCGTTACAGCAAAATGTGAATGAATCGCACATTACAAATCTCGTGAGCTGATGATTTTCAGTTTGAAAGGCTGCAATTTTAGTTGTTTCAGTTCCATGTATTATATGTATTCTAGAGCATTGACTCTTTCCCTATCTTATGTCATCATATCTGCTGGTTTCTGGTAACAAATCTGAAACGTCTTTATATCATATATTGTGTTTGCCCTTATATAACACTAATCCAAATGACTACATTTTCATTTTTCGGTTATTACAATTTGTGACAGTGTTTATTTTGTAAGTAGTTGCTCTATTTCTGACATCTATGTTAATTTTGCTGTAGTAGAACAGACTTAAGCAGAGCTCATTCACAGACCGATTCCACACCAACCGCTATTTTATCGAAAATTCGATTAAATATTCGATTCACTGAAAATTTCTTTAGTCAGAAAACCGTACTTTGGTGCAAATTTCGAGATCTGTATATTTAAGAATCTCATATTTTTCAGCATTCCATTATTTCGAATAAAACTGAAGGAATAACAATATTAACTTAATCTTGCGCATCAAACAATTTCAGTTGTGTATCTGCTATACATAGAAGTTTGTGACCATCACATTAGAATATAAAGTCACTTTGCAATATATTTCCAGAGTCTTTCTTAATCATAGTTGAAGTTATCTCTATTTTCAGCATTTGTTTTGTTATACACACTTCGATAACAAATTTCTGTGTCTCGGTCTCGGACATGATTCAATTGAATCAGTGACCATTGAAGTTTTCCTACTGGAAAATATATTCTGTAGATATCATCGGATGCACAGCGAGAATAATATAATGTTTCTGCATTGTGATGGCTTTGGGTTTGACAATGTCTACGAAAAATGAACTCCGGACTCAATAATGCCAATTCCACTACTATAAGAGGTAAACAATATGTTCTTATTTTGAGGAACTAAGATTAGTTTCTTACGATTACTATTACTTTAATATATGCAGAGTGGCATTTTAGCACAATTGCGAGTTGAAATAGATTTAATTATCTGGTATTGATTAAGAGCTACCCAAGTTTTTGAATAATTCTATTTATTCGTTGTGTCACACCATTGATCAAAAAGAGCGAAGCATTATTAAAATGCTGCACGTCCACTAACGATGTAGTTTTCTGTAAGCTTTCTCTGACGGTGGCCCTTATCACTTTTGTTTTCAGTAACTACAAAAAATTATGTGCTTCATAAACCTGGTTTATGTAGAACTAACTTGTCCCGAATCAGAAACTTTTAAAAAAATGCAATAAAAATCAGCGTTCATAATTTCTGTCATAACCATATCACATTACATCAATGCAAAACTGAAATAAAAATTAATATATGGAGCTTCAGTCAGAAACGCCTTTATACCGTATGATTCAAGTGTTATACACTGAAATGGACATTCTGTACATCATAGGATGGTTTCAAAGTAAAATATATTATGATCTAATCTAAGAAAAATGGCATTCACATGACTGTTCTTGTCCAGTGGAATTGTAACATGTTTAATGGTCGAAATGTTACACCATTTTGGAATAAAGACGTCTTTGATATGCACTGAAGTGAATAATGTCCCGCCGAAATACAATTCGAGAAATATGTTAAAGGAAACATATCTTCTGTAGCTCTGCCATTTTCATTGTTGACAATACCCTCAGTTTGGAGTTGCATAAGTCATCCTTGAACGTCAGGCATCTTGCCTATTTGATACTGGGCAATGCAATCTGGCAGTTAACATTCACAGTTGTAGCACTGCTTGGGCATTCAATGACCACTGAGGGTAAAAAAAAAATGTTAATTGGAAACGTTTATCTAAAGCCCTTTAGCGATTTTCTGCATTGACAAAGGCCAATATACCCGGTGATGTCTGTAGCTAGTACACATTGTTGTATAGCAAAAATAATGTTCAATGTGTTTTACTGTACTGTTTAGTTCACAGACGCCTCCCCTTTTGGTGATTGTCGACTCCAAAGCACTAACAGGAAGCTGCCCCTTCAAGGGCAAACAATTGCTGCTCTGGCACTACTTGTTCTACAGTATGTGGTTCTCCTCACTAAGCTCAGCTAGCGCCCACAGTTAAAATGGAAGGATCAATAAGGTTTTAGAGAAAGAGCCCAACCTTGCATTGGGGAAGGTTGGGGAACGAAATCAGTCATAGCCTTTGCAGAGGAACCATCTCAGGATTTGCATTAAGTGGGTTAAGAAAATAACAGAAAACATTTGTCTTGGTGGCCATACCAGGATATGAACTTCCTCCCATAAGTGAGTCCAGCATCTCACTGCTACCTCCCTGGATTTACTCAGTAATTCAAATGGCTGTGACATTAGTAAGAGCCAGACCAGGACATCAATCAGACCTTAATTGGACGAAGAATTCAAGATGAATGTTTAGAGGCAACATGAGCGAAGAGTCGTGCTTCCATGTAAAAAGTGATTCTGTAGTTCGTTGGTGAATGGAAACATGAAGAATAAACTATTTTTTCGTTGTTAAATTATTTATAGATGTAAGCAAGTGTTCCCCAAATTAAGTTTGACTAACACACTTCATAATATGTAGGGTGTGAGTTTTCTGAATATAGCTCCCCCAGATTACAGATACTCACAATTTTTTCTGTCACAAACAGATACTTTAGATTTAAATTGTTCTTTAGCAGAGAGTGTGTTAAGTAAAGTGTTCGAAAACGAGTATTATAAAGGTCAACTACTTATTACATCTTCAAAAGACATTGCAAATACTATCATCTCTCTGAAAAACAATTTTTATTGCTTAAATGAAATCACTAGTGAAATAATGAAATATTGTTAACTTTAATTTTGTAATGCACTATGTTACTTATGAAACGAATTTCTTTGCAGTCATGTTTTCCCATAAGGACTTAAGCATTTCCTGTTGTCAAGCAAAATGAAGATAAGATAGTAGTGAAGAATTACTAACCCATGTCATTGCTGTCAGCATTTTCCAACATTTTCGAGAAGCTAATGCACAATAGCACAGTTAGTACAGATAAACATTTTCAGTTATTAAATATTTGGATTTGAAAAACCATTGTCAACTCGACAAGCTATAATTTCCTTGTTGGTTAATGCATTAGAGTCAATTACTCAGACATTATTAGCGTAAGAAACGTATCTTGACTTACTTAAGGCTTTTTATTGTGTAATATATTTATACAAAGTGGAATTATTACCCAAATAGCAGATACAGAACGTCTATGCATGTTATCTTTTTGACTGAAAGCAGATTGTATCAGATCTACATTTTTCACAAAGTAGTAGCACTTTGAGTGTGAAGCAGTGTGGCATAATGCACCATAGGGTTGTTTTTTATATCGTTTCTTGTTATTGGTAAACTACTGTGAATTGTGTGGCGGATGATACTTAGCATACTACCACATGCTAGGGTTCCCTTTCATTCAAATCATGTCTGGAGCACAGGAAAAATGACAGCTTTAGTACCTCTGTGGATGCTTTAATTACTCTAACTTTATCTTTGGAGTCCTTCTGGGAATTATTCCTTTTACTGAAAAGTCAGGTACAAAAATTTGAAAATATGAACTGGTTGGTCAAAATAAATCGACTGTCATTAAATTTTGTTGATACTTAAGCAGATAATGTCCAGTACTTCCCATTGAGCTATAGAAACTGTAACTACAGATCAGTCAAATGATGAAGTACAAAAGTAGACTGACTTCTGTTTTTAGGACTACAGATAAATCACTTCCTGGTATTGTGATAACTTCAGTTCAGTTTTACAACATAATGTTTGATGTGGTTTAACCCTATTACCGAAAGTGTTCCTTGATTCTAAGTCTTTTCTTTGCTTTACCTTGTATTTTGATGCATTTTACAGCCCAGGTTTAGGAATATTTAATCTGCTGAGATGGGTTCATATTTTGGCTGAATAGTTTTCGAACTGTCTTATCGGTTTGTTATAGAGTATTTTATATTTCTTGTTACTACCAAATATATTATGCACTATTTTCCAGTGTGTGTTTTGTGAATAGTTCTTGGATTCCCCTGTTTCTACATTTAAAGCCCTTATGGTTTAAAAGTCATCTACCATGATATTAAATGCCAATAACTGAGTATCACGGTAATGAATATCAGCAGTAGAGCATCATAATATGAGAGTTCATTAACTATATGAACAACATTATGACTTTGCAGTGTTACCTGCAAGAAGTCCAAGAAGGCCCCACATCCCTCTTGACTTTGCAGAATAGCGGAAACAAATTGTTGTTTTATTGGTATCCTTCTTTGAAACTGACAAAAGTAATTGTTGCAAATATCGTATTGTTTTGTTTCAGTATTTCATTGTTTCAGCTGACAAGCCATAGCTGAAGTGAGAAAAAACAGTAACACAGTTGAGGAGCAACCAATGACGTGTGTGTGTGCGTGTGTGTGTGGGGGGGGGGGGGGGGAAGTCCATGAACGCATACACACAGAAAGAAAAAGAGTCTTTGACAACTATTGTGCCGCAAGATGTCAAATAACGGGGCATTTCTATGAGCGCCAGGCAACAGCAGATGACCAAAGCATACTTGATTAATGTGCTCATTATGATCGACGTGGCTCTCAGATACACTACAGTCTTTCCTTGCCTCCACATAGAGTTCCAGATGCTTACATCAGGAAAGCAAAACAAGTCGATCTATGAAGGTAAGGCAGCTACAGATGAAAATTCTCCATGGTCGATAGTTGCCAAGATGCTAGGTAATCTCTTCGATTTCTACATCAACAATCAACCCTTCCAGGTACTAGTCGATCCTGGGGCGTCATTTTCTGTGACGCTGGATACGTATTTCCTTGCTACAGTTATACACACTGGCTACTGAAAAGTCGAGTCTGACGAGACTGATAGGGAAAAGATTGCTTTCATAACACCTGATGGCCTCAATGATTTCAAAGTTATGCCAGTTGATTACCTGCGCACCCTAGAATGCTTGATGGACAACCTGCTTTGACATCTTATATGGACAATGTGTCTTTTCTTCCTGGAGAATATTGTTCATCTCACAAAGAAATTTGAAGAGCAAACAAGCTGTTTGACAAATGCGCTGAAGTGTGTCCTTGACACAGGTCTTCGCCTGAATCTAAGGAAGTGCCTCGCTGCCGACCAAAAACTAGAAATCTCAGAACATTTTAACACTATAAGTGAGTTAAATTGACGAGGAACTGGAAATCCTTAAATTCATACGAAATATTATACATTTCTGGAATAACTTACTCGGTGTCTTTTTTTCATGAGCGTATCAGCTTTGAATATCTCAAGTGCATCAATACTGTTTGCACTAGCAAAGCGGACTTTGTAAATTAAATAACAAGCAGATATCTCATTAAGATGGCTAAGCAAACTTCGTCCGAGCAGGTTATTACCGTTAATACAGCAAGACTCACCCACATTTCACTACAAAACATGTTAATAAAATATAAAGGGTGACATTAATGTAGTTGAAGTACCATAAGACAATGTTTGGACAAAAAAATGAGTGGTTGTTTTCACTTAAAGGAACTTGAATTAATATGTGCTCTTAACAGTACAAGGCCAGGAAGAAGAAAAGTGAAGGATATCAGACAAAAGGCGAAGGCAAATATTAATTCTACAAAGATCATCCTTCACTCACTCTAGTCCTTTGAAGTTTAACTGAAGCTTTTCTGTGATTGTACTTACTAAACCCCTAAGTTCTTTTCTTATTCACTAGTCATACAATTATTTATGCACTAAAAATAAAAAATCACTTAAGCAAGAAAGTAAAGAAAATTTTTTTCTCTATAATAGTCAGTTAACGAATATGGAGTCCATCCCGATCCAGAAAAAATAATAGCCATAAGTGATTTTCCAGGCATCTTCATGATGTGAGAGGCTTCCTTGGGAAGTCCTCCTACTACAGATGCTCCATAAAAAATTACAATTAAAAATCATAACCACATCAAGAACTTCTGCATGGAAGCACCAAATTTTCTTGGAGAGATGAGCAAGAAAGATCTTTCTATATCATTAAGAAGTCGCTGACATCTTTGCCTTCCTGGCATTTTTTAATGAAAATGCTGAGATGGACCTACAAACTGATGCCAGTGACTACAGTATAGGTGCATTTCTATTGTAAATCCAGGAAGGCATGAAAGAGTGATTGATTGCTCACACCTCCAAAGTACTCTCAAAGTCCAAGAAGAACTACTCCATGACTGAGAAAGAGTGCCTTGTATTTGTGATCATTTACAACCAACCACACTGAAATATTTTCACTCCCCTATGATTTCAGGTCTTCCGGGATATGAAGCACTTACTTTCAATTTCCTCAATTATTTGTTGGTCATATTCAAATTTCTGCCTTTCTCTGCAGTTTTTGGCACCAAATATAAAATGTTCCAGTCCTCTTCATTCCTGCTTTTCCAACAGTCCGTGATCACTTCCATATGGTGCTGTACTCCAGGTGTACATTCTTAGAAATTCCTCCCTCAAATTTAGGCCAACTTTTATATTAGTATATTTGTCTTTGCCAGGAATCCCCTATTTGCCTTTGCTAGTGTGCTTTTTATGTCCATTTTCCTTTGTACTTCCAAGGTACCAGAATTCCTACACTTTGTCTGCTTTATGGTCCTAAATTTTGAGATTAACCTTAATGCTAATTGCATTTTCAGTTCTCCTCATCACTTTTATTTTTTATTTGTTTACTCTGTTTCCAGTCTTGTGGTCACTATTAAATCCATTCAACTGCCCATGTAATTCCTCCTATCTTCCATACAGGATAGCAATGTCATTTTCAAATCTCTTTATAGATATATTTCCACAGTGAACTCTAATACCCCAATTGACTCTTTGTTTTGTTTCATTTATTACTTTTTCGGTGTATATGTTGAGCAGCAGGGGAGAAAGATTGCATTCTTGTCTTACATCCAGGGGCGGTTCTAGAAGTTGGTCAAGGGGGGGGGGGGAGCTAGTGGCGTGGGGGGCGGGGCGTTGGGGGAATGGAATATCACTTAACAAAAGGGGAGGAGAGTGGGGGTCCTCCACCTACAAATTGGTAAAATTTGGTGTTGCTTAAAGTAGTTTGTGGTAACTGTTTTGGAGTTAAGGGTAAAAATGTGTCTACAGAATGTGTGTCCTGGAAATAATACGATTTGACTCAAATGTCCAGCGCTTTTCCAAGGTTTGGTCTGGGGTCAGCAATTTAAGTGTTGGTAGGCATACCCGGCGTATTTAGCTTTCCTGATTATTGTATGTGGTACTTGTACATTACTATACATCCAGTGTATATTCATAAATAATAAGACTCCAATTTTAAGTTAAAGATATTTATTGATTTAGATAGTAAGCAATTTGCCACTTGTATTCTTTGTTAAAATGTGTTTGAAATACGTTGTAACCTACACTGCTACATAATTATAAAAATATGAATGAATCTGTTAAAGTAATATATTAACTGATTTCTGAAGTCATTATATGCAGTGTCATATGATACTCCATTTGGGGGGTATAGCCCCCATAGCCTCCCCCCTTGCCACTGCCCTGCTTACACCCATTTCAATACAAGCACATTTCCTTGGTCTTCTGTTCTTATTGTTGCTTCTTGTTTCTTGGACATTCTGTATATTACTAATCTTGCCCTAAATATTATATCTCATTTACTAAGAATTTCAAACATCTTGCATAACATCATGTTATGAAACCCTTTTCACTGATCAGCATATCATATTAAAGTATTTGGAGTTAACTCCTGCTTCTGTTATCATGCGTATTGTCAAAACTGCCTCTCTCATACCCTTACCTTTTCTAGAGCCCAACTGATCATCATCCAACAAATCCTCAGTTTCATTTTCTATTCTTCTGTATACTACCCTTATTAGCAGCTTGGATGTGTTAACAGTTGAGCTGTTTGTGCAATAGCAATCCCATCTATTTGCCCTTCCTATCTTTGTGATGATTTTATTCTAAAAGTCCATGGTTTGTTTGCAGTTCCATAGATTCTACACAATAACTTGAATAATCATCTTTCCCAAATATTTTTAGAAATTCTGAAAATATGTTAGCTATCCATTTTGCCTTATGTGATCAAAACTATTCCATAGCTTTGTGAGATTCTAGTACAGCATCCCCTATGCCTTCAAAATCGCAATCATTTCTTTCTTTCTTTTTCTTTTTTTTGTGTAACATCAACTGCCAGTTCAGATCCATCATCAAGAGATTCAACAAAGCATTCAACAGTGAATTTTTTTTGCATTTTTATTGTTGACACCTTTGCTTTTAATTTTACTGAAAGTCATTTGATTTGATTTTTCTGTATACTGAGTCCATCCTTCTTACAACCAATTCCTTTCGGATTTCTTCACATATTTCTTCATATATTTGGATTTAGTTTCCATTCTACTGATTCCCAAGTCTATAATTTTGTGTGTCTTTATTTTCCTGGACATTTTTGTATTTCCTGCTTTTGCCAATCAACTGAAGTATGGTATTTCTTCTGTAATCCTAAGTCTTTTCCTTGTATATGCATCTATGTGTCCAATTTATATAACTACTTTTTTTGGACCTCTCCATTCCTTTTTCAGCTGAAATACTCACTGAAGTATTCGTTATCACAACATTTACAGCCTCAAAAATTTCAAACCCCGTATCATCATTTCTCACTACTTTAGTTACATATTGATACTCACTGTCAATTCTCTTCAATTTCAGCCTACTCTTCACTATTACTAAATTATGGTCTGAGTCTATTCTGCTCCTAGGTATATCTTAAAATCTGTGCGATCAGGATGTATTCTAGCTGGTATCTTCTCGGGTCACCAAGACTTTTCCAAGGATGAAATTTGAAAAGTTTGCAAAGAAAAATAGGATCACTACAGTTTTGCATTTGGAACATTTTACATCATACATTGCTGCCTGTGGAGTTTAGCTAATATATTGAATTTTCCTTTAGACTTGGGAGGCTTTGTCTATCTATCTGCAATCTCAAGTAAATCGATTTTATGCACTGCACGAAGTACTGATTGTGTGGGCCAGTGATAAGGCCAGAATGAGATGTTTATATCATCCTTCATACCTCATAAACCATTTGAGATGTCGAAATGGGATTTTGGCAAATGACACCATGCAATAACATAGTGTTTTACCATATGGTTAACATGTGGAACTTTCTTATCTATGGTGTCAGTGTAGAACTTATAGATTATATTTTTATTTTTTTTTTCAGTGCAGTACTGTAATTTTATAAGTCATCAAAAGCTAGTGAAAAGAGAATTTGATAGTATGAAAATAAACATTACAGTTACATCTCTTCTGGTATTGCAAACCAATGCTATGAGGTTTTCTGCAAGTTGTTGACCTCTTGGCAGTCAATTGCTTGTTTAATAAGACACTCTGTTTTAGGATTTTCTCGCAATAGCTACTGCATGCTTTCTTAGTAAGGTGAATTTGTACAAATCATGGAGCGTTTTGGCAAAAGAAATGAAATTAAACCTATCAACAAGAGGACTGTAGACGTTTCTCGTAATTGACGATCTTCATCAAATGAGAAAAGGTTATCAATTCAGGAAAAAATATATCGTTAATTCTATTGCAGTTTTGATGGAATCTCATAACCCTTCATATTTTAACAGTGAACGACTGGAATGGAATCTTACCAAAGTATTTTCGTTGTGCACTTCTAAGTTCTGAGAAATATGAAAATAAATGACAGCAAATCGTGTACTGTCTTTATATTCATATCCCCATTCAGAGTGAAGTGGTGAACTTCACCTTAATTATCTTTTCATATGAATATTCTCAATCAGTTCATAATGTACTATTACGTTTTTGTATTCATATCATCTACAAAGAGACAGGTATCAAATTTGTTATTTCTAACAGAACAACACTGCATTTATGCTATAGAGTAGAACAGACGCAACAAAATGCTTTCATAACTTTGAAACTGTGGACACATTGATGACAAATGAAGTAAAAGGTATTTGTAGTTTAAAGACTTGGTTCGTCACTCTCTACAGGGGTAGGAATGGAAAGATGGTACGTTATTTGCTATAAATTTTAATATGTTAAGGATAACTGAAATGAAGAAAAAAATATTTTGTTAGGTTTCAGTTTTTCATTATTAAAGATACACTGGGTTCAGGATTCCATTGAAACTGTAAAAGAACTGGCGAATTATATTCATGTTGATTGTTAACTTTTTTTTTCTTCAGAGACGTGTCGTCAATGATGGAGTTTTTAGTTGCACATACAATTATCTACTTGCCTTTTGTTGCAGTTTCAGCAGAATCCTGTAACCCAGTGTGATTTTAATAATGAACAACTAGTACTGAATCTTACGAAAGTACTTTCTTTCTAACCACTACTACCACTTTCCATCTTTCTTTTCGCTCCCTGCATCGATACCTCCAGCTTGTCTTTCACCTTTAGCCCACATACGCTTGAGTCAGTCACGACCTTGGACACACCTGTAAATATGTCTTCCCCCGCGAAATCCAGCTTTTGTCCCTCTTCCGGCCAGCAGGTAAACGGAGCGCGCTCGGTCCTACAGGCGGCCACAATGGGACGGACCGGTTCCGGCGGCGGGCTCTTTGTGGCCCACGCGAACGCTCAGTCGCTAACGGCTCACTTCGACGAGTTCTGTGACCTTTTCTGCCAATCGCTGTTCCATATTATCCTCGTCTCTGAAACTTGGTTGAAACCAAACATTTCTTCCGACGCTATCCGAATCACTGGTTACTTTCTCCTAAGGGCAGATCGTGAAACACGACGCAGGGGTGGTGTGGGTGCCTATGTTCGCTCTGATCTTAGACCTACTATACTATGCACATCGGATGCAAAGGGCGAAGGAGAAGCAGAGTTCTTGTTTTTCGAAATAAATACAACAAATCAGAAACTGCTAATTGGAGTAATCTATAAACCTCCAAACGTCGGTGCTATGTCCTCCTTTCAGTCTGCCCTGTCCTCGCTCGTGGCACTGTATGAACACACAATCATTATGGGCGACACAAGCATCGACTTACAGTTAAAATCTCCCTCTGCAGAAAAACTAAGGAGACTGTTCCACTCCAATGATGTGAGTTTAACACCGCTGGACGCAACTCATCACACGCCACACAGCCATACACTCAAAGATATAATAGCAACAAAGCGACCAGATAAAATAATTCGCGCCAATCAGACATCCGCTCCGGGACTCTCTGCTCATGACGTGATATTCTTAAATTACTCAGTGCATACTACCAAAGACAAATCTCACCTGGTAACCTACAGAAACCTAAAAAATGTTAACCATGACGCTCTTCAAATGGATTGCTCAGACATCCCTTGGCATGATATAAGCAATAAACCGACTTTAGACGGAAAAATTCGGGAATTATGTCGCAAAATTATTGCACTGTATGATAAACATGCTCCTCAACGCACTGTCAAGGTAAAGAGAGCTCCAGCTCCGTGGCTCACCACTGCATTACGCCAGTTAATGAATAAACGTGATGCTGCACATAGGGCCTTCAAACGTAACCCAACTCTCGAGGCGTACGAAGCTTATAGGAAACTCCGGAATAGAACCAAGCAAAGCGTGAGGAATGCCAAAATCAGACATGCCCGCTCTGTCGTATGCGGCATATCAAAACCTGCTGCACTGTGGAAAAAGCTGCGCAGTTTCGGTATAGGGAAGCGAAGAGCTGACACTGTTTATCAAGCGTCTGCAGAAGAATTAAACGATTTCTTCTCAACAGCTGCAAACTGCCACGCAGCGACAAATTACCAGCCCCAAGATATCAATCTCTCGAGAGACAAGTTTTGCCTAAAACATTTCACTACCGGCACAGTACACAAGGCAATTATGAGAATCTCTTCCGAGGCAGTAGGAAATGATGGAGTGAGCATTGGCATGATTAAGAACGTCGTAGACACTATTACTCCAATTATCGCAGACGTCTTCAACCTGTCTCTTGTCAGTAGTACATATCCCACTGAGTGGAAGGAAAGTTTAATTCAACCTGTACCCAAGACTGACAACACTAAGTCGCCTGGTGACTACAGGCCGATCAGCTTACTACCTGCAATATCTAAAGCCCTAGAATACATCGTCCATGAACAGCTGACGGATTACCTCAAAACTCATAACATCCACGACAAATATCAGTCGGGCTTTCGAAAGCACCATAGTACAGCAACTGCATTAATCAAAGTAACTGATGACATTAAACATGCTATGGACAGACGTGAAGCTACCATCCTAACACTGCTTGACTTTAGCAAGGCTTTTGATACAGTTGACTGATTAAAATGAAGCAGCTGAATTTCTCAAACAGCGCAATACACTGGTTCGACAGCTACCTCAAAAACAGAAGTCAACAAGTCATTTGTGGGTCGGAAAAGTCATCATGGAAAAACGTGTGCTCTGGAGTTCCTCAAGGCTCCGTCCTTGGTCCATTACTCTTCTCACTGTACATTAATGATATTTCTTCAGTGATTCACTCCTGCAACTACCATCTATATGCCGACGACATCCAACTGTACACAAGTGCAAGCCCCAAGAACATTGCTGACGCGGTAGCGAGTATGAACGCAGATCTTTGCTCTGTTTCTCGATGGGCACAGAACCTAGGTCTGAAACTAAACCCCAAGAAATCCCAGGTCATACTTATATCTCATCCAAAGTTAATCAGTCGGTACTTTCGCGAAACAGTCCCTCAAATACTCCTCAATGGTACCCGACTACCATACCAAAAAACAGTAAAAGACCTTGGAATAATCTTGGATGAACACCTAAACTGGGAAGAACAAACAGTCACAGCTTGCCGGAAATCGCTCTCCTCCCTACATGCAATTCAAAAATTTAGAAAAATATTTCCAACCCATGTTAAACAAAAATTAGTCCAAACACTAGTCTTGCATAATCTTTACTTTTGTGATGTAGTTCAACACGGCACAAATAGTGAAAATTCGAGATGCCTCGAACTAGTGATGAATGCTTGCGTTAGATACGTATGCAATATACGGTTGTATGATCATATTAGTCCTTCATACTCCCAGCTAGGTTTGGATACGCCCACATAAGGCACGCAATCTCCACACGATGTGCTTACTTCATCGATTTCTTAGCCACTGGTGCCCCCAATACTTATCTTCTCACATTAAATACCTATCATCATTCCACAACCGCAATACCAGATCGGATACGTCTAGCATCTTGGCTGTACCTTTACATAACACAAAATCTTTCTCCGTGTCATTCTCCATCTCAGCCATAAGACTATGGAACGCGCTCCCCTGTGATCTGCGTCTTATCCAGAACCACTCAACATTCAAGAGGGAACTCAAGACTTACATATTAGGGACGGTATAGCCACCATTGTTGTGCCCCTCTCATCTCTTTCTTTCTCCTCTCCATCATAGCTTCGAATTTTACCACTCTATTTCTCTTCCTCTAACCTATCTACCTCTTCTATATCTCTTTCACCCCATTCTATCGTCTTACGACTCTGCTTGATGAGAATAACTCACAAGCTGCAAGAATATAACGAGAAAATTCCCAACTAGCAATAGGACTGACATTCATAAAAGAAAAATATGTTTACTTTCATATAAATAGTCACTACTATTATTATTATTATTATTCTTGATTGTTATAATTATTTTTTGATTGTTATAATTATCATTGTACTACGTTTATAATCTCTATTTTTTTCTTTAACATAAATACTGTATAACATGTTATATGTCCTTAATGTTCTGTAGAAACTGAAATTTGTTGAATCTGAGTATGCCTGGTTAGGTGTAAGAGAGGGCCTCAAGGCCCTAATCTTGCCAGATAAAATAAATGCATAAATAAATAAATAAATAAATTCTACCCTAAAACATCCTGAATCAGTGGTCAGTGGTTCATTAAGTGAGGAACTGAGGACAAACCGATCAATGAGTTATGAAAAACCACATCCTCAATATAAAAATAAATGTGTAATTTCTACACTTATGATGCTGAAAAGCCACACTAATGCTAATTCCGCGAATTATTGATGATCCTTCAGTAATATTGAATATATCTCTAATTACTCAAGAAAATTCTGCAGATTAACCAATGGAAAAATATCTGCTATTGCACGATATAATTGGCCAAAATCACGTTTGTATGTGTCAAACCATTTCTGAAATACAAGGGATGTCTTTATTGCTGGTATGTGCGATGCTGCACTACATGAAAAAGTATAACCTAATTTTTTTGAAGACAGCTACTGAACTCCTCCCAAATGTAAAGAAATTTCAATATGTTAACTGAATTTCAAATTCAGGAATGTGTGATGTAGTATGCACCAAATGCAATATCATAGCAATCCTTATTTTTCTTCGTGAACTTTTCAAATTTCGTGCAGTGTCTCACATAAATATAAAATATAATTATAGCTAAGACCATTAATGAAATGATGGGCTTCACCATGAAACTGACGTTTAAAGCTGTAGGGACCACAAAAATTAATATTTTTTACCAAATAATTTCTGTGAAATAATGTGAGAAAGGTTGAAGAGCTAATGTAATGCATGTGACATTCTGTTCATAATGGCCCTGCTGCACCTTGACTACTAAGCTAACCTGTGTGCACCCATAGGGAGAAAATACATATAACTAGTCTCGAGAGTGTGGCGAGTTTGTGTGCAAATTACCGGCTTTCTCTGTGTTCTTACACTTTTATGTGCAGAAGTTTTCAGAACTGAAAAATAGAAATAGGTCAGCTGTCGAGTGAGCATATACCAGTACATATTTTCTTGCAACAGTTGTCACACCATGGACACAAGATCGTTAAAGTTTTCAATCAGTGACCAATAAATAATTGTTTCATTTCGTTAGCAACAGTTGTTACAGTAGAGAAATACACAGAAAACAGCACAATGGCATGATAAAACACACAGTCCATTTATTTAATTTGTAATTAGTTATTGTTGTGGTTTACAAATCTGTGCTGAGTGAATGAGTTCCTGGTCCACTGAAATGCGTACTGGAAGCTTCTCAGATTTATTTAGTCCATTCTGCATAATTTCTGCTTGTGTTTTGCAAGGGGAGCAACTTATTCACAATATACAGGGTGTCCCAAAAAGAATGACCCGAATTTAAATAGAATTATTTATTAGAAGAAGGGCTTAACACCAACAAATTGCATACGAAATTACTCAGAAAAGACAGAAGTTTATAAAAATCCATCATAAATGTTCAATATGTCCTCCATTGGCTGCACAGACGACATCTAGCTGATAGCCGAATTCATCCCAAACCGAGCGTAAGGTGTCTTCTGTCATTGAAGCTAAAGCAGCTGATATTGTTTTTATTTCATCAGTGTCACGAGGTAAGGGGGGAACTTAAGCACATTGTTTAACATATCCCCACAGGAAGAAATCACATGGTGTTAAGTCAGGAGACCTAGGAGGCCAAGAGTGTAAAGCCTGGTCTCGCGGTTCTGTACGCTCTATCCAACATTGAGGCACTTTGACATTGAGGAAACTATGCATGTTGTTGTGCCAGTGTGGTGGTGCTCCATCTTGCTGATAGAGGAAATTGTCAGAGTCAAGTTGTGGGAATTACCAGTTCCTTAGCATTGCAAGATATGATTGTCCTGTTATGGTTTCTTCCTTAAAAAAAGTAGGGACCATAAATCTTGCTTGGCGAAAGACCACAAAAATTCACTTTTCGTGAATCACGTTCGTGTTCAATTCTTTTATGAGGATTTTCGAGACCCCTTATATGCACATTATGATGGTGAACCTTACCACTAATATGGAAAGTTGCCTCATCGCTGAATATCAACCGTGATATAAACGTGTCATCTTCCGTGTTCTCTAGAATAGTATTGCTAAAGTCTACTCACTTCACCTTGTCAGTATCTCAAAGAGCTTGTACCAGTTGTAATCGGTATTTTTTTCTGAAACTCTAGACCATGCCGATTACTTCTAGCGCTGTTTCAGTTACCTAGTGACACTTGTCTCAGTATTATTACAAGTTAAAATCGGGTCATTCTTTTTGGGTCACCTTGTATACATGTTCCACATCATCAGCTGTCGACAAGTTCGCTACAAAGACAGAGTTCCAACTGATGTGTCACTGTCATAAATATTGTCCAATAATACTGCACACTTTCGTGTAATACATTTGACACAATATTATTGTGCAGCAAATAATCAGCACATGAGGTACCCATTGCGAGTGGCAATGAATGATCAGAAGTAGCTGCAGTGAAGAACAATATGATGAAGAACAAACTGAAACTCTGATGTTATAATTATTGTTGAATGGCTAGTAGAAAACATCATAGTGAATCATGTGACCAATCTGAGGTGTTCAACAAATGATGAAGCGGAAAAGGGCATAAATGTACATGTTGAACAACCTAGACATCACAAGAACACCATGGAGCAGTTTTCAACACTGCAGAGCACTCTATGTTATGTGGCCATAGAAGTTCAACGCAACAAGAAGTATGCACATGTTGCAAGAAGCAACACCGTAGTTTTTCTTACCATTGCTACAAAAAAATTTTTAGGTTGTATTTTGAGCTAACTGTACATTAATGACAACAAAATGGCACAGGAGGATGAATTTAATGATACAGGATTTTTGGACAGTACTGTAACTGGAGTAGGGCAAAACCTTACATACAACAGTATGTCTTGTCCATGGACACATAATAGTCAACGAAAGAAGGATGCGACTAGCAGTGAACTAGGTGTCCAAAACCAACACAATGTGTTAATGAGTAATAATGCAGGAGAAGGAAGTGTGCTGGTGTAAGCTATCGCCAGCACACCGGTCGGTGAAGATGAGGCACGAAGATGGATTAGTAGGCTCTGGATCAAGCATGCCTATCATGAGAGAGGCCAGAGACATGCCTACAAGCAACATGCCGCCAAGGGTATTTAGGCCGTCGCTGCTGACCGGAGGGCCTCATCCTCTCACTCACTTATCCAGTTTGGCGTCTGTCAGTTTACTCGCAGAGCGGGTTTAGTTCATCACAGGCTACAACACTACACAGTGACCAGATTAGTGTGTATAGTGGACTAATTTATTTCAGCCAGAATTGTACCTTACTAGCAGTGAATATTGTACTTTACATCAGTCTGCAGGAGGGCTATTACTGATGAGCATGTACCACAACACATGGACTCTATTCAAAATAACTTAAATTTCCAGTTCATGTAAATAAAGAACCATATTCATCCATCTGTGCATTTGTGTTGTAGAAAGAGGATATTGGCCACCCATAATAAAATCCTCATCCCTTGCTTCCTTGCAGTACAAGACACTACAGTGGCAAACGAGGATAGTTTAGCTTCCAGGGGTGATCGTGTTCAAACGTTTTTATTTGCTAATTTGTTGCTGTGTTCTGGCATGTATTCCACAAGGGAAGCAGCAGAACTAATCAAATCTGTCTTTTCAGAGGCTTTACTTGATTTTTGATGTAACGTATTTGTGTAAACCATGAATTCCCCGGACCCTCTACCCCGTGCTCTCGCGCCTCAGCCGCAGACGGCCGATGTGATGGATCTAACACAAGTTTTTCAGTTTCAGAACCAACAAATCGCTGCCTTATTGACGACTGTACAACAACTACTGGCTGCACAAGCTGCGTCGGTCACACAACCACATCCGACCAACCAACCAGCCCAACAAGTAACGCCGACCAGTACACCTCCGTTCCGGCAATTTGCGGACACAAAGGATGAATGGATTGAATACTTGACTCAACTCCAAGCACACTGTCAAGTTCATCTTGTTCAAGGCACCATAAAGTTATAATACTTCCTTTCGATTGCGGGGTCTCCAATGCTTTGGTTAATAAAAAAAACAATTGCTGACCGCGTATCGCGACGAACTCGTCTATGGCTATGTAATGGCTGCATTAACTGAATACTACGACCAGTAAGTCAAGGTAGCTGCAGCTAGACGTCAGGTCTTTCGCTTGCAGAAAAAGCCGTAACAGACGTACAGCCAGTGGTACACAGATTTAAAAGGCATGACTAGAAAGTGTAAATTTAAGTGTAACTGTGGCAACTTTTACAGTGATGTAACAATACGTGATGTAATAACATTCAGTGTTCCAGGTAGTAGAATTCGGGAACAGATCTTAAAGCACTCTGATCCATCACTTCCCGAAGCACTGCAGATCTTAGAGCAATATGATTCGCGTGCCATAGCTGCCGATAAGTTTGACCAGGCCTCGATTTTTCTGGTCGAGTCGCCTCTTATTTGCGACCGCCCCAAGCAGCCACAACAACGAGCGCTTACACAGCCGTGCGGACAGCAGCGTAGACATGTAAAGAGATCTGTGAGTTTAGCGATGTCTCACCCTAGATGTTCTGCTCGCCATAAAAGACGTAACGCAACGTGTTATTCATGTGGGAAAAAAGGCCACGTCCAAGCAGTTTGTTTGCAACGGCACAAAAACGCCAATTTTGCTACTCCCAGAAAAAAAAACAGGCTCGTGCAATTGCAGTGAATGCGTTTTCAAATCCTACAATAGGTTCTGACGATTGTGCCTCCTCCTCGCCGTAGTGCTGTGCACCGGCGATCTAACGAACTATTTGTTACGAATCGCTGGCCATCGTGTGAACTTTCAGTTAGACAAAGGTGCCTCGGTAAATTTGCTTAATCGTGCCATGTTCGAACAGTTAGGCTCGCCACACCTCTTTAAATCTTCACGGCTTACAACGGACGTGAAATTCCAGTGCTTGGACAGCGTAGTTTGCCTGCTGCTTACAGATCTCACACCAGAACAGTGAATTTTACTGTGTTGAAATCAAGAGACAGTGAGAACATATTCGGTGTAGATGCCTTTGGTTTGTTTGGTCTTAGCATCCTAGACAATGTCCTTTCAGTGTCTGCTTTTGAACCAAAAGACAGTGTAGCAAGTTTGCTTAAAGAATTTCCTGAACTATCAGAAGGAATGGGAAAAGTCAATAATTTTGTAGCGCATGTTACACTGAAAGACAATGCATAGCAGCCGGCCGAGATGACCGAGCGTTTCTAGGCGCTTCAGTCTGGAACCGCGCGACCGCTACGGTCCCACGTTCGAATCCTGACTCGGGCATGGATGTGTGTGATGTCCTTAGGTTAGTTAGGTTTAAGCAGTTCTAAATTCTAGGTGACTGATGACCTCAGAGCCATTTGAACCAATGCACAGCCTAAGTTTTTCCGGGCCCGCCCTGTTCCAGTTGCTTCAAGAGACAAAGTAGCCAGTGAATTGAAAGAATTTCAAGATTGTGGTGTAATAGCTCCCATTCAAGCTTGTCAATGGGCAAGTCCACTCGTTTTCTAGCATACGCCTTCTGGTCTCATTCGCATTTGTGTTGACTTCAAGTCTACAGTCAACCCAAAGACAGTAGTTGATACTTACACGCTACCTCGCCCTGAGGGACTCATGGACAGGCTTGGTGCAGGACGTTACTTTTCTAAGATAAAACTGCATGATGCCTACTTGCAAATTCCATCGGATGAAGAATCACATCCGGCCGTTGGTGGCCGAGCGGTTCTAGGCGCTTCAGTCTGGAACCGCGCGACCGCTACGGTCGCAGGTTCGAATCCTGCCTCGGGTATGGATGTGTGTTATGTCCTTAGGTTAGTTAGGTTTAAGTAGTTCTAAGTTCTAGGGGACTGATGACCACAGATGTTAAGTCCCATAGTGCTCAGAGCCATTTTTTTTGAAGAATCACAGAAAGTGTTTGTTGTAAATACACACTTAGGACTGTTCAAATATTTGCGTTTCCCCTTCGGCAGAGCTTGTGCACCCGCCATTTTTCAACGTTACTTGGAGCAGCTGACTACAAAAGTGCCATTTTTTTTTTTTTCAAATTTCCTTGACGATATTGTCGTTTAAAGTCGTACACCAGATGAACACATTGCCGATTTGCGTACTCTTTTTCGAGTGTTGTCAGGTGCAGGACTCAAGTGTCGTCTCGAAAAGTGTGACTTTTTTCCGGCAGAACTACAGTACTTAGGTAATGTGATAAACAGTCAGGGTGTGCACCCCTTCCAATCTCATTCTCTTGCAATCCGTGACCTGCCTGTTCCTGGCAATGTGTCTGAACTACAGTCAGTACTAGGCAAGATGAACATACTACATTCAGTTCATACCGAGTGCCGCTCAGATCGTGGCTCCATTGAATCGCTTGCGTTGCAGACGTGTACCATATGTGTGAACTAACGACTGTCAAAACGCATTTCAGAATCTCAAAAATGCTTTGCTCAGTGACAGATGTTTAGTGCATTTTGATCCTGCCAAGCCAGTAGTTTTGCAAGTCGACGCTTCTTCCTACGGAATTGGTGCTGTGCTTTCGCACAGAATTGGTGCTCATGACAGACCTATTGCTTTTGCCTCGAAGCTGTTAACTCAAACTCAGTGCAATTATTCTCAAATAGAAAAAGAGGCTCTCGCTGTTGTGTACGGTGACCAAATTCCATCACTATTTGTATGGTCGCAAGTTCTTTTTAGTGACCGATCACAAGCCTTTGCAGTCCTTGTTTCATCCATCAAAGCCGGTTCCTATATGCACTGCTCAAAAATTGCAATGTTGGGCTTTGTTGCTTTCTCAGTATCGGTGTGAAATTGTATACAGACCTACGGCAAAGCATGGCAGTGCAGACTCCCTATCTTGCCTTCCAATTAGCCCACACTCTGATTTTGATGCATCTGCTGCATCTTGTTGCCATATTGATGCACAGGACTCTGAATTGACGGAATCTTTTCCCTTGCACTACAGAAAAATTGCACAGGCCACGGAAGCAGACCCAGATTTCAAGATTTTATTGTATTCGTTCGCATGTCTTGGCCTCGTTCACTGAACAGTATCCAGAACTCAGTTGTGGGGCTATATTTTGTACGTCGGCATAACCTTTCAGTTCAACAGGGTGTGATTCTAGTTCAAAATGACAGTGAACAGTCCTGTGTGCTTATTCCCAGAGTATTGCAAACGGATGTGTTACGATTGCTCCACTAAGAACATTGGGGAATTGTTAGCACTAAACAGTCAGCTCGATGGTACTGTACGTGGCAGGGTGTGGATGCCCATATGAAACAGATGACTTCACAGTGTAGCACATGCGTGGAAAACCAATCCGCTGCGCCACAGACATTCTCAGCTTGGCCTAAGACTCAGTCCCCATGGCAACGAGTGCATATAGCTTTTGCACAGAAGGCTTGCCAGAAGTACTTGCATCAGACAGTGGACCACAGTGATTTTGAATAGTTTTGTGAACGAAATGGCATTCGTTATCTAACAAGTGCCCCGTTTCACCCCAAGTCCATTGGAGAAGCAGGACACTTAGTACACATTTTTAAACAACAGATGGCCAAGCTTCACACCACCCACACACAGGAACAGGCGTTGCAGTTCTTTCACGCCTCCTATCACTCCCATGCTCCCATGGACCATCTCCAGCAGTACTTCTGCATGGCCGCTGCCATTGGACACCGCTACACTCGCTACACCCACCACAGCATCTAGCGCCGCCAATAGTCCGCAAGTACCCCTTTGTGCCACGCGATGATGTTCTTTTCAGGGTTTATGGCAACTGTGGTCACTGGGAAAGAGGCGTGATCCAGGAATGCATTGGCTCTGTTGTGTACTTGATTGCAAATATCGATGGTTTGCAGAGCCGCCACCAGAACCAAATTCGTGAGTATTATTTGCCCTGTGATTCTGCTGCTTTTCTTCCCCCAGATTCACATCCTCACGGGACCTCACGGCCTTCGCAGCCACCCACTGGTGCCACCAGTTTACCCCAGGATGAGCGGATGGACGATGCATCCTCGGCCCCCGCCATCCTCACTCTCTGACCCAAAGGACCTGGACCTGTCATTCCTCTTGCCCTCGCCATTGCCATCGGCATCATTGCCCCAGGACACGCCCTCATGCCTGGACATGTGCCCTGGCAGCATTTTTCCAGAGGATGTTCCTGTTGCCACACAAGACAGATGGTTTGGTACAGTCGAGAGTATGCCATCCTCCACAGTCATGGCTCGGGCTCATCTCTACGTTGCGGCATTTCGGGGGGGGGGGGGGGGGGAGGAATGTGCTGGTATAAGCTGTCACCAGCACACCAGTTGGCAAAGATAAGGTGAGAAGATTGATTAGTAGGCACTGGATCAAGTGGGACTCTCATGAGAGAGGCCAGAGGCATACCCAAAAGCAACACGTCGCCAATACTCTCTCGACAGCATGTATTTAGGCCTCCGCCGCTGACCAGAGAGCCTCACTCTCTCACTCACTCATCCAGTTTGGTGTCTGTCAGTTTACTCGGAAAGTGGGTTTAATTCATCTCTGGTTACGGCAGTACATAATGACTAGATTAGTGTCTATAATGGGACTAATTTATCTCAACCAGAACTGTACTTTACTAGCAGTGAATATTGTACTTTACATCAGTCTGCAAGAGGACTATTACTGATGAGTTTGTACCACAAGACATGGACCATATTAATCGAAGTGTGCATTTGTGTTGTAGAAAGAGGATACCAGTCACCTGTAACAACATCCCCTCCCTTCTTCCCAGCGGTACAAGACTCTATAGGAAGAACTACAAAATTGTAAGCCAGAAGAACATACAGCTAAATGGGAGGAATTAGCAAAAAACAATCAAGTAAGAATCCCTGAATTGGAATTAGGATCACAAAATCAATCTGAAACAGTCACAGCTGTGGGGGAGAAAATCGAAACAAATATGGATGTATCTAAGAAAGTAAATGTACAGGTAGAACATGGCATACAAGTGGTGGTAAAATCAAGAAGCCTGAAACAGGAATACGCGACAGATACGAGTATGATAGACTCTGATGCAGCCTCACACACCAGCACAACTGCAGACGACACAATGTTCTCCGAGCCAACATCTGCACACTACATCTGCAGCCAATCATCGCTAAATACATTTCCCGCTCAGCGCCGCCGAGTACTGCTCTTACAGCGGGCCGCACCCTAACAGCATCTCGTGACGTCACACACCACCGCAGTCGCTCTCGCGCTGACGTCACGCACCACCTAGCTCGCGCTGACGTCAGCACAAACGCGTGAAGCACAAACATATGCTGGCCACAGACGGATCATTTTCGCCTCTCGCGGCTACTGAGATCCGCTCATCAGGTGGGGGTATCTGTGTGACAGCAGCACAGAAACTGCAGACGATACAGTCAACGGGCCGAAATTCGTCCGCGCGCGTATCCGCTCAAAAGTACCGTTAGGCCAAAGCACGCCAACGATGAGGTGCGGACGGGCGCGCAGGAAGAAGGAAACAAAGACAGACACCAGTGCGAGCTAGCCGCCTAGAGATGGGCCAAACGGTTATTCTGGAGTAACCGTTGTCACGGTTCCAGCTATTTTTTTATAACCGTTATTTTTAACGGTTATAAATAACTGTCCAGTTATTTTTCACTACCGAATACCAAATATTCCGACGTGGTTACAGTTAAATAACGACGTGGGTGGATTCCATCGCTTAGTTATGAATATAACTGCGAGTAGTGCGAAATAGCAGGAATGTCGTATGAAACGTCTCATAACCTTAGCTAATTAATTTCGGGTACATTTCAGTTCATGTTTGAGCGATTATTAGTGTTTCATATTATATGTATGTAGGTTATCGGTCGCTTTTGGAAATATTATCCTCGCAGATGCAACAGAAAGTATGTGGAACTTTGCCACAGCACTGTTTAAGTAAAATGTTAACAATATGCGTTTTTAGGTATGAAGTAATATGTAAGCAGAATACTGTAGGTTAAATTCGCAGCTTAATTTATTGTGCTGTTTAATTAATAGAATAAGTGTAAGGCCTTGTAATACAACACAAAAATATATGTAACGTGATAGATTGGTTTACTCCTGTACAAGATAGTCCCATTGGGGAAAGTATGAGTACACTAATCCAAGTTTTATGTGAGATTTGGAAAAGTGCTCGATATCTCCAGCTACAGCATGCCTATAACATATGAAGACGTGCAGATCGAAAAGGTTGACAGTGTTAAATTTCTGGGATTACAACTCGATAATAAATTCAGTTGGGAAGGGCATACCACGGAATTTTTGAAGCGCCTAGACAAGTCTCTATTTGCAGTGAGAATGATGTAAGATGTAGGAGACATAAATATAAAAAAGCTTACATACTTTAGTTCTATTATGCCATAAGGGATCATATTCTGGGACAACTCATCAAACCGAGCAAAAACACATTTTCAATAAATTGCCAGCAAGTCAGCAACGATAAAAAACTTGGTTTCAGATAAAGGACGGTTTACAGAGAGTTTGAAAGGATTTTTGATAAGCAACTCCTCCTCATCTATAGATGAATATCTTAACAGGGACTCTTAGACTAGCTTAAGTAAAAATTCTGCTATATTTCAGTTTTGACAGCACTTGGTCACAACAGTCAAGATCAGGTATTCTGTGTATGATAAATTTATTGAAAGTGCAGAACTATGTTTTATTCTGACAGTGTATTAATTCTGTAAATATTAGCAGCTCCAGTTTACTGTAATAAATTCACATATTTTGACAACTCCTGACAAATAATGATGATAATAAATATAATATTCAAATAATTTATGTTATACTTTCTGATATTATTTGTCATCCCCCTCCCCAATTGCCAGTGGCTATTACCGTAGCAATACGAAAATATTTTTTCACTCCAGTAACTATTCTCTCTGGAAATATCACCGGGGTCTACGACCTTTAACCGGAGTCAGGAACACAGTTACTCAGCTACCATCTTCCAGGTTACCTGTAGTGGTACCCTGTTAACTTCGAGATAACGAGAACTGTGGGCTAATAACGATAACTGCCAGCGAAAAATACCGATCTCAGACAGTTATTTCCATAGTCGCTCGAATTCCTTATGGTAACTCAATTTGTTCTACCAGCCCAAACTAAATTGACAAATAAGGCGGTGGTTCAAGGGAACGACTGTACATGTCAATGCCTGTACTGCAGCTCCTATCAGCCACAGCTCTGACATTAACTTTATTTAATTGTTTGTACTAAAAGTAGCGAAGGCGCACGAAATAGTACACAGTTCTTTCAACAGATGGCTTGCAGTCACACAGTTATTTCCACGACCTATAGAACGCCCTCCAAAGGTCTATCCCTCTCCTTCATAGCCAGATTTCTGATGAGTTGACTCGAAAGTGTAGTAGGATCTTCGGTCAACAGATGGCGCGAGGCAATGTTTGTAGTTATTGAAATAACTGCCAGTATTAGATGAGCGGTCGTCACTGTAACCGTTACTTCTCAGAAACCGGTTATTTCTGTCAGTTACGTTACTTTTTGCCATCTCTATAACCGTCGTTAATCAACGGACGTCTGCATCTTCCTGCGACCTCGCCAGCTGCGATCCACATGGTCCGAGCACAACGCGCTCTCCCCACCATCGCGAACGCAATTTGGACAGCCGCCACTCGTTCGGTACGTTTAAACGGTATCCGCGAGACGAGAGAACATTCGCGCGCTCAGCCGGACACACGTCCACTGTCTTCGGAGGCCACGAGGCCTGTATTGAGTGCTCGATCAGTGAGGAGTATATACCGTGCGGGATCAGTGACCGAACCGTTAAACGCGATCACGCGATCGCTCACACGGACATTTCCAGTGTAGTTATTGTCACTTTTTGGTGTATGTATATTACTGTGAATATATGTGTTGTGCATTACCACGTATATTGAATTACCTTCACCTGTGCGTACAGATTGGACTTAGTGTGTGGACACAGCAGTAAGTCGGCCCAACGTGAGACAGATTTGAAAGCGACGTTGCTCGCTTCAACTCTATAACCAAATGGAAACAGAGAGGAAGCAAATTGCCAAGAACAATAACAAGATGAAAGAAGCTGTACAGAACTGCATCAGGAAGGAATTAAAGGCAGAGTTGCGTTTTATACATCTACATCTACATCTACATTTATACTCCGCAAGTCACCCAACGGTGTGTGGCGGAGGTCACTTTACGTGCCACTGACATTACCTCCCTTTTCTGTTCCAGTCGCGTATGGTTCGCGGGAAGAACGACTGTCTGAAAGCCTCCGTGCGCGCTCGAATCTCTCTAATTTTACATTCGTGATCTCCTCGGGAGGTATAAGTAGGGGGAAGCAATATATTCGATACCTCATCCAGAAACGCACCCTCCCGAAACCTGGCGAGCAAGCTACACCGCGATGCAGAGCGCCTCTCTTGCAGAGTCTGCCACTTGAGTTTGCTAAACATCTCCGTAACGCTATCACGCTTACCAAATAACCCTATGACGAAACGCGCCGCTCTTCTTTGGATCTTCTCTATCTCCTCCGTCAACCCGATCTGGTACGGATCCAACACTGATGAGCAATACTCAAGTACAGGTCGAATGAGTGTTTTGTAAGCGACCTCCTTTGTTGATGGACTACATTTTCTAAGGACTCTCCCAATGAATCTCAACCCGGTACCCGCCTTTCCAACAATTAATTTTATATGATCATTCCATTTCAAATCGTTCCGCACGCATACTCCCAGATATTTTACAGAAGTAACTGCTACCAGTGTTTGTTCCGCTATCATATAATCATACAATAAAGGATTCTTCTTTCTAAGCATTCGCAATACATTACATTTGTCTATGTTAAGAGTACATTACATTTGTCTATGTTAAGAGTCAGTTGCCACTCCCTGCACCAAGTGCCTATCCGCTGCAGATCTTCCTGCATTTCGCTACAATTTTCTAATGCTGCAACTTCTCTGTATACTACAGCATCATCCGCGAAAAGCCGCATGGAACATTGGACACTATCTACTAGGGCATTCATATATATTGCGAAAAGCAACGGTCCCATAACACTCCCCTGTGGCACGCCAGAGGTTACCCTAACGTCTGTAGGCGTCTCTCCATTGATAACAACATGCTGTGTTCTGTTTGCTAAAAACTATTCAATCCAGCCACACAGCTGGTCTGATATTCCGTAGGCTCTTACTTTGTTTTTCAGGCGACAGTGCGGAACTGTATCGAACGCCTTCCGGAAGTCAAGGAAAATAGCATCTACCTGGGAGCCTGTATCTAATATTTTCTGGGTCTCATGAACAAATAAAGCGAGTTGGGTCGTCTCACACGATCGCTGTTTCCAGAATCCATGCTGATTACTACAGTGTAGATTCTGGGTTTCCCAAAACGACATGATACGCGAGCAAAAAACATGTTCTAAAATTCTACAACAGATCGACGTCAGAGATATAGGCCTATAGTTTTGCGCATCTGCTCGACGACCGTTCTTGAAGACTGGGACTACCTGTGCTCTTTTTCCAATCATTTGGAACCTTCCGTTCCTCTAGAGACTTGCGGCACATGGCTGTTAGAAGGGAGGCAAGTTCTTTCACGTACTCTGTGTAGAATCGAATTGGTATCCCGTCAGGTCCAGTGGACTTTCCTCTGTTGAGTGATTCCAGTTGCTTTTCTATTCCTTGGACACTTATTTCGATGTCAGCCAATTTTTCGTTTGTGTGAGGATTTAGAGAAGGAACTGCAGTGCGGTCTTCCTCTGTGAAACAGCTTTGGAAAAAGGTGTTTAGTATTTCAGCTTTACGCGTGTCATCCTCTGTTTCAATGCCATCATCATCCCGGAGTGTCTGGATATGCTGTTTCGAGCCACTTACTGATTTAACGTAAGACCAGAACTTCCTAGGATTTTCTGTCAAGTCGGTACATAGAATTAATTTTACTTTCAAATTCACTGAACGCTTCATGCATAGCCATCCTTACGCTAACTTTGACATCGTTTAGCTTCTGTTTGTCTGAGAGGTTTTGGCTACGTTTAAACTTGGAGTGAAGCTCTCTTTGCTTTCGCAGTAGTTTCCTAACTTTGTTGTTGAACCACGGTGGGTTTTTCCTGTCCCTCACAGTTTTACTCGGCACGTACCTGTCTAAAACGCATTTTGCGATTGCCTTGAACTTTTTCCATAAACACTCAACATTGTCAGTGTCGGAACAGAAATTTTCGTTTTGATCTGTTAGGAAGTCTGAAATCTGCCTTCTATTACTCTTGCTAAACAGATAAACCTTCCTCCCTTTTTTTATATTCCTATTAACTTCCATATTCAGCGATGCTGCAACGGCCTTATGATCACTATGGAACTATAGTCAAAAGATGTCAGGACATTTGATTAAGTGACGTCTTTTCTGCAATCCGCAAAAGAGGCTGCCCTACATGTCAGACAGAAGAAGAAAATATAAGTTGGGTATCAAGGAAGCTAATGGGCGATGCAGTTCAATGGTGCAAGCACACATGAATAACAGTAAAAAGCTATTTCTGGGAGAATACTGGCTGGAACAAAAACGTACTGATATAAAGCCACAGATAATATGAGTCAGAGAGAGAACGTAAGTAGATGGAACTCACAGTGATAAATAAAGAGAAATGCTAGATCATGATAAACAAGTACGACAAAACAAACGACTTGTGACCATCTCAAGAACATGAAATGTGCACCGATGAAAAGAAGTCATAACATATTTTTTGTTGTGAAAAGAAATGGAAGTTAGAAGAACCAGTTGTAAGTCCCATGACGCAATAGTGACAACAAGAACATAGTCACGTTTGATAAAAAGCTTTACAAGTCTAAGTGTGTTTATTAAACAATGAACTGATTTTAGCAACGAAAAAATATCGGGAATGCAGCAGTGCTAGGTGAAAAGGGATTGTGTGTGAGGAAATTAATGCAGAGAAAGCTGCTATGAACAACAGTCTATGCAGGCATGAAGTGCAGCTGTCTCCTTCTCTAACACAATGAGTTGCACCAGGTCATATATCAACCCAGGGCTGAAGCGAGGTGGTTCTACTGACTCCTACCATTGTGGTGGGCTAAGCTGCACCTCCAGGCAAAACCCTGCATATCTGTGGTCTGAAGTCACTGACCTGTGGTGCAACACTGACCCTGTTCCGCTCTTGAAGAATTAACTGATCAACAAACACCACCCTCAAGCAGAGTGGGCACAAATGTACACCCACTCCACCACAGTGGACAACGGGACATTAAGGAAGAACAGCTGGCATTAATATGAAGATTGGTATGGAACCCACAGTGCTTCAAAAGGCAAGATCCTGTTGGAGGTAGTAAGCTGTTGCCTTCCTCTGACCTTTGAAGTGACTGACCCAGACAGTTATAGGGGGACATAACAGTTTAATGTGCATTCTGAACCACAGTGTAACTCGGCATTTTTCACATCAAAAAACATTGCCAGATGTGAAATAAGTGATAAGTGACAGATAAAAGTCTTAGGATTGACTGGGGATCAGATTTGAAACCTTGGGTTTTATCACCACGCAAATAAGTGTGTGATAGTGGGGTTTAAAGCGTTTGTTTTAGAATTAATTTTAAATATCTTTGTGTCACAGCAGACTATTAAAGTTGTTGTTGTTGTGGTCTTCAGTCCTGAGACTGGTTTGATGCAGCTCTCCATGCTACTCTACCCTGTGCAAGCTTCTTCATCTCCCAGTAACTAATGCAACCTACATCATTCTGAATCTGCTTCATCTCTTGGTCTGCCTCTACGATTTTTACCCTCCACGATGCCCTCGAATACTAAATTGGTGATCGCTTGATGTCTCAGAACATGTCATACCAACCGATCCCTTCTTCTAGTCAACAAACGTCTCTTCTCCCTAATCCTACTCAGTACCTCCTCATTAGTTATGTGATCTACCCATCTAATCTTCAGCATTCTTCTGTAGCACCACATTTCAAACGCTTCTATTCTCTTCTTGTCCAAACTATTTATCGTCCATGTTTCACTTCCATACATAGCTACACTCCATACAAATACTTTCAGAAACGACTTCCTGACACTTAAATCTAAACTCAATGTTAACAAATTTCTCTTCTTCAGAAACGCTTTCCTTGCCATTGCCAGTCTACATTTTATATCCTCTCTACTTCGACCATCATCAGTTATTTAGCTCGCCAAATAGCAAAACTCCTTTACTACTTTAAGAGTCTCATTTCCTAATCTAATTCCCTCAGCATCACCCGATTTAATTCGACTACATTCCATTATCCTCGTTTTGCTTTTGTTGATGTACATCTTATATCCTACTTTCAAGACACTATCCATTCCGTTCAACTGATCTTCCAGGTCCGTTGCTGTCTCTGACAGAATTACAATGTCATCGGCGAATCTCAAAGTTTTTATGTCTTTTCCATGGATATAATATCTACTCCAAATTTTTCTTTTGTTTCCTTCACTGCTTGCTCAATATACAGATTGAATAACATCGGGGAGAGGCTACAACCCTGTCTCACTCCCTTCCCAACCACTGCTTCCCTTTCGTGTCCCTCGACTCTTATAACTGCCATCTGGTTTCTGTACAAATTGTAAATAGCCTTTCGCTCCCTGTATTTTACCCCTGCCACCTTCAGAATTTGAAAGAGAGTATTCCAGTCAATATTGTCAAAAGCTTTCTCTAAGTCAACAAATGCTAGAAACGTAGGTTTGCCTTTCCTTAATCTAGCTTCTAAGATAAGTCGTAGGGTCAGTATTGCCTCACGTGTTCCAATAATTCTATGGAATCCAAACTGATCTTCCCCGAGATCAGTTTCTACTAGTTTTTCCATTCGTCTGTAAAGAATTCGCATTAGTATTATGCAACTGTGACTTATTAAACTGATAGTTCAGTAATTTTCGCATCTATCAACACCTGCTTTTTTTGGGATTGGAATTATTTTATTCTTCTTGAAGTCTGAGGGTGTTTCGCCTGTCTCATATATCTTGCTCACCAGATGGTAGAGTTTTGTCAGGACTGGCTCTCCCAAGGCTGTCAATAGTTCTAATGGAATGTTGTCTACTCCCGGGGCCTTGTTTCGACTCAGGTCTTCCAGTGCTCTGTCAAACTCTTCATGCAGTATCATATCTCCCATTTCATCTTCATCTACATCCTCCTACATTTCCATAATATTGCCCTCAAGTACATCGCCCTTGTATACACCCTCTATATACTTCTTCCACCTTTCTGCTTTCCCTTCTTTGCTTAGAACTGGGTTTCCATCTGAGCTCTTGATATTCATACAAGTGGTTCTCTTTTCTCCAAAGGTCTCTTAAATTTTCCTGTAGGCAGTATCTATCTTACCCCTAGTGAGACAAGCCTCTACATCCTTACATTTGTCCTCTAGCTATGCCTGCTTAGCCATTTTGCACTTCCTGTCGATCTTATTTTTGAGACGTTTATATTCCTTTTTGCCTGCTTCATTTACTGCATTTTCATATTTTCTCCTTTCATCAATTAAATTCAATATTTCTTCTGTTACCCAAGGATTTCTAGTAGCCCTCGTCTTTTTACCTATTTGATACTCTGCTGCCTTCACTACATCATCCCTCAAAACTACCCATTCTTCTTCTACTGTATTTGTTTCCCCCATTCCTGTCAATTGTTTCCTTATGCTCTCCCTGAAACTCTGTACAACCTCTGGTTTAGCCAGTTTATCCAGGTCCCATCTCCTTAAATGCCCACCTTTTTGCAGTTTCTTCATTTTTAATCTATAGTTCATAACCAATAGATTGTGGTCAGAGTCCACATCTGCACCTTGAAATGTCTTACAATTTAAAACCTGGTTCCTAAACCTCTGTCTTACCATTATATAATCTATATGAAACCTGTCAGTATATCCAGGCTTCTTCCATGTATACAACCTTCTTTTATGATTCTTGAACCAAGTGTTAGCTGTGATTAAGTTGTGCTCTGTGCAAAATTCTATCAGGCGGCTTCCTCTTTCATTTCTTCCCCCCAATCCATATTCACCTACTATGTTTCCTTCTCTCCCATTTCCTACTACCGAATTCCAGTCACCCATGACTATTAAATTTTCGTCTCCCTTTACTATCTGAATAATTTCTTTCATTTCATCATTCATTTCTTCAATTTCTTCGTCATCTGCAGAGCTAGTTGGCATATAAACTTGTACTAATATAGTAGGCGTGGGTTTCGTGTCTATCTTGGCCACAATAATGCGTTCACTATGCTGTTTGTAGTAGCTTACCCGAACTCCTATTTTTTTATTCATTATTCAACCTACTCCTGCATTACCCCTATTTGATTTTGTGTTTATAACCCTGTAGTCACCTGACCAGAAGTCTTGTTCCTCCTGCCACCGAACTTCACTAATTCCCACTATATCTAACTTCAACCTATCCATTTCCCTTTTTAAATTTTCTAACCTACCTGCCCGATTAAGGGATCTGACATTCCACGCTCCGATCCGTAGAACGCCAGTTTTCTTTCTCCTGATAACGACATCCTCTTGAGTAGTCCCCGCCCGGAGATCCGAATGGGGGACTATTTTACCTCCGGAATATTTTACCCAAGAGGACGCCATCATCATTTAACCATACAATAAAGCTGCAAGCCCTCGGGAAAAGTTACGGCTGTAGTTTCCCCTTTCTTTCGGCCGTTCGCAGTACTAACACAGCAAGGCCGTTTTGGTTATTGTTACAAGGCCAGATCAGTCAATCATCCAGACTGTTGCCCCTGCAACTACTGAAAAGCCTGCTGCCCCTCTTCAGGAACCACACGTTTGTCTGGCCTCTCAACAGATACCCCTTCCATTGTGGTTGCACCTATGTTACAGCTATCTGTATCGCTGAGGCACACAAGCCTCACTTCTCCATTCTGCTGACCATTGTAGCCGATGTATTCCTCTGAAATATTCAGCAGACAAATACGTCAAAAATTAAAAGTTTGCAAAACACAATCCAAGCAAGACATTATCATGTTTTAACTTCACTGTCCTTCTGTCCAAGTTAAATATACTAAAAATCCTTGATAGTGCAAAAACTAAAATTATCCAAATTAACAACAACAATGGAAACATACAAAAGCAACATCTATACACTGATGGAACTAAATGGAATGGAAGAAAAAAATTGGATAATTGAGATAAGGAACACAAGCAAAATAGGAGATTTCTACAATGCTTTCATATTACATTAATTACGATGTAACAGACGATTTACACCATAAACACTGATTATTTTTGCGCAATTGACAGCCTACAATGGCAATTAATCTTGCGATGTTTTCACAGGCTGAAATAAGACAATTTTTAAATTTAACAGTCCAATAATCTTCCATTTCATACCACTGATGTTATCCGAGAAAAATAATCAATAATTGCATCTTTTAACTCCTGTTGAATGTCTGGTGACTTTAGTTTTGAGAAGTTGGTATTTTGTTAAGCTTGACCATATCCAGTGAACAAAAAGAGTTGTTAATTCACACACTGTGTTTATGAGTACCTTGTAACCATCCTTTAAATTTTATATACAAAAATTGTTAGAGGATTTAAGGAATATTTTGAAAAAAATAATGCATTTTTAAGTCTGGGAAGAAATAATTTTCTTAAACTTTGCATTTATGCAAAACTATGTGAAACTTGTGCACTTGTGCAAAACTGTGTGAAATTTACATCATGAATTAACATTTGTTATGAATAAAAACATAGTTTTAATCACCAAATGAACAGCAGTTATGATGGAATTAATGGTATTATCAGAAATGGGTGGATGGCATGTTTCAAGATGCTATGGAATGTGAGAAGCCAGTTTTTGTTTTCTCACACATTACAAAGGTATAGCCTTTGCAGTTAGTGCATTTGCATGTTGTTCTCTTCTAATTCTACACTGATCAGTGATTAAAGGGATCCTCCCCACCAACGGCAATGTCCATGGTTCATGGGAGGGGGGGGGGCTATTAAAGTATTAAAGTAACAGGGTTAATACATACTGTGGAAAAACGTGAGTTCAAGAAGATGAGAAAGGGATGAAACTATAAGGTGAAAAACATTGGGACCACACTTATTGATCACTTAGATTCAATATGATCAGTTTCTGAAGCCGCAGCAGCTTACTACTTTCATACTGTGAATAAAATATTCATACAATGGACTCATCATAAAAGAAAGGACTTTGACTTCAGGTATAATGTTTCTTTATTTGATGCCATATATTAAGGTGCTACCTAATAAATAGCAATATGTGAGTGATCAAAGGTTGTCAGAACTATATGGATTGTAATATTGGTGTATGAGTTGGGTGTAACTCATTAACATCATTAAACTTCCTGGCAGATTAAAACTGTGTGCCCGACCGAGACTCGAACTCAAGACCTTTGCCTTTCGCGGGCAAGTGCTCTACCAACTGAGCTACCGAAGCACGACTCATGCCTGGTCCTCACAGCTTTACTTCTGCCATTATCTCGTCTCCTACCTTCCAAACTTTACAGAAGCTCTCCTGCGAACCTTCCCCCAGGCTGTGGCTAAGCCATGTCTCCGCAGTATCCTTACTTTCAGGAGTGCTAGTTCTGCAAGGTTCGCAGGAGAGCTTCTGTAAAGTTTGGAAGGTAGGAGACGAGATACTGGCAGAAGTAAAGCTGAGAGGACCGACCCTGAGTCGTGCTTCAGTAGCTCAGTTGGTAGAGCACTTGCCCGCGAAAGGCACAGGACCCGAGTTCCAGTCTCGGTCGGGCACACAGTTTTAATCTGCCAGGAAGTTTCATATCAGCGCACACTCCGCTGCAAAGTGAAAATCTCATTCCATTAACATCATGTTTCACACTTGTGTGATATATATTTTCTGAACTTCAGGATTTTCCTTATTTTCTCTTCGTTTTCCACGATCGATGTAAATAAAAATCACTTGCCATATGTATGAAAGTTCATCACTTGAGAATGGCACGACTGATTTGGCTTTTTTCTTTGGTTCTGTTCGTAGTTCTCAGGAAAAGTTTTTTATTAAACAAAATTTTTGGAAAATCTACCAGAAAAGTCGGTAATTTGGATGATATTTTTGTATGTAAATCTCGATGAAAGAAATGTTACGTTCAGTTTGACAGTTCTGTCGTCACATGTTTTCGTAAAAATAGTGTGACATTCAGTTTGATAGGTCTGCAGTCACGTGTTTTCATAACAACAACAAATTCCGCATTGAATACGAATTTTGCGAAGAAAATACAATTGAAAGCGATATGATCATATCTTTAACGTGTTGTAAAAATTGAATTGATGTCAGTTTATGGTAATTTGGTGTGTTGTATACATTCAACTGACTTCAGCTTGTTGTTTATTTCTTTGGAAAAAAGGCCAACAGTGAGGTTGGCATACGAGCAATGCAAACCAACTACACAATGGTTGAGTCAATGAGACTGATAAAGAGAAAATCGAATAAGAATTATACAATAAACACCTTCTATTAAACCCAAAGATCATGCTAAGTTGTGTTGTGAAAATGTATGGCTTTATTTTCGTTTCAGCAGTCATTTTTAAGAGAAGACAGGAAAGTTGAGGTTGCAGCCAATTTTCTAGTCCTACCCATTCATAGGTCAAAGTCATGGGATATACTATTATTCTTAGAGATCCAGCAGCTGGAAGGGTCTCACTCATGCCCCATATACTAATTATTCCAACTGATTTACCCATTCATTAAGGAGAAATTGCCAGAGAGATGAGGGAGGAGGAAATGGATAGAGAGAGTATCGGATAAGAGATGTACTGAGAGTGGAAGGAAGGTGATAAGCAGAGATAGGGGGAGGAGGAAGAGATGGACAGAGCTACTAAGCTTACTGTTTCCTTGAAGCTATTTCAGTTGTTTATTGCTGTTGATGAGAGTATGGCAAGTGGTTTAATGTGTGATTATTTGAAATTAGAAAAGTACCCAGAGTGCAAAGTAAACGATAAGGAGTGTATTAATCATTTGTCATCACAAATAAGTGTTCAGTGAAACAAAACATTTTGATTTAACTTTTGTGAGTTAAAAGTTTTTTTATGATTTGGATTTATAAAGTAGTAATGAGTGATGTAGCGCATTCCAGTTCAATTTCTGCTCCCTTGCACTGATACCCTACAATACTGGGCTATCATTCAATGCCCACATATTCCTTCCCTGTCTCTTCATATTTTACTTGTTAAGTTGGCGTGTGTTCCTGACTTATTGTTATTAGTGCTTGTTTGTTGTAGATGGTGATGTTGAGAATATTCGTGTTACTGAACTGTTCACAGTTGCCCTATATTCCTATTGTTACAATACCTCGAGCATAGGGGTTGTAGTATGTCAACACGACTGAGAGGTATGGCTTGGGAGAGAGGGGTGACTCACGCCAAAGTGTGCAGAGGAACACCAGCAAGAGTGTCACGACTTCATTGTATCGAAGGTAAACAGTGGATCTTTCACTGATTCCAGTGACGGTGCCACACAAGGTGCATATGTGGGCCGGCGCCATTGCGAATCCTGGAATCTGTTGTGTCGGCATCCAACTGTCCAGCCTTGCAGAAGTAGCGCTCCTACTCACCCTATGGCTAAGTGGCCACTGAGCACATTGGCTGCACTGGTGGCCCACGACACAACTGGCTGCCCCTTCAAGTGTAGCTCGTGGACCCCAGGTAGCGCGCTGAAGGGAAACAGCCGACTGCTGTCATTATAGTGAGCCGTAACAGCTCCGGTCGTCCACCCAGAGCAACTCGTTTGGTGACCACAGACAACTCTGTACCTGGGAGGCTGCAAGTTTGTGCCCCTGCCCCACCCCTGCAGATTGCAGATTGCAGCTTGCAGTTCGCCAGATGATGTCACCCAGAGAGCAGAGGCTAGCAGCCCTCTCCCTCTTGGCACCAGTGCAGCTCCATGGAGCGGCCTGCCCCACCACAGCTGTGGTACACCAGTGCACGAGTGGTTGGTGATAGTTTCATCATCCATCACCAGAATATGGTCGTGGTTGGCCTGCAACTTAAACAATCATCATTCTCTCCGGTTCTAGACACAGACAGAATGGTGACACAACTGCCCCATTTGAGCCTCCAGACTCACTTGTTTATACGTCTTTTCGTATGCCTCTGACGAGTTTCTCTGGAGGGGAAGAGTGGAGTGCTCTTTCCTAATTACAATGTCAGCTTTCCTCAGCCCACTTTGGCCCCTACATACAGGTCACTAGGCGCTGTTGAAACTGCAACGAATGGGCTCTACACAGCATGTCTGTGTGCTGTGCTGAGCTGATGACTTCACTCTTGCATACAGTGCCCTCTGGGCAATGCCTCCTCGCTTTGGTGTGATGTCATTTGCCTGCCTCACAGAATCGTTTGATAAATATCAAGATTGCTCGCACCTGTCATCTTATGTGACAGTCAGTCCCTTAACTACTACCTTCCAACCAGAGTCGTGCGAAATTTACAAGAATTCCCCAAATCCACAACATTACGTGCCACAGCATTCTTCATTGTGAATCCTACTCCCCTTACATCATTTACTGTTGCTGTTGAAACTATCCTATATTTATATGACGATGAATGAATATCTTGCTACGTCCGGTAGCCACGTGTTCTGAGGTGCCTTGCCATGGTTCGCCTAGCACCCACCACCGGAGGTTCGAGTCCTCCCTTGGGCACGGGTGTGCATGTTGTCCTTGGCATAAGTTAGTTTAAGTTAGGTTATGTAGTATGTAAGCCTAGAGACCGATGACCTCAGCACTTTGGTCCCATAGGGACTTACCACAAATTTTCAGAAATGAATATCTTCTATGCATCTCACATTTTTGATTCCTACTATATCCAGATTGCACTTCCATATTTCCCTTTTTAGGTTTTAAAGTGTCTATTACATTTCCCTTTGTCTCATTATCGCCTCTCCATTGGCAGTCTCCTCCCGGATATCTGAATAAAGGCTAATCTGGAGTCCTTTTATAATCTAGAGATAGTAATGTAAGGTAAAGTCATATGGAATGAGTGGCTGGGAAACCTCAAAAGGCAGGTTCAGCTGCCTAATTGGAAAGATTTTCTCTATCCTGCAGGCACCTTTCCTTCGCAAAGTACTAGATCTCTGTGCATACGTGTATTTTTTAAGTGTAGTTGACTGTAGGTTGTGTGTGTGTTTGTGTGTATAGTATCATGTTTTTGTTCGAGAGGATGAGTGAAGGGAGAGGGTGAAAACTGGTGACAGCACACAGCCTACTCCTCTCGAAGAGCTCCAAGGTGGCTGCTGAGCTTATTGTCCCCATCTGACGGACGGATCACCATCAACAGTGCCACATGTCCTCACTTCATGAGACACTGCAGAAAGATTTGGTATTTAAACCAGGACATTGACAAAAAGTCTGGTGATCACAAACCTTATGGCACCACCACTTCTCCAGCTAGTCAGCTGATGGATGTGTGAGCATATATGGGATATAGTTGAAAGGTGGTGAAACCAAAAGTAGGCGACAGGGTGTTGGATGTTCACATTCCATTTGAGAAGTTTCCAAATAAAAAGAGAGCTGTTCTTCAGCAGGGACCAAATACTTAAACTGTGTTCTCAGCTTTGAAGACTTGATCTTCCTGCAGTTGCTATAGAAAACAAGTATAAATCGACATCCTGGAGGTACAAATACTGACCAAGTGGGGTGTAATTCATTAATTCGTGCCATACACTGTTTTGAGCCTCAATTTTGTTTAATTCAGTGTACAAGTGTACAAAGCTGCTGTTTAGAATCGATTACATGTTAACTAACTGGCACTGGTATCCCACTGATACTTCAAGCAAAGCTGGGCCTACAACTGTGGCTCTGTGTGGGCCTTATAAAGGTTTTCTTACAATGGTATAATTGTTAAAAATATAAATTTAAAAGATTAAATGTATTTTGACAGATAACAGCACGTTAAATAACGTTGAATAAACCGTAAAGTAAAATTACATTATATAACACAAGAAATTCATTATAAAGTTATAAAGCAGTCTCATTCAGAATGAAAATACTTAGATAAGTAACTGTAACAACACATGTTTTAGTGGATTATTCGTAAAATACAGCACATAAATTCTTCATAGCATGTTTCCTAGCTTTAATAAAAATGTATTTCATTTTAGTAAAATAATTTTTAAAAGGTAAACAGGATATGTTTTGTAATAGTTACACATGTATTTTAATGGAATTCTCTTCTTTGTTTTTTAATTGCACTAGACTTAAACTATATATAGTCAAAACTGATTATGACTGAAATTTTTCTTATTTTTAATTACTTTCAAATTACTTCTGCATTAAATATGTTATCGACAATGGTGATAGCAGAACTATATAAATCTTAAGGGAATAGAATGGTTTTAAAAATTGCATTCAATAGCAATGTATACTTGAGGCATAAGGAAAATGTTTTGCAAGTTTATTTCATGATAACAGTTCCCAGAGTATAGTATTACTAATATTGCTCATTTTTGGCTGTTGACATGTTATTAGCTTCTCATTCAGTTAATGTGAGTGTAAAACTGCTGGCAAGAAACTTTAAAAGGAGGGGAAAGGCCCTAGCTGCGACTTTTCACATAGCAAAATGGGGACATTGAAGGCTTTCCTGCTGTAAGCCAATGAAAGTGGCGGTCTCCATAGATCTGATGACAGTATGGTTCTAGTGCAGGCACAAGTGCTCCACAGCACACCATTCAGCATACATGGGAATTCATGCCTGACGACCATTGCGTGTTCCCTTGTTGACCCAATGACATCATCGTTATTACAATCGCTGTGCTCATGGTGTCATTGAAGTGAAATGTGGATCAACGGAAATGTGTCACCTGCTTGGATGAATCACGTTTCTTGTTATGTTAGGTGGATGGTTGTGACTGGACACGCTTTCATCCACATGATCTGCTTCTTGAAGCATGCACTGTGTCATTGAAACAGTCTGGTGGGGGCTGTATTATGTTATGGGAGGAGATGTTCACTGGGGATTCAGTGATAATTGTGATACCAATCAAGGCACTGTAACAGTTGTGAGCTATGTGAACATTATTGGGGATCTGTTCAGTCCATAAGTGCTTAGTGTCTTCCTTGATGGCATCTTGTAGCATTGTCACATGTCACATGTCACATGGCCCGAATTGTGCTACCTTGGTTTGAGAATCATGATGCTGAACTCAACTTGATGTCCTGTCCGCCAAATTCACTTTATCTGAATCCAATGGAACGCATCTGGCATGCTATCAGGCAACAGCTCTGGATCACAAACCACAGCCCATAATTTATAAGAACTGTGTGACCTGTGCATAGTCATCTAGTACTACATACCTCCAGAAACCTACCAAGAAATCCAAGCCAAACAGAATCACTGCTGTAATGCACCCAAATGTTGACCAACACGCTTTTAGACAGATGCTAGTAATGTTTTGGCTCTTGACTGCAAATTTTTCTATTTGACAGGTTTACTGGTGTATCAAAATGATAGCTCAGAGCTCTAGTTGAATTATTATTTTCTTCAGAAAAGGAAAGCTTTCTCTCTATTTAGTGGTAATTGAAAAATAAATTTTGATGAAAGGAAATTAACTGGAGCACTGTTAATTAAAAGAAGCAACCAAGTAAAAAAAATATAGATTTAAATTATCACATGGCACAGATAAATTTACCACTAATAGAGAGAAAATTAATAATTCAAGATTTTGACTACTGCTGGAGTGGATTAACCACGCACATCGTTTGTTGGCCGTATGCCATTATTAATGTTACACGTTATGCACAGAAGTGCTACCCGGAAACTGCATTTACAGATTGGCCTAACAGATCTCAGGGACGCATGAGTGGCTGCTACAAGTTCGAACATCAATGATGTTCAGCAGCAGCCAGCAAACGATATGTCAGTAGTCCTGTAGTTCTCCCAGCTGAAACATAGAAAGGTTGGCAGGCAAGGTTAACGTTATTGAAACGTTGATGAGCAGTAACAGTTATTCATATACTGACGATTCTTTTACATAGATGAATACTTTACACACCTAAAAAATATCTTTCAAGTAAAGCTGCCTGATTCGACAGAGCAAAATGAGCGGATAGATCAATAGAGAGTGGGTCTCGGGAGAGAGAAGATATTTCGAGAGGGAGCGAGCCAGACACCGCTCGTGCTTATATGAAAGTAGACAACTAAAGGCAAATTTACTGCCATTTTTTCTCAGTCTCCTGCTGTTCTAGAAACCTCTTGTGTGGAAAAATGTACGAGAAACTTAGCTGCACTCCTTTCCAGTATGGCTGATTGCATAAAATTTGATTGTTGTCGCCACTTACACTGTGTCTGATACATTATTTCCCAATTAAAAAAATAAAATTGCTCTCTTTTGCTTGTATTAAAATCTGTATGTTCTGTCACATTAAAGAAAAATTAATTACAATTTTACGTTATAAGACAACTTAAAGACAATACACGGAATTAATACAAAAATACAGTGTTTCTTACGTATGCTTACATAAATTATCGTAGTTTTTGGGTCTTAAATTAATTCACACATAAAAATAAACATTTCACAGTGGTTGTTAACAGAAGAACTTGTGGGCTTCTTATTTCACAGCTCGAGTAAATAACGCTTCCCCAATCTGAGACAGACTTAATTTTACATTCAGACTGCTATTCATGTATTAAAAAATTTTGTTCTCTGCTTTTCAATGGCTTCTAGTTAATGATGTTTCAGGGACACTTCAAAATAACTTCAACTCTTTTCAGTGAATAAAGGTAACCTGTCAGTAGAAAACATTGTGCATTGTATATAGCTTTAGCACTTGCAGGACGTACTCATAGTGTTACAATATCATGACATAAGCACTGGTGGATAATGATAATCTACATGCATAATAAATATTAAATTAGTTGCTTTTTCCGATTACATTAGTGAAAATAACCTACACTGAGCATTGTAACAAAAGGCTTCCATCTTCTCTAGGAAAAAGACACTGACTCTGAGCAAGTAGTGGCCAGCACAGTTTAAACTGATATCCATACAAAGGTACTACACTGTCACAATATTTGCATGGTCCACGTGAAATACATATATTATAACAGTGTATTCATTATGACTATAATTTGGCAAATTAATTCACCTGTTGTTGCTCAGGCAGTAGAAATAGCAACGTGATGTAGCTGAAATGAAAGTGCTAATGTGTACTCTTTTGATTCGACAAATATTTTCATCATATATATTTGTGAAAATGTTTGCTACAAATTTGTTTATCATGTAAATACTTAGTACATTTGAAAAGAAATATGCATCTAGATTGTATTTTATTATATGTTTATATGGTCTCATATGTACAACACAGCACATTAGATAATGGACAAATCATTAGTTACTATACAAAATTTAAATAGACAGTTATAAATAAATATCTGTTACTTGCACATGAATGAGTAAATGTTATTGTTTACAGATTACTTTTATGATAATAATATTCTTGAACAGATGTAGAGTGTATATATATGCTTTAGTATTGATTATCTTACTGTCTCATATACAGGCTCAAGGATAATAACAACTGAATCATATTACACATAATACTGATTGTTGTAGGCTCAACTGTTCTGGAACAACTTGTCTAGACTGTAGAAACTACTCATAAGTAAATATCCTTTCCAGGCTCCCTTGAATTAGTGAAGTCGTTAGTTTTGTTAATGACTTTTGATGGCTATTGTAGATAATTTTATGGTGTTGTAATGTTCCTTTTCTTGCAAAGATTTATTTATGCTTGGTGCATGTGGAAGTTAGTATTCTGTCTTGTATTGTGATTATGAACGTTTTCATTTTTAAGGAAGGATCTTGGACTTGTTATCGGATATTTCTCAATAAACACTGCTCTTTTATGAAATCAAGTACAGGAAAGAGGAAGATTTCCCATTATTTTAAGGACAGCCTACAGGATTTGATCTTTTTGATTCCTGCCATGATTCTTACTAGACTTTTTTGCATCACAAAGAATTTTAGGCAGGTTGGTGAGCTTCCCCAGAGCATGATACCATACTTTAAGGTGCAATGTATACGCTATTGTACATAATCATTAGATAGTCTTTATAGGAATAGATCTCCAGCATTCTCATAAATTAGCACCAGCTACTCAATCATTTAAATATCCTTTCAGTACATGTATCCCATCTGAAATTTTCTTGGAGATGTCCTCAGAAATTTAGTACTGGTCACAATTACAGTATATTTGTTGGACTTCTGAATTTTATGTCCTCTTCACTATTTCTCTTGATGTTATGGATATCAGTTTTTTTGTTTTTTATTTATTATCAGTTTATTATGGCCAAACACGTTTACAGTACTACAGAGTGTCACTGATAGTGTTTTCTGAAACGTTTCTTCTGTCTTACCACTGATTACAATGCTTGTGTCATCTGCAGACTGAATAGTGGTACAGCAGTTTATGATTAATGTTGGATCATTTACATAAATAATAAATAGAATGGGCCCCTATATTGACCATTGTGGCGTAACATACTTTACTTGTAATAAGAATAATGACAGTCTAATTTGTTATTTTCAGAAATTCTATTTCTACTCCTAGCTTGTGGCCAGTAGAGTATGATCTTAGCCAGTTATTAGGTGCGTCTCTGATGCCAAAGATATCATGAGGCATTATGTGACTGTTTCACCAGTAGCAAGCTTTGTGTGCAATTCGCCAAGAATTTAAAAATGGTTCAAATGGCTCTGAGCACTATGGGACTCAACTGCTGAGGTCATTAGTCCCCTAGAACTTAGAACTAGTTAAACCTAACTAACCTAAGGACATCACACACATCCATGCCCGAGGCAGGATTCGAACCTGCGACCGTAGCGGTCTCGCGGTTCCAGACTGCAGCGCCAGAACCGCGCGGCCACTTCGGCCGGCTAAGAATTTAAAATACCACAGTTTCTGTTGATTGGACTTTTCAGGAAGCATGTTATGTTGTGGATAAAACTGTTGCAATTATACCAGGATTTCGAAAATGCAGACAACAACGATATGGGTCGAAAATTGCCTAGTCCTTCTTATTTCCTATTTCTGATAAGTGACTTGAATTTCATTATCTTTAAACAGAAATGAGGGAGTCTGGTTATAAATGTACCTTGGTCTTCCTGTTAATGGACAGTTTATGATATCTACACTGATGAGCAAAAACATTACGACCACCCACTTAATAGTTTGTTTGTTCGTCTTTGGAACAAAATACATAACTCATTCTGTGTATGAGGAATCTGCATATTTGTTCGTACGTTTGTGGAGGTATGTGGTATTAGAAGTCTAAACAAACGTCATGTAATTTGCGAAAATAACAGGCAGCTGATTTGCATACACGGTGATGGCGCCCGATAGCGAACCAAATGGGTTCCATTGAATTTACATCAGACCAATTTGGTTGGCGAGATATCAGCATGAGTTCATTATAATACTCCTGTAATCACTGAAGCACGGTTCTGCCTCTGAGACATTGACAATTATAATGCTGAAAGATGACATCACCATCGAGGAAAACATCAAACATGAATGGATGCAGGTGGTTTGCAGCTGATGGTGTATCTTTGATTACTACCATAGGTCCCATTAAAGTGCAAGAGAATGTTCTCCCACAGCATACTACTGCTCTCAACAGCCTGCATCTGTGGCCTGCACATTTCAAGTCGCTGTTCAACTCGATGACGGCGTTTGTGGAGACGACCGTCGATCTAAGGTTTGCATAGGTCACAGCATTGTGCTCTTTTGGCAGCGATGCCACAGACTACAATTTATTCTACTTTAGAGAACAGAGAAGCCTTCGAACCCCACGGCTGTGAATAGTTGCGAACGTCTAACCATTTAGTGGCTAGTGGTAGTTTCACTGTCCTTTTACCTCTTTCCATAGATGCTCCTGACTATAGCATGTGAACGTTCGACCAGCTCTGCCGTTTTCGAGACACTCGTTCACAGACTCTGCATAATAATAATCTACCCTTTGTCAAAGCCGCATATCTCAATGGTTTTCCCCATTTGCAGCCCATATCTCCTCTAGGGTGATCTCTGGCTGTGTCTGCTCCACTTACATACTTTTGTTACTGCATCATCTGTCCACAGAGTATGTGGTAAGGGAAATAGTATCTTTGCACGTGGGTTTAGGAAAGGAGGATCACATTACGATAGGGACAGGGGATAATATGAGCAGAGATCAGCACAATAGCATCAGAGTGGTCTGGTAATTACAACTTTGTAAACTAACTACAAAAATTCTGAATTTGTTCCTGCAAACTCTGCTAATTGGGTCAACATAGAGATCAAAAGACTGCATGTGTTACTTATGAAGCCAAACGTGAGTCTGGTTTTGTTTTATGCAGTAGACAGTTGGCATTCTATGTTACATTGTCTGCACCTCAATAAAAAAGGGTAATTAGCTCTGATGCTAACAGAATCTTTAAAAGGAGATAAAAAGGAAGTTAAACTTACTGCTCAAAATATTAAAGGATTAAAAAATAAAATCAGTGATATGATTTGTCTGGATCAACTTTAGCTAACGATTCATTTAGATGTACTTAATTCTGTACATCATTTGACCACTAACAAAGGAATGCTGAAGACAGACGCATATAGTTTATCTAATTAGCATAGACCAGGTATGGAGAAAGGAGGAACTGCCACATAAGAAGGAAAAAAATTAAAAGCATTGATACTCTTATTGTGTCATAGAAATAGAATTTCAAGAAAAATAACATTCAGTATAAAATGCCCCACTTTGGTAAATGTGAGTTATTTATGAAACAACTTAATGCAGTATTTAACTTCTTATGTTGCAACAAGAATAAGTAATTTACTAAATGGAGATTTCTGTTTAACATTTTTTGGGGTGTATCGTTCAAGAGCTACGATTGAATTTCCTACCATTTCATATAATCTAACTCACTTCATAAATCAGCAACACATGCTATAGGAATCAGCAGTACTGTTATTGCCAGGATTTTTATAGACACATTGAAATTGCAGAGTCATAGTGTTTTTCCTACAGTTAATGGCTTCTCAGATCATAATTGTGTACTACTTAAGTTTAATATAAAAAATAATGGGAAAACTAAAAAGATAATGAAAAAGGAATTGAGGAATTCAAGAACTATTTTCGAAATGACAGTGCTCTTTTAATGTTGTAAGCATATTTTAGACATTCCTTTATTATTTTTAATATCCACACAGTGTGGCGACACTTTACTTTGAATGTTAGCATGTAGGTTGCATGTGATGATGTGGCTTTAGGCTGGGAAACCGGTTGTTAAAATAAACAATAATTTTACCAGCTGTTCTTTTTAGTATCATGCTGCTCAACAGCTGTGGATGTCCAGAGTATAAGACTGTTTGTACTCAACACATTTGTTTTATTAATGTTTTGTGAGATGGGTCCACAGTCTGCATAAATTGTTTAATTGACGTCATTTGCCACTTATGACTGCAGAAGTTATTATTCTGCTACTGTAGTCCAGGTATTAACCCATTATCAAGCATTTAATGTGCTCAGTGGCTTCTTATGGGACAGATGTAAATTAGTAATGGAGACAGCAGGTATGATCATAACTAATGTCTCCATTGCTATAATGTGAGACATAAGTTCTATTTGTACCATGACCTGGTATCGAATAATTGCAAACGCTTGACAATGATGCAATGCCATAATTGTAATATCAGAATAGAAACTTCTACAGCCATCAACAGAAGACGACATCCCTTAACCACTTAGCATCAATGAAAAAATACTGTGTTCTTTAACGTAGTTATAAGTTACTTTGAAAACTGTTGTCCTAAGAAGTTGTCATAAGTTGACTAAATGCTGCTATGCCCTAGGTTACAAATGGATTTAGAATACCATGAAAACCTGAGAGATGACCCTACTCACCATCAAGAAACACAGATGATAGAGGGTTAATCACATTCCCATGACGTGAGCTGTTAAATTCGAAGCAATGTAATGAAAGCACTAAAATCCATTTTTTAAAAATAAAGTTCCTCTAACAACAAAATAAGAACTATTTGGAACATAGTAAAAAATGAGTTAGGAAACATACATAGGGATATGAGGAAATGTTTTTTAAATGTAGGTAATAAACTGATCAAAGACAGACTGAAAACCGTTGAAATTTAATGACCTTTCTCCTGTTTGTAGCAGTTAACTTAGATTTGAACACTTCCTTAGCAGATAACATAGTGTTTCTTAGAAAAGTCAGTTATCTCCAAAAGAAGTACTCGTTATCTACTCTCTCAAAAGTAAATGATCATGTGGTTGTAATGGAATCACTACTAAAATGATTCAAGTTGTTCACTTATATTTTTTAGTGTATTAAGTTAGTTATGTAATTAATATTCTCATGGCGGTATATACCCATACACAACTGAATATGCTGTTCCCAGATACATGTGCTTGAATAACTGCAAATCTTGTATGTCAGTTTGATCCATTTGAGTTTGTGGCTAGTCTGCTCTATATCTAGTCCGCAGCTCGTGGTCTTGCGGTAGCGTTCTCGCTTCCCGCGCATGGGGTCCCATGTTCGATTCCCGGACTCGTGATGACTGGGTGGTGTGTGTCTTTCATCATCATTTCTTCATCATTGACTAGCAAGTCGCCGAAGTGGCGTCAGCTAAAGAGGACTTGCAATACGGCAGTCGAACGTCCCTGCATGGGGCCTCCCGGCCAACAATGCCACACGATCATTTCATTTCATTTCATCTGTCTAATAAAGAACTTTCAGTGGGATGCTATTAATGCAGGAAATGTTACTGCGAGGTGGCGCAGTGGTTAGCACACTGGACTCACATTCAGGAGGACGTTGGTTCAAATCCGTGTCCGGCCATCCTGATTTCCTTAAATTGTTTTAGGCAAATGCCGGGACGGTTCAGGCAAATGCCAGGACGGTTCCTTTGAATGGGCACGGTGGATTTCCTTCTCCATCCTTCTGTAATCTGAGCTTGTGCTCCATCTCGAAGAGACATTAAACACCAACCTCCTCCTCCTCCCTGTAGATATTTAAAAAATGTTAACCAAGTGTCAGAGGCAGAAAGAACGATCTAAGTGGCCTATACAATGACTCCTTAAGTGACAGCAGTGTTCAAATAGTAACTTACTTTACTATGAACCCGAAAACTGGCGAAATTATTTGCCGAGTGTACTTGGAGACATATAAATGTCTAATTGTACTTGTGGATCCTCATTTAACATAGAAAAAGTCTAAGGAAAGCGATTTCACCACATGAATTGCTGATACAAGCATCACGGTTCCTGGCAACAGGAAGAAGTTACAAAGATTTAGAATTTCCGACAGCAATGTCCAAACAAGCACTGAGCAAAACAATATCTGATGCATATGTAGTGAAATGTAATAGATAATACTTTTACATTTTAGACTCATTCTAATAAAGTATATAAGTGACCAGTTAGATATCTTTATACTTTGTATAGGAGTATATGAGTAATTTCAGTCTACCAGCAACCTGTTACTAACTTTTGCACCATAATACAAAATTCCATTCTGAATTCTAGGAAGGAATCCATAGTCTATTGAAAAGCTTTACTTTTGACATTGTGATACAGTTTATGTTTAAATCATTCTCATTGGAATCCACATATTCTCTTATGGAGTAAACATATTGATACATGCTTAGAATAATCCCTATATCTGTGAAGACACTGCTGCAAGTCGTTGTTTTATTAACATAGCACAATATTACAGACGCTCTATTCTGTACAATAAATATTTTTATTTTATCTGTATGGCCGCAGAACATTGTGGAATATGACTCTATTAAGTGAATAATAATTTTGTTTCAGTCTGCAACTTTTTTTTAATTTACGGTTTCCCTGTTTGTCATAGAGTCAACTGCTCAAGCACACTCTACTAAACAATAATCAACTCTATCACTGTAATCCTTATTCTTAACTTTCAACAAACATGTGTGACTCTTACAGATTTAAATAATGTCACCAATGAACTCAATAAAATACTGATACATATCAATAATTTCATATTTTGCTGTGTACGCAAAGACGATAAACACTAGACTGAACAAACAACTGACTCAAACATTTTGTGTTCGCCAATCTTGCGGTGAACTCCCGTCCACAGATGTGATTAGCGCCCACAGATTTGAGTAGTTTTCCTCAAACCTCCAACGCCAGCTTCTAGGTTTGCACACACCTCGTATCTTGCAGATGTTCTCGCCATATCCTATTATCTATCTGTGCGGATTTGCTGTGCACAGACATTTGCTCAGACAGATCTTTAGGTGTGGACTGTGGACTGGCCTTTTAGCTGTTCAGGTGACTTCGAAGGAAATAATAAGTGGTGGTAACGGCGACGACGGTAGATGACCTCTTATTGTGGTTATGCTCCCTCAGGAAATAGTGTTACGAAACACTACAAACTGATGCACAACATTTTACAGAAATATACTATCTAGCTTAGGTCTGACAAACTTTTCATTTGCACGAATTTGTTGCCTGTTTTCGTTGTCACGTGTACCGGTCACGCACTGTTCCACATAGTTATAGATTGCTGATTTCGTATTATGTGAAGCTAATGAAATACTACCACCATAAACAAGTGCCTTAGCACTACCCATTGGAATTACATTGAACCAGTTATTTAACCTTAACACAAAAAAGCACACCACGAAGGAATTGTCTGAATGGGATGGAAACTGGTAGATGTATGTGATGTGCATGTGCAGACAAACAAATGATTACAATTTCAGAAAAATTGGATGGTTTATTCAAGAGCTTCACAAATTGAGCAAATTAATAATGTGTTGGTCCATCTGTGGCCCTTATGCAGTTGGTTCAGGTTGTTTTCTACCTCTGCCACCCATTTGTTGTTTCTAGTGGTTACCCAGTCAAAGATCTGTTTGGTCAGCCTGTGTGATGGCATTCTGTATAGGTGTCCATAGAATTGTAGTCTGCGTTTTCTAATATTTTCTGTGATTGTCTCCGTATGTTTGTACAGTTCCTCTGTAGGTTTCTTGATCCATATTCCATTGTTGTTAGTTGTGCCAAATATTTTCCTAAGTATTTTCCGTTCTACTTTTTCTAATTGTCTGATATGTGTATGCCCTAGGATTAGTGTGGTCTCTGCTGCATATAGTGCCTCGGGGAGCACCACCGTGTCGTAATGGCGTAATTTGGCTTTTTGTGAGATAGACTTCTTGTTGTAATGATTCCACACTACTTTGTATGCCTTGTCCAGTTTAGTCTTTCTTTCTTCGTTTGAGTCTCTGTTATGTCCACTCATTTGTAGTGTTTCACCAAGGTATTTGAAGTTTGCCGTTTTGTAAATCGTGTCATACTTTGTGTTCAGAGATGAGAGCTTCTTTGTGCTCATAAACTGTGTCTTTTCGTAAGAGATCTGTAGTCCAGTATTGGAAGCCATTTCGTGCAGTTTTTCAATAGCGTCTTTTGTTTCCTTTTTACCTTTCGTGACAATCGCCAAATCGTCTGCAAAAGCCAGGCATTTAATCTGTAGGTTTCCTAAGGTTATCCCCTGTTGTGATGTTTCCCATTCTTTTATGACCTTATCTAACACCAGATTGAAAAGGAGAGGTGAGAGGCCATCGCCTTGTCGGACACCTGTGCGAATTTCAAAGGGCTCTGATAGTTCCCCACAGAACTTTACTTTGGAGGTTGTGTTGGTTAAAGTTTGCTCTATGATAGCCCGTGTTCTGTTGCCTACTTTGTATCCTGCTAGAATTTTGAAGAGAGTTTTCCGGCCGATAGAGTCGTACGCCTTTTTGAAGTCAACAAAGGTAATCATCAGGTTCTGTTTGTGTTGTAAAATCATTTTCAGGTTCCAAATTTGTTCCGCACAAGACCGACCTTTACGGAAGCCTGCTTGGTATTCCCCAATCAAGTGGTCGGTCTGGCATTCTAGTCTGTTCAGTAAAGCTTTAGAGAGGATCTTGTATGTGACCGGTAGTAGGGATATTCCTCTGTAGTTGTTCGGGTCAGTCTTGTCACCTTTTTTGTGTAGTGGGTGTATCAGGGCAGTTTTCCAGTCGTCAGGAATTTTCATGGTCTTCCAGATGTCTTCCAAGATCCTGTGGATGTCTTTGGTGAGTTCTGGGTCTTGGAACTTCCAGATTTCCGCGATGATGCCATCTTCTCCTGGTGCTCTACGATTCTTGAGTGACTTGATTATTTCTTTAACTTCTTCTAGAGTTGGAGGTTCACTATCTGGATTGTATGTGCTCGTTTCTGTCATCATTTCTTCCATAGGGGGGGGGGGGGGGGGGTCCGTGTTGAGGAGTTTTTCAAAGTACTTTGCCAGAATGTCACAATTGTTTTTGGTATTGGTTTCTAGGGTTCCATCCGGTCTTCTGAAGCACAAGTTGGGTGATTGATATCCAGTCATATTTTCTCTGAACGTTCTGTAGAAGTTTCTTGTATTGTTCTTCATGAAGTCCGATTCGATCTCTGTCAGTCGCCGTTTGTCATACTGTCGTTTTTCACTACGAATGATTTTTCTTGATTGCTTCTGTGTTTTCAAGAAGTTCATCCAATTCTCTTGGGATTTATGGCTATTAAATTTATTCCATACACAGATGTATGGTCAATAGCTTGGTCACATGTGCGGTTCCACCAGCGGTGTTTCCGTGTGCGTGGTGCTTTTGCTAGTTTCATGGCCTCTCGGATTCTTCGTGAAAGTTGTGTCCAGTCTGTCGTTTTCTCCATTTTAATTTTGTGTAATATTTGTGTCTGGTTTAAAGTAACGTATTCTGGATCTGGTCTAACAATTTTGTTGTTCTGGAGCTTTTTTTTTGGGCAAAAGACGAATCCTGATCGGTAGTAGATGGTGGTCTGAGTCGAAGTAGCCTTTACGGGTGTCTATGTTCAAAATTTCTTTTTGCGAGTCTTTCTGGACTATTACGTGGTCGATTTGTAGTTCATGCTTTCCGCTGGGGAATTTCCATGTCGTAAGTTTTCGTGTTGGTTTCTTGAATTTTGTTGACATAATGGCGCGGTCGTGGCTTTTGCAAAAGTCTATCAGATGTTTTCCGTTTTTGTTGGTGTCCTTGTGTGGAGTATGTTTTCCTGTGATATGTCTGTATATCTTTTCTTTTCCGAGTTTAGCGTTGAAGTCTCCCAGTATTATTTTGACTCTATGTGCAGGAATTTTTCTGATAGTTTCTTCCATTGTCGTCCAGAAGTCATCAATTTCGTCCGGGTTATTCCTGTTGTAGTCATTAGTCGGTGCATGTGCGTTGATTATTGTGTAGGATTTATTAGCTGATTTCACTGTGATTGTGCTGATTCTTTCGTTTGGTGACGAAAAGTCGATTATGCTGTCCGTGATGGACCTGTGTACTGCAAATCCTGTGCCAAAAAGCCTTAGGTTTTTCAGTTGGCTCGATGGTTTTCCTTTGTATATACTGAAATTCTCCGTGTTGAAATGGTCTTCGTCTGTGAATCGTGTTTCTTGCAGTGCACATATTTTGATTTGAAATTTTTCGAGATTGTCTGTCAGTTGTTTCATCTTTCCTGTCTTCATCAGTGTGTTCACGTTGAGTGTGCCGATGTAGTGTTTGCGTTTGGTCTTGAGGGAGTTTGAGAAGCTCCGATTCTTCTCATGATGTCTGTGAGCCCCCGGAATCCGATGCTCACGACGATCCCGGTCTATTGACCGGGGCCCGGGGTAATGAGATTTTTCTTGTTGTACCATCATGATGTTTAGTTGTTGGATGTATGGCATGCTGCCGACTACAACCTCACTTTCCAGATCAAGAGGTTGGTTGAGGCCGCCACTGACATGTGGAGCAGACGACTTTTGTAGCCGCCCACTGTGGGAACAGACGCTACTAGTAGTTTTGGTCTGCCCTGAGTATTTCATTTCCTCGGTACCACCTATATCTAGGAGGCATTCCCCTATCTGCCACCTGGGGAGGCGCTCGGTTGCGGGTCTACTAACCGCCCCTATATATATATATATATATATATATATATATATATATATATATATATATATATATATATATATATAAGAATTTACAGTATCCTACAAATATAAGGGTGCATAGTATTCTACACAATCTTACACTGAAAGCTGTACACATAACTTATTTTAATTACATAGAAGATATTCTTCATGGGTTACTTAAATAAAAACATTTTAGTAATAATACTTCTGTTCAAAATAGTAATTCAGATCATAGCAAACATTTGACCAAAAATGTTATTGGTGCTGATTATAGCATATAGCATAAACCTAGTACATGAGTATAATTACTTGCTACTAGATTGTTAAAGGCATTTGTTTACACTGCAGTAGCAGTTGGTCATTAACAACTTGAATTTTGCTTCCTTAAATGTAGAGTTTTTCATTTCTTTTATTTACACTGGATGTTTGTTATTCAATTTTGTACCTAGAATGTTTGTTTGTTTCCTTTTAATAGCCCTGTTTACTCTTTTTATGTGGATACCATTGCACGTTTTTGTATTATATGAATGCGGATCTGATTTGGTTTTGAAATTTTCAATGCACCTTTTTATGTAAGTTACACTTTTTGTGTGTAGAAGCATAGTATAGCTGTTCAAATAGCTGTGTGGAGGGTTTTAGCCTTGAACTGTTAGTAATTATTCTAACAGCTCCTTTTTGTAGTGTGAAGATGGTTTCTAGATTTGTCATATTATGACCCCAGAAACTGACACCATAGGTAATAGCTGTGTGAATGTACACAAAGTAGACGGTTCTGCTACACTGTTTACAAGACACATTACTAATTACACATACTGCAAAACAAGCAGAACTTAACTTACTAGTATGATAGTGGATGTAGGCTTTCAAATACAAATTTCCATCTATTTGACACCTTAAAATTATGTGACAGATATTCCCTTATCTTCTCTATTTTGTATTCTCCAGGTCATTTGTGACTTAGTTTTACTAGAATGGATATAATTAGTTTTTAAAATATTTAAAGTTAGCTGGTTCATTTCAAACCAATGTTTTAAATATTCCAAAACTGTAGTTGTAGATGTTGGTAATACTTGATTTACATCAGTTACAACAGTATTTGCATCATCAACAAACAGGAACATATGACTACCACTGATTGAAATTTTGATATCATTTGCATAAATTAGAAATAACAGGGGTCCTAGAACACTTTCATGTGGTACACCAGAACGGACTGTCCAAAAATCAGATCAGTAGGCAATACTTAGGTCATTAATGTTGTCTGAGGTAATTTCTACTACCTGTCTTCTATTGTGGAGCAATAACTGGAAATATTTTTTTCGCAATTCCTCATATACCAATAGCTTCTACTTTGTCTAGCATGATATCATGTTGGACAGTATCAAATACTTTCGATAAGTCTAGATTTATTCCTATTGTACTCTTATGTCTTTCTAGCCTCATTACGATATTTTCAGTGAAATGGAAAATAGATGATTCTGTTCTCAATCCTTGGCAAAAACCATGCTGGTTTACAGACAAGAGATAGAATATTTCAAGGAAATTTGTAATTCCGTGTTTCATGACTGTCTCTATTTGCTCTGAAGTTACAGCTAACAAAGCTGTTGGTCTACAATTTCTCCCTTCATATGTATTCCTTTTTTTATACAGTGGTTTTATTTTTGAAATTTTTAATCTTTGAGGAAACACTCCTTCCGATAATGATAAATTTATGATGTGTGAGAGTGTTTCTGATTTGACACTAGCACTTTTTATTATGACTGAATCAGATACTTCATCAGTCTCTGAAGACATTTCATTCCTCATTGTTTTTATTATTCATGGAACTCCTGGTTTATTTGTGGGGCATAGCAATATTGAACAGACACTTTGTTCTTGAGGAATACAGGTTCCCTATTCCTAAGACAATTTTTATTCAGGTTGTCTGGAGTATTTAGAAATATTCATTTACGTAATTTAAAGGGTAAGATTTCTGAGTAACATATCATGATCATCTTTTAAAACAATGTCCTCTTGACTTTTAACACTTTTGTTCATTTCTTTTTTAAAGTTCATTCCATTTTGCTTTTAATGTGTTTGCTGACCCTATAATTACTTTGTAGTTATGCATTGTTTTAGCTTTTCTAATCATCTTTCTATGAATGTTCTTATATGACTTAAAATAGTCTGCAAAGAGTTTTTCTTTGTTGTTGTTTTTGATTTCACTGAGATGTTTTAGAGTTTGACTAGATATTCTGATAGCAGGTGGTATCCACTGACTGTTGTTCCTTGGCATTGCACTGACTTTTGAAAGCTTTTTGTAAAACATGTCTCAAATAGGGTTATGAAAGTACTAGAAAAAGGACTGTACGTTTGTGAAAATACATATTCTCAGGATTCCTTTGCCAATATCTGAATAAAAGTATTTACTTTTTCTGTGCAGAAGTGTGTTTTACATTCCCACTTATGTTTTATTACCTTGGGTATAGAAGAATTTATACATGTGATGAATATTTTGTGATCTGAAACACCTAAGTTTCCATTTTGTGCCTCAGTGACAACATTTTTCCTGTTTGTGAAGATATTATCTAATCTGGAAATCAAACCGCTATTAATCTACTGGGGTTCATAAAGAGTGGTTTCATGTGGAAGCTGTTTAGGATATTCTGAAATTGTCTTTTTTCTTCACTTTCAGTCAATTTGTTAATGTTAAACTTCCTACAGGTGACCAATGTTGTCTTGCAATCTTCTATTTTAATGTTCAGTTTCTTCAAAAAATTCTTTAAAAAAGGAAGGTAAATGTAAATTAACACTAGCCTGTGTTCATGAATTTCATGGGAAAGAAAATGAGTTGTTGTAATAACAATAAGGTAATTTATGGAATACACAGATATGGTGGAGAACAAACGCAGCATTATGAAATCTGAATAGAGTGAATTACGCTTCCTGGGCCATAGAAAATTGATTTCTTTATCGTATTTTTTGCATGGCGCCACCAAATGATTACTTCTGCAAATGTAATAGCAATTGTTTACAAGTTTTATACAAAAAGAGAGCAGATACACATATACATGCATCAGTGATTACATGTACATGATGAAGGCATCACTGCACTTAACGTGGCCACATTGGGTGAAATATCGTAATTACTGCATACATTCAGATTTTACATGGCAAAATATACATACATACATACATATATATATATATTACAAATAAACAAATAAACTAAAAATCTAGAGACTGTATCTGCCTGAACATTTATCAGAGTATAGTGAAAAATATGTGTTAATAAGTCAAGAACTTTTTGAGGTCTTTGCTAACAGCTTTTACACTCTTGAATATATATATACAGGGTGTTACAAAAAGGTACAGCCAAACTTTCAGGAAGCATTCCTCACACACAAAGAAAGAAAATATATTATGTGGAGATGTGTCCGGAAATGTTTACTTTCCATGTTAGAGGTAATTTTATTACTTCTCTTCAAATCACATTAATCATGGAATGGAAACACACAGCAACAGAACGTACCAGCGTCACTTCAAACACTTTGTTACAGGAAATGTTCAAATTGTCCTCCGTTAGCGAGGATACATACATCCACCCTCCGTCGCATGGAATGCCTGATGCGCTGATGCAGCCCTGGAGAATGGCGTATTGTATCACAGCCGTCCACAATACGAGCATGAAGAGTCTCTAGATTTGGTACCGGGATTGCGTAGTCAAGAACTTTCAAATGCCCCCATAAATGAAAGTCAAGAGGGTTGAGGTCAGGAGAGCGTGGAGGCCATGGAATTGGTCCGCCCCTACCCATCCATCGGTCACCAAATCTGTTGTTGAGAAGCGTACAAACACTTCGACTGAAATGTGCAGGAGCTCCATCGTGCATGAACCACACGTTGTGTCATACTTGTAAAGGCACATGTTATAGCAGCACAGGTAGAGTATCCCATATGAAATCATGATAACGTGCTCAATTGAGCGTAGGTGGAAGAACATGGGGCCCAATCAAGACATCACCAACAATGCCTGCCCAAACGTTCACAGAAAATCTGTGTTGATGACGTGATTGCACAATTGCGTGCGGATTCTTGTCAGCACACACATGTTGATTGTGAAAATTTACAATTTGATCGCGTTGGAATGAAGCCTCATCTGTAAACAGAACATTTGCACTGAAATGAGGATTGGCGCATTGTTGGATGAACCATTCGCAGAAGTGTACCTGTGGAGGCCAATCAGCTGCCTGCACACGCTGTACATGGTACGGAAACAACTCGTTCTCCCGTGGCACTCACCATACAGTGGCGTGGTCAACGTTACCTTGTACAGCAGCAACTTTTCTGACGCTGACATTAGGGTTATCGTCAACTGCACGAAGAATTTCCTCGTCCATTGCAGGTGTCCTCGTCGTTCTAGGTCTTCCGCAGTCGCGAGTCATAGGCTGGAATGTTCCGTGCTCCCTAAGACGCCAATCAATTGCTTCGAACGTCTTCCTGTCGGGACACCTTCAATTTGGAAATCTGTCTCGATACAAACGTACCACGCCACGCCTATTGTCCCGTGCTAATCCATACATCAAATGGGCATCTGCCAACTCCGCATTTGTAAACATTGCACTGACTGCAAACCCACGTTCGTGATGAGCAATGAGTCGCATGTCAACACAAGCACCGAAGTCAACATTACCTTCCTTCAATTGGGCCAACTGGCGGTGAATCGAGGAAGTACAGTACATACTGACGAAACTAAAATGAGCTCTAACATGGAAATTAAGCGTTTCCAGACACATGTCCACATAACATCTTTTCTTTATTTGTGTGTGAGGAATGTTTCCTGAAAGTTTGACTGTACCTTTTTGTAACACCCTGTATATACAGCCTTTGTCCATCTAAATGTATATTATTACAATAAGCAAAAATTTGAATTGTTGTTGTTGTGGTCCTCAGTCCTGAGACTGGTTTGATGCAGCTCTCCATGCTACTCTATCCTGTGCAAGCTTCTTCATCTCCCAGTACCTAATGCAACCTACATCCTTCTGAATCTGCTTAGTGTATTGATCTCTTGGTCTCCCTCTACGATTTTTACCCACCACGCTGCCCTCCAACGCTAAATTTGTGATCCCTTGATGCCTTAAAACATGTACTACCAACCGATTCCTTCTTCTAGTCAAGTTGTGCCACAAACTTCTCTTCTCCCCAATCCTATTCAATACCTCCTCAATAGTTACGTGATCTACCCACCTTATCTTCAGCATTCTTCTGTAGCACCACATTTCGAAGGCTTCTATTCTCTTCTTGTCCAAACTGGTTATCGTCCATGTTTCACTTCCATACATAGCTACACTCCATACAAATACTTTCAGAAACGACTTCCTGACACTTAAATCTATACTCGATGTTAACAAATTTCTCTTCTTCAGAAACGATTTCCTGGCCATTGCCAGTCTACATTTTATATCCTCTCTACTTAGACCATCATCAGTTATTTTACTCCCTAAATAGCAAAACTCCTTTACTACTTTAAATGTCTCATTTCCTAATCTAATCCCCTCAGCATCACCCGATTTAATTTGACTACATTCCGTTATCCTCGTTTTGCTTTTGTTGATGTTCATCTTATATCCTCCTTTCAAGACACTGTCCATTCCGTTCAACTGCTCTTCCAAGTCCTTTGCTGTCTCTGACAGAATTACAATGTCATCGGCGAACCTCGAAGTTTTTACTTCTTCTCCATGAATTTTAATACCTACTCCGAATTTTTCTTTTGTTTCCTTTATTACTTGCTCAAAATACAGATTGAATAACATTGGGGAGAGGCTACAACCCTGTCTCACTCCTTTCCCAACCACTGCTTCCCTTTCATGCCCCTCGACTCTTATAACTGCCATCTGGTTTCTGTACAAATTGTAAATAGCCTTTCGCTCCTTGTATTTTACCCCTGCCACCTTCAGAATTTGAAAGAGAGTATTCCAGTTAACGTTGTCAAAAGCTTTCTCTAAGTCTACAAATGCTAGAAACGTAGGTTTGCCTTTTCTTAATCTTTCTTCTAAGATAAGTCGTAAGGTTAGTATTGCCTCACGTGTTCCAACATTTCTACGGAATCCAAACTGATCTTCCCCGAGGTCCGCTTCTACCAGTTTTTCCATTCGTCTGTAAAGAATTCGCGTTAGTATTTTGCAGCTGTGACTTATTAAACTGATAGTTCGGTAATTTTCACATCTGTCAACACCTGCTTTCTTTGGGATTGGAATTATTATATTCTTCTTAAAGTCTGAGGGTATTTCGCCTGTCTCATACATCTTGCTCACCAGATGGTAGAGTTTTGTCATGACTGGCTCTCCCAAGGCCATCAGTAGTTCTAATGGAATGTTGTCTACTCCCGGGGCCTTGTTTCGACTCAGGTCTTTCAGTGCTCTGTCAAACTCTTCACGCAGTATCTTATCTCCCATTTCATCTTCATCTACATCCTCTTCCGTTTCCATAATATTGTCCTCAAGTACATCGCCCTTGTATAAACCCTCTATATACTCCTTCCACCTTTCTGCCTTCCCTTCTTTGCTTAGAACTGGGTTGCCATCTGAGCTCTTGATATTCATACAAGTGGTTCTCTTCTCTCCAAAGGTCTCTTTAATTTTCCTGTGGGCAGTATCTATCTTACCCCTAGTGAGACAAGCCTCTACATCCTTACATTTGTCCTCTAGCCATCCCTGCTTAGCCATTTTGCACTTCCTGTCGATCTCATTTTTGAGACGTTTGTATTCCTTTTTGCCTGCTTCATTTACTGCATTTTTATATTTTTTCCTTTCATCAATTAAATTCAATATTTCTTCTGTTACCCAAGGTTTTCTATTAGCCCTCGTCTTTTTACCTACTTGATCCTCTGCTGCCTTCACTACTTCATCCCTCAGAGCTACCCATTCTTCTTCTACTGTATTTCTTTCCCCCATTCCTGTCAATTGTTTCCTTATGCTCTCCCTGAAACTCTGTACAACCTCTGGTTTAGCCAGTTTATCCAGGTCCCATCTCCTTAAATTCCCACCTTTTTGCAGTTTCTTCAGTTTCAATCTGCAGTTCATAACCAATAGATTGTGGTCAGATTCCACATTTGCCCCTGGAAATGTCTTACAATTTTAAACCTGGTTCCTAAATCTCTGTCTTACCATTATATAATCTATCTGATACCTTTTAGTATCTCCGGGATTCTTCCATGTATACAACCTTCTTTTATGATTCTTGAACCAAGTGTTAGCTATGATTAAGTTATGCTCTGTGCAAAATTCTACCAGACGGCTTCCTCTTTCATTTCTTAGCCCCAATCCATATTCACCTACTATGTTTCCTTCTCTCCCTTTTCCTACACTCGAATTCCAGTCACCCATGACTATTAAATTTTCGTCTCACTTCACTACCTGAATAATTTCTTTTATCTCGTCATACATTTCATCAATTTCTTCATCATCTGCAGAGGTAGTTGGCATGTAAACTTGTACTACTGTAGTAGGCATGGGCTTTGTGTCTATCTTGGCCACAATAATGCGTTCACTATGCTGTTTGTAGTAGCTAACCTGCACTCCTATTTTTTTATTCATTATTCAACCTACTCCTGCATTACCCCTATTTGATTTTGTATTTACAACCCTGTAATCACCTGACCAAAAGTCTTGTTCCTCCTGCCACCGAACTTCACTAATTCCCACTATATCTAACCTTAACCTATCCATTTCCCTTTTTAAATTTTCTAACCTACCTGCCCGATTAAGGGATCTGACATTCCACGCTCCGATCCGTAGAACGCCAGTTTTCTTTCTCCTGATAACGACGTCCTCTTGAGTAGTCCCCGCCCGGAGATCCGAATGGGGGACTATTTTACCTCCGGAATATTTTACCCAAGAGGACGCATCATCATTTAATCATACAGTAAAGCTGCATGCCCTTGGAAAAAATTACAGCTGTAGTTTCCCCTTGCTTTCAGCCGTTCGCAGTACCAGCACAGCAAGGCTGTTTTGGTTAATGTTACAAGGCCAGATCAGTCAATCATCCAGACTGTTGCCCCTGCAACTACTGAAAAGACTGCTGCCCCTCTTCAGGAACCACATGTTTGTCTGGCCTCTCAACACATACCCCTCCGTTGTGGTTGCACCCATGGTACGGCCATCTGTATCGCTGAGGCACGCAAGCCTCCCCACCAACGGCAAGGTCCATGGTTCATGGGGGAAGAAATTTGAATTAAATCAGTCAAAATTTTTTGTAATGTTTGCCAACGTTTCTTCCTTATATATTACATACATATATATTTAGATACCCTATTTATCAAAAATATGTAGCCTATGTCAGTCTAAATATTTGTTGTATTATTGTGTAAAATTTGTAAATAAATTGGTCAAGACATTTTCGTATTTTTGCTAGCAACATTTCACATTTGTATAGCGTTTACATATTTATATAGGATTTATATTATAAAATTTACATCCTATGTGTGTCCAAGTGTTTATTAGACGATTGTGGAAAAATTTTAAGTTCATTAATCAAGAACTTTTCGAGATTTTTGATAACAATTTTGTCACTTTATATATTACTTATACATTTATGTACTGTATATATTAAAAACATATAAGACTTACAACTGATGTAGTGTGTATTGGAGCGTTGTGTAAATATTTGAAGTAAGTTGGTCAAGAATTTTTTGTGACCTTTACCAACAACTTTCTTTTGTTATATGGTAAATCTATATTTCTCAATTATATTTATTGCAAATGCATAGATTATGTCTGTTCAAATATTTAATAGTGTACCATGTAAAAATTTGATGTAAATCGATAAAGAATGTTTCGAGATATTTGCTAACAACATTTGCTCTTTATGCAGTATATATATTTTTATACGATATACATTTAAAAAATGTAGCTTATATTGATCCAAATGTTTATTAGAGTACCGTGTGAAAATGTAAAGAGTAATGTTCAAAATTTTTCAGGTATTTTTTGAAACAACATTAAGCAGTTACTTGTAATTATGGAGTATTATTATTACTGGTAACACCCATGGTAGAAATTCGACGAATTTTTTCTAGGGACCTGATCTGTGATAAAAACGCCTTGCACCTGAAGGTTATTTTGTGTTAATGGCAACAAATTAAGTTTTCCCTTATGGCAATACATTGTGAATGCTACAGTATCATGGAAAGTAACCTCAGATGCTAAATTATTTCATCAAATGGCAATTATAACTCTCAAAATTATTTGGAATAATGGGCAATGCAAATTTCAATTTATCTTTCAATATAACAATAGAATTATCATTATCAACATCCACATTATTCCTATTACTTTGTGTACACAAAAATCGTTTTTCTTTAACTCCTTATCTTTCAGTCTGGCCCATTAGTGTTCTTCTTTATGGTACAGCCTAAAATAAATATAGTTTCTGTGTACCAAAGGAAGTCATAGCTATTCAAAGGGAAGAAACTGAAAACAAGGAACAATTCATATTCTGTGGTATCTGCAGCAAAGGAACACAAGGTTAGTTCCGTTTACTCTTAGACGAAAGGAAGTTAAAAAAATGACGCTTATAGAGAGCATATTTGCTGCCCACGACGATTTCGTTACTGCGTTTTATTTTCCAATGCTGACAGCATCAGCGACGTAGTAGTTGTGACATTTTAGGTACCCGGTATGCCTGAGTTGCTGCAAATGAACGATCTGGAACATTTAAAATGAATGCCCCTACAATGTGATTTTACATGTTGTGTCTGATTTCTACCATAGACCCTGATCGGTGTTGGTACCAATGCCGGCAGTGTGAGAGACAGAGGAAAACGTTTCCCATATGTACATATATTTACCTCTCTTTATTTCTACCTACACACAATATTTTTGCACACATCTATGGCAAAGTGCGTTTTCAATTATAAAATTTCCACTAGCCTCCTTGTATAATTAATTTTAAAAATCGGTACTTCAATTTTCGATTTTCAAGCATAAATATTATGATCGTTCAATAAAACAGTTGCATTATGATTATGAATGTCCACATTTCTATTACAGCAAATAAACAATTTTTTCAGCCTTCAGTTGCAAGGTAATTTTACTCATTTACCTAGGTTTCGATTCCAGTAATGGAATCTTCTTCAGAACCTATAAATTAAACCACATATGGACATATATTACTCACTAAAATGCATTATCTGTCTAATGATTGAATATTAAAGAAATTGTGATACTTACAAAAAATTAAATTATTTTGTGACCCAAACACTGGCCATGTCACAGATTAAAAATTAAAACAATAAAGACGCATAATCATAAGATTATGTCAGTCAAAATTAAAACCATTAAGGCGAACGCAGACGGAGCTACGCCGGCCAGAAATCAGGACCACACGTAAGCGGCTCGAAAACTAGGCGTTGTGAGCAGTTACGCGGCGAGACTCGGCCGCGGCCAAGCGCATGCGCGAGCGCAAGCGCAGGGGCGAGAGACAAACTGTCTCAAAATTACTTAAAGCAAATATACATATAAACAAATTGTGACTGAACGCCGTCCTACAGTTGGACAAACCTATCTATGGTATAGCAACATTAAACAATTTACCTGAGAACAAACTACAAAGCCAAGGTATAAAATTTTTTTTTCCTTTAAATATTATAGTAAGAGGGCGTGGCCCCGCGACAGTAACTAAAAATTAGTGTCAAAACCATGCGTGCTAAGCATAAAATGTCTAACATAAAAACGCCTAAACAACTATGTGTCATTACCAAGCATATAACGAAATACAAAGACACACATGTACAATCGCATTATAATAAAGGTACAAAGCAGATAGGGAAACAGCATCGGCCATTCGAGGCAGACTGTTGGTCAACTCCACTGGAGTAAAGGTTGAAATCCTTCGAAATAACTTCTATTTTTTAATTGCAGCTGATCATTAAGTAAGTTGTCTCTATCAATACTAAGATGTTTAAAAATTTGCAATTCTTCGAGGGTGTCTAGTCTACATCCCTTTACTTCATTATGCAACAGCTCTGCGTCTTTTAGAGGCTTAGGAGCATGCGCCTTTTGGACCAGATGTTCAGCAAATGTAGATCCTCGAGTTCCATCGCCGCTTTTTGTCGGCAGATGCTCTTTAAACCTAACAGACAGGGCCCTTCCTGTCTGGCCAATGTAATAAGAAGGACATTCAGCACGTGTGATTTTATACACACCTGACAGCGATGATTTATCATTACCTTTATCCAGGGAATGAACTAAGTTCTTTTTGAGGTTGTTGGTGGTAGAGTATGAAACTTTACCCCCTAGGTTTTTTAATAAACGACCTACCTTATAGGATATGTTACCTATAAAGGGAACTGATATGTATTTCGTTGCCTGGTGTTGATTGTGAGTATCTGAACTGGAAAGGGTGGTAGTCTTCTTTCGTGTTTTTTATTGAACAACTGTCTCACTATACTGGGATTATATCCATTATTCTGAGCGATGTTACATTGACCAGACAGGAAGGGCCCTGTCTGTTAGGTTTAAAGAGCATCTGCCGACAAAAAGCGGCGATGGAACTCGAGGATCTACATTTGCTGAACATCTGGTCCAAAAGGCGCATGCTCCCAAGCCTCTAAAAGACGCAGAGCTGTTGCATAATGAAGTAAAGGGATGTAGACTAGACACCCTCGAAGAATTGCAAATTTTTAAACATCTTAGTATTGATAGAGACAACTTACTTAATGATCAGCTGCAATTAAAAAATAGAAGTTATTTCGAAGGATTTCAACCTTTACTCCAGTGGAGTTGACCAACAGTCCGCCTCGAATGGCCGATGCTGTTTCCCTATCTGCTTTGTCCCTTTATTATAATGCGATTGTACATGTGTGTCTTTGTATTTCGTTATATGCTTGGTAATGACACATAGTTGCTAAGGCGTTTTTATGTTAGACATTTTATGCTTAGCACGCATGGTTTTGACACTAATTTTTAGTTACTGTCGCGGGGCCACGCCCTCTTACTATAATATTTAAAGGAAAAAAAAATTTTATACCTTGGCTTTGTAGTTTGTTCTCAGGTAAATTGTTTAATGTTGCTATACCATAGATAGGTTTGTCCAACTGTAGGACGGCTTTCAGTCACAATTTGTTTATATGTATATTTGCTTTAAGTAATTTTGAGACAGTTTGTCTCTCGCCCCTGCGCTTGCGCTCGCGCATGCGCTTGGCCGCGGCCGAGTCTCGCCGCGTAACTGCTCACAACGCCTAGTTTTCGAGCCGCTTACGTGTGGTCCTGATTTCTGGCCGGCGTAGCTCCGTCTGCGTTCGCCTTAATGGTTTTAATTTTGACTGACATAATCTTATGATTATGCGTCTTTATTGTTTTAATTTTTAATCTGTGACATGGCCAGTGTTTGGGTCACAAAATAATTTAATTTTTTGTAAGTATCACAATTTCTTTAATATTCAATCATTAGACAGATAATGCATTTTAGTGAGTAATATATGTCCATATGTGGTTTAATTTATAGGTTCTGAAGAAGATTCCATTACTGGAATCGAAACCTAGGTAAATGAGTAAAATTACCTTGCAACTGAAGGCTGAAAAAATTGTTTATTTGCTGTACATTTCACAGTTGCTGACACGCTGCAATATGTTAAAGATTTGTACATTTCTATTACATTCTTTACTCAAAAATTGTCTGTCTAGTTCTGCATCTTTCACACTGACCTATTAGTGTTCTCCTTCTATGCATAGTGTACAGCAAACATTGTTTTAATTTAATAAGAGAAGTTGGAATTCACAGATATTCAAAATGAAGAAACCAGAAATTAGGAACTTACTTCAAATTTTCTGGTAACGACAGTAAATGACCACAAAGCTACTCTTACAGATGAGTAAGCGAAATAGCGACGTCAGTATACACTGTTACTAACAGACTTCACTGATATGGTATTTTGATTTCCATTGCTGAAACTTCGTGACCTAGCAGATTTGCACTGAAGCTGCCAAGTATACATGTGTTACTGCAAATGAACCAAGTAAACATGAACGCCCTGACGTCGCAATTACACGAAACATTGCTACTTTTGTGTGTCATTTCTACCATAGCACCTGTTCAGTTTGCAGGGCAGATATTGGTAGCACTTCAATTTACGATGTTAACGTATTGGAGATTTTAATGTGTGATAGGGAAGGTATGATCATAACTATGAATATGAAGCCACCTACTTCCTTTTACCACTCTTAACAGAGATGTACACACATAATTTTTTCTCTACACACATCTATGGCAAAGTATCTTTCGAGTTACATAAGGTTATTGGCTTCCTTATATAACTAATATTAAAAATCGATATTTCAATTTTCGTATTCATGTTTTAATATTATGATTATTATTATATAAATATTTATATTAATATATATCGAAGAGATATTTTGCCTATGTCTGTCCAAATGCTTATTAACTATTGTGTAAAAATTTGTAGTAAACTGATCATGAACTTTTCGAGAATTTTACTAAGTTTTCCCATTATATCCACTGCTCAGCCAGAACATCCTGACCATCAACCTGATAGCTGGTATGTTCACCTTTCGCACGGATAACAGTAGTGACCCATCGTGGCATGGAAACAATGAGGCCTTGGTAGGTCGCTGAAGGGAACTGGCACCACATCTGCACACACAAGTTACCTAATTCCCGTAAATTCCATGGAGGGTAGCGATGAGCTCTGATGCCAGGTTCAGAGCTGGTGAGTTGGGGGGCGTAGGGGGGGGGGGGGGGGGGAAATCACATCAACTGGAACTCGCCACTGTGCTCCTCAAACAACTCCATTCCATTTATGGCATTGTGATATGGAGCATTATCTTATTGAAAAATGCCATTACCGATGAGAAAGGAATGTATATGGTCTACAACCTGTACATGGTGCTGCTTGGCCATGATGGTGTCTTGCAAAAGCTCCACTGGGTCCATGGATGTCCTCAGAGCATAATGGAGCCAACACCAGCTTGTCTCAATCCTGCAATACAGGTGTCAAGGGGCTGATCCCCTGGAAGACGACGGATTCGCGCCCTTCCATCAGCACGACGAAGAAGGTATCAGGATTCATCAGAGAAAGCACTGCTCTGCCACTGTGCAAACATTCAATGCCTATGGTCACGTACCAATTGCAATCGTAGTTGCTGATGTCATGGTGTTAACATTGGCTCATGCATGGTTCATTGGCTGCGAAGGCCTATCATTCAGAAACACTTGTACTCTGTCCAACATTAAACTCTGGTGTTAGTTCTGTCACAGTTCCTATTTTACATGTCTGCCCAGCCTACAATGTCAGACATCTGTATTGAGGGATGGCCTCCCAAGCGCAGATGTGGTTTGACCATGGTGTCACCACATATTGAAAATACTCACCACACCACACCTCAAACACCTCACAAGTTTTGCAGTTTCTTAAATGCTTATGCCAAGCCTCCAGGCCATCACAATATACCCTCAGTCAAATTCAGATAGCCTGAATGCTCTTCTCCTCCTACACATGGACAGCATGCTCTCTGATACTACATGCACTGTGCATGTGTCTGAGTAGTTGTCATTCCTCGCCAGATGATGCTGCTATCGTCTATGGACGTGTATATTGATAGCGGAGCGATTGTCATAATGTTCTTGCTGATCAGTGTGTATTTCTCTCTCTCTCTCTCTCTCTCTCTCTCTCTCTCTCTCTCTCTCTCTCTCTCTCTCTATATATATATATATATATATATATATATATATATATATATATATATATATATATATATATAGTAGATACAGGAGTATCGTGTAAAAAGTTGAAGTAAATTGGTCAAAAACTTTACAACTTTTTGTTAATGAAGTTAATGTGTAGTCTTTGTACTACATAGTAGTACAGATAAAACTGGTATTTTTTACTCATCATAGATTTTCACTTAAGTATATATGTAGCAATATGAATTCATCTATATCTATTGCCAAAATTCTGCCTATGTTACGGACAGAGGCTTGGTGTGAATTTGCAAGTTTATATTGTAACAACTGAGACTTATTGATATTAACCTTCAAACCTTGATTCTGGAAAAAAATATTTATTTGACCTAGTCATTCATTTGGAGAGAATTTTAATTCATCATATTGTCTGCCAACAAACAGCAGTGAGTTATCACCTGTATAGCTTATCAACTGGGAGCTGAAAGGTGGCTATACATCTTTGATACATACTAGGAAAAGGAAAGAGCCCAGAATTGTGGCCTGGGATACACATTGCGTGTTTCATATCTGGACTGGAAATTTGTGAACTGATCACTAATTTTGTAAGTCAGCTTTGTACACTGCTTATTTTAATTAGGGATGTCAGTAATTGTACAGATACACACATTTTATGCCTCTGGTTTACTAATGAGTAACTGTCGCTTTACAAAATCGAAAGCTTTAGTGAGGTCTACGAATATGCCTACCATTTGCATTTCCTGATGAAGGCCGCCATGTACTTTATGAATAAACTCCATAATTCATTTGATAGTGCTGTTTTCGCTTTAGAAACTATGCTGTATTTCTGTTAGTAACTTAATTTTTGAGAAGTAGTCACTAAATTGTATCAGCAATACAACTTCAATTACGTTACTGATGCTGGGTATTAATGATAATGCCTAAAGTTTGAAAGCTATACCTTCAATCCTTTTTGTACTCTGGGTTAACTGCACTGCACTTGGATTCATTTAGAAGAGTATGTTCTCTGATACTGCAGTCATTCAGTTGAGTAATTATTTTAACTAATTCTCTATTACATCTTTTAATCATGACAATTTCACACTATGTAATTGAAACAGAAATTATATTCGCTAAAACTAAAGAATTGTGAAGCTATGGAAAATTATTTAGCACTGCTGAACAAAGCTGTACCAGATCTGGCAAACATTGGTGACAAAATTGAAGATGGAGTTCTAGTAATGGCTACTCTATGTCGACATCCACGTGAATGAGATGATTTAGTTACAACTTTATACAATTTTGCAGATACTGATTTTAAGTAGGCTACAGTTAAAAGACATTTGCCTCCCAAAGATGCTAGACATCATGAATATAATGAATTTCTGCATTGTCCTTGAAAGCTAATACCACTATTAAAAGGTTCCGAAAAACGACTTCACAGAACACCATGACAAAGGACAGGAATAAACGAAGAAAGAATCAACACCAAAAAGATAATTTTGTTTGTTAGAACTGTCACAAAGTCGGTCTCATGTTGAGAAATTGCCCTGAAAAGAGGAAATTTAAAACAGAGCAAAAGAAATGAGGTGCAGTTCATATGCTACAGTTATACTGGGTGGTGATAACTGGTTAGTCATCACATGACTTTAGCTGATGGCAGAAAAACGGAAGCCATGGGGAAAGGTGCAATAAAGATAAAGATAATTAACAACAAATGTTTGGCTGAAGAAATTGTAGCTAAAAATACACTCTTACCTGGAAGATAGGTCACAGAAAACGACAGAAAGGTTATTGTCGATAAAGAAGGTTGACAGGTCTATGATGACTCTAAAAGATCACTCATTGAAATTCAAGAGAAAGGTCGTTTATATTACATAAATACTAAGCCACATACTGGTAACGGGAGATTAATAAACATATTACGAAAATTAATAATAGATTTAACACAGAAACACTAGACTTGTGGAATTGGAACTATTGAATAATACATGTCAGTAAGAGTGCAACCTATTATGTGATATAAAGGAAGCAGTACTGGAATTAGACAGTCAAAAAGGTAAAACAAATCCTTGAGACTACTGTTTAGCTGGGAAATCGACACAAAGATAGTTTTAGAAGGTGCTATCACAAAATTTGAAGGAATCAATGACCACTTTAGAATTTGTTTATGGTGATCTCATGGGACCTATTAATGTTTCAAGTTTGGGATGCAATACTTATTTAATAGGTATCATGGATGATGTGAACAGATATATGTTTGTGCATAACTTGAAAAAATAAGGATGAAGTACATGAAGAATTCAAAAATATTCAAATGGAAAAACAAACAGGATTCTTGAAGAAAATACAAGCTGCCAATGGCCTAGAATTCTTTTCGCAGAAATGGACTCAGTTCTGTGAATCTGAATGAATAAGATATGAACACTCAAGAAAAATTTTATTGTATTTCGTATCACAGGGAAAATTTGGAAAATGCTTTTATTAATTTAATCTAATCACAAACTTGTGGAAGATGTTGAAACTTGAAACTTCATGAAATGATGCAGGTCAAGAAAGGGTATAATGAAAGAAAAATTGGGTTAAAGCATATCTCATCTAACGACACTATGTTCCAAATAGAAAGCTTCTACTGGAGAAGCACAAACAAACATTGTGCAGTGAAGGAGCAATGATGAACCATTATTGTATCAAGAAGCAGTTAATCGTTATGAGACAGCTGAATGGACGGTTGTAACAAATGAAAAAATTAACTCTTTGAAGAATGATGACGCTTGGGAATTATCGAGCTACCCTTTGGTGTAATTAAAGTAAAGAACAGATGGGTATTTAGAAGAAAGAAAATTGGTGAGAAATAAATTTTTAAACCTTGTTTAGTTGCAAAGATTGTTAGTCAAGTAGAAGGCATAGCCCAAGATGGGATTTATGCTTCTGTTTCAAATTTTGAAACAATTCATCTGTTGATAGCGGCCAGTTTTAAGAAAAATCGGCATATTGATCAGTATGATGTGAAGAGAGTGTATATGCACACCAAAGGAAAGGAAAATGTGTACATGCTCCAGCCAGAAGAGTTCATCAAGAAGGACCAAGTAAGTTTAGTTTGCCAGTTATCAAGTCAGTATATAGACACGAACAGTGTGGAAGGTGCTGAAATGATCATTTAATACCCTCACTAGAAAAACTGAGATTTATTCGAAATTATATTAATCCATGTATACACAAGTTCCATGTGAATGAAGGAAAAGCTATTCTGTCAGTATACATGGATAACACACATTTGCAAAGAATGAAGAGATGATCCAAAGGTGAAAACCCTAGTACTAAGTTGTTTTGAAATAAAGCATGTGGGTATGGTATCACACATGTTAGGATTGAAATTTAAAAACAGCAAATATGGAATAGTAAGTCTTTCTCAGAGGGAGAATATTAATGAAGTACTTGACAGATTTGGACTTCAGAATGCTAAGGGTGCTGATATTCCAATGAAATGGAACCAAATTTCCTTGATGAGAAATGTGATGATGAAGATAAAAGCCTTCCACACCGTGAGTTTACTGATGATGTCTTTCATAACAGATTCAAATGGGTGCAGCTTTCTTGGTGGTAAAGTTGTTACAATATTGTTCAGAATTTAGTCTGGGATGCAGCAAAAAGGGTACTAACACATATAAAGGATGCAGCACATCACGAACTTACATATTATCCCACTGGTCTAATACTTGAAGCATTTCCTGGGGCTTATTAGGCTACTTGTACAGATGATCGTAAAAATATTTTCAAATGTGATATAATACTGGCAGGATCTCTAGCTTACTGGAAGAAAATGAAAAAAAAAACGGCAATTCCATTGACTCCAATTTGTGTCAGTGGCAGACTGTGCAAGATATAGGTTGTATGAAGTGAGTTATTGAAGAGTCTTGACGTGAAAGAAATAATCATAGGGAAATTATATGCTCAAAGAGTCGTATGCTGGTAGTTAAATCAAGAACAAAACGTATTGCCACAAAACACCATTTAACCAGGGAGTAAGTAGTAAGTAATGGATGGAATGACCGACATAAGATTCGTTTAGATACATACAAATCAAGCAGACTTGTTAACAAAGACACAGATTCAGAATAGTCGTAAATATCATTTAAGAAAATTTTTGCATTCGAAATGATACACATGATTTGAGTTAACTTTTAGCTTACAGTTCGAGAGGTGGAGGGAAGGAAGTGTTAAGAGTAAGACAAGAGGACAAGACCACCTTTATTTGTTCTTTTTTTTTGTGACTAGATTATCTGACATTGCCGTTATTTAATAACACAGTGGAAAATCAATAAGTCTTTGTTCTGCTAAAAGGAAGTATCGTTTGCCTTCTTTAACAGTGCACACGGTTGTTCTTTCAGTAAATAATAATGTGTACAGTATGACTGTTTATCCCAGTCCAACACAAGTGACCACCTTCATGCACGTTAGTGCCTTAAGCCACGTTTTCGAAGGCATAACTTACTTACACTTGCATTCTTCCCCCACCATTTGCGTAAAGGCCAGTTCACACTAGCTATGACGTCATGCCACATCATGCCATGGAATCACCATGTCAGGGTGTATGCACACTGTTATCACATCCCATCACGTCACATCACATCATGTCATGGGCATTGTTGCAGTGGGGTGTATTCGTACTGTCTGTAACATCCCGTCACATCAGTCCGCTTACCCCAGTACCAATGGTGAAAGTAACCTTATGAGAGCGTACACTAATGTGCCAAAACATTATGACCACCTGCTTAATAGTTTGTTTGTCCGTCTTTGGAACGAATTCTGCATATCAGTGATCCGACAATTTGTTGATAGGTTTGTGGAGGTATGTGTCATTAAATGTCTATGCACAGGTCATGTGATTCTCATAAATAATGGACGGCTGATTTGTGTATGGAGTCATGGCGGCCGATAATGACCCAGATGTGTTCTATAGGATTTACATCACACGAATTTGATCAACAGCACATAAAGGTCAGTTCACTACAATGATCCCCAAACCACTGTAGCATAGTTCTGGCTCTGAGACATGGGCTACTATACTGCTGAAAGATAATGTCACCATCGGAAAGACATCAAGAATGAAGGGATGCAGCTGATTTGCAGCTGTCAGAATGTCTTCAATTAATACCACAAATCCCATGCAAGCACATGACAATGTCTCCCATAGCAATATAATGCTCCGACCAGTCTTCATCCATTTTCGAGCCACTATTCACCTGTATGATGGTGTTTATGGAGACGATCAGTGACCTGGTGTAGCAAAAATGTGATTCACCCAAAGAGCTGACACATTGATCGATAGTCGAATTCCAATGGCCCCGTGTGCACTGCACTCATTATTGACAATCTCGTTGGATCAATTTGTGAACACATTGGGATGCTCTCCTCCGAAGCATCATGTTCAACAATGTACGACAGACAGTGTTCTCCAGATCACTTACGCATGCAGCAGCATTTTTCTCTTTTGGTACAAATGCCACAGATTACCATCTATCTTACTTTACAGGGCAGACAAGCCTCTGAACACCACGTTCTGTGAAGAGTCGTGGATGTCCAACCATTTAGTGCCTAGTGGTAATTTCATTGTCCTTCTACTTCTTTCTGTAGATGCTCACGACTGTAGCACGTGAATATTTGACAAGCTTCCTCGTATTCAAGGCACTGATTCACAGGCTCTGTGCAATAATGTTGTGTCATTTGTCAAAGTCCCTTATCTTAACGGTTTTCCGCATTTGCAGCCCATATATTTGCTAGAGTGATCCTCTGCTTGAGTGTGATCTGCTTAGACACTTTTGTTACCACATCAATTGCCTACAGCGCCTTAGGCAGCATCCAACTTCACGATGGACAGTGGTCATAATGTTATGGCTTATCAGTGGACATTAATCCAACTTCATGATGGACAGTGATCATAATGTTATGGCTTATCAGTGGACATTAATGGCGTTGCAGGGACATGACTCGGTAATGGATGTATGTCATCGGATCGGAAACGAATGGGGGATCACTCTAGCGAACATATGGGCTGCAAATGTAAAAATCCATTGACAAAATCGATTTTGACAAAGGGCAGATTATTATTATGTAGAGCCTGTAAACGAGTATCTCGAAAACGGCAAAGTTGGTCGAACGTTCACATGCTATTATCTTGAGCATCTACGGAAACAGGCAGAAGGACAGAGAAACTGCCACTAGTTGCTAAATGGCTGTAAGTCCACGACTCTTTACGGAAAGTGGGGTTCGAAGGCTTGTCTGCTCTGTAAAGTAGGATAATGGTAATCTGTGGCATCTCTTCCAAAAGAGCAAATGGTTCAAATGGCTCTGAGCACTATGGGACTCAACTGCTGTGGTCATAAGTCCCCTAGAACTTAGAACTACTTAAACCTAACTAACCTAAGGACATCACACACATCCATGCCCGAGGCAGGATTCGAACCCGCGACCGTAGCGGTCGTGCGGTTCCAGACTGTAGCGCCTTTAACCGCTTGGCCACTCCGGCCGGCTCCAAAAGAGCACAATGCTGGTGCCCACACAAGTGGTTCAGAGCACACCATTCATTCTACATTGCCGAACATGGGGCTATGCAGCAGATTACCCCTACGTGTTCTCATATTGACACAACGACATCGTCAATTACGACTGCAGTGGGCACGGGACCATCGCAATACGACTGTCAATCAATGGAAACGTGTGGAGTCTTCGGTGAATCACATTTATACTGCACTACGTCGCTGGTCGTCTCCATCAAAGCCATCATCAAGGTGAATGGTGACTCGAAAAGTGCAGTGCACCATGGATGCAGGCTGTGGGGATCACTATTATGCTGTGGGAGATATCATCCTGGCCTTGCATGGAACCTGTGATAGTCATGACAGGCATGCTGAAAGCTGTGAACCACTTGTATCCTTTCATGCTTCTGTCTTCCCCAGTGCCGATGTCATGTTTCAGCGATATAATTGTCTTTGTATTAGAGCCAGAACCGTGCTATAGTGGTTTGAGAAGCATTATAGTGAACTCACGTTGATATCTCGGCGACGAAGTTCGCCTGATGTAAACGCTATGGAACGCACCTGGGTTATTATCGGATGCCATCACCACATACGGAGATCAGTGGTCCGTTATTTACATGAGTTACATGATCTGTGCGTAGACCACATACCTCCACAAACCTACCAACAAACATTCGGGTCTATGATACGCAGAATGAGTTATTATTTTGTTCAAAAGACGAACAGGCAAGCGATTAAGCAGGTGGTCGTAATATTCGCTCATCAGTGTATATCAATTAGGCACATAAACTATTACACCATACTCGTGCTATCATCATTAAATGTCAGTCAACGATGCATCACAAATATAAACCTTCAAGAGATACTATGGTAATCAAGACAGAACACGAAAGTTCCATGATTTCACCGTAGCACAATGGATAAATTCAAGAATTACAGAGTCAAACGATGTAGGTTCGTGTCTGCTACATTCTGATTTTTTCATCTTTTCATTAACAGATTCCCAGGCTTTCTTATGAATGTAACAAAATACGTGCTGCACTATTCGATGTTATTTACACTTCTTTCTGATTAGGAAATGAAAGATAAAATATGCATTTGGCTGTTTATTTCTAAGTATGTCGTTATTTCCGAGTGTGTGATTAGGCTGGAACCTTAAAGAACATTTTAAATTGCTTCAAATGGACTAAGTAGTAATAAAATTCATATTCTTCCTTGAAACAAATATTTCGCTGTTTCTTTCCGAATATGTGGCGATTTCCGAGCATGTGGTTTGGGAGAAATCTAAATGGATAGCGTCAGTTGCTGCAAGTGATCCGAGCAGCAATAAAATCCAAATTTTTTCATTGTAAAAAATTCTGGCTGTTTGTTGCCGAATATGTGACGATTTCCATGTGTATCGTTAGGTGGGAGGGTGAGAGGACAGCTTAAGTAGCTGTGGCTGAAACGAGGAGCAATAACAGTGATATTCTTCCTTGTCACAAATATATGGCTTTTTATTTCATAGTGTACTATGACACAAAGAACATGAAGAGGCAGATACTTCTCATGATACAACCAGCAGCACTTCTGGGTTGTATATTTCTGCCTTTAATTATATGTGGTTACGGGTTAGCATCTGTGATACCCATAAGTCATAGTATAGTATCAGAACTGAAGAACTAACAAGGATAAAGTTTATTAATGGCCAAAGCAAATTTCATTACATATGTTCTTGATCAATTTTTTGTGGTAAAATGTTGAGAAGTGAAACAACATTCCAAAACATCGACATTTGTCGGTATCAGAAATATTTGGTGGTTATAATTAACTGACAGTGTTCTGTGTGCTGCAGTGAGTGCAGTATACATCACAGGACAATGAAACATAGTAGGTATGCTGATTAATCGGTGCTCCCACAGAGTATATTGAAAAAATAATAGTTCATTTTTTGCCACCAGGTGAAAAATGGCGTAAGTTGTCTGTGCAGGAAACAGAGAGGAACGATCAAACATTAACGTGGCTTCTGGCACATTTATTATGATGTACTCACAAGTCAGAATTTGTCTTCGGAGTGGTCTCCAGCTCAGCAAGACGCTCTCTCTGTAACACTGCCTGGCGGGCAGTTGCCCACAGCATATCCAGTGTAACCAGAGTGACATGTTGTTGTATGTTATCCTTCAGATCAGGAAGAGTCTGGATACATCCCTGATAGCCATGATCTTTCGGACATCCCCATAACCAGAAGTTACCTGGATTTAGGACAGGGGATCTGGAAGGCAATACATCTTGAAATTAGCCAGAGATGATGGAGTCATTACCAAAAGATTCTCGAAGCAAGCAACGTGTGGTGCCGCTCCATCTTGCATGAGAATAGTGGTATGGACACAGCTGTGCACTTTCAAAGCTGCAGTCACATGTCACTGTACACTTAACAACCCAGTGGGGTGTCATCTCCTCAAAGAAGGGTGGATCAAGAATGAAGCAGCTTGTGAAACAACATCACACTGTCGTGTAAGGTGAGTTCAATGGTTGTTGATGCACAACAAGTGGCGGAGTAGAGCCCCATATGCGACAATTCTGTGCATTCATAGCACCATGCAGGGTAAAATGTGCCTTGTCCATCCAAAGAATATTCCCTGGCCACGTGCCATACATTTCCATGTGTGCCAAAAAAGGAAGGGCGAAGTCCTAGCGTTGCAGCCTATTTTGGGGCTTCATTTGGTGCACATTCTGACTCATATAGCGATACCATTGTAAAATGCGTTGCAAAATATTTTGAACTGATGATCAGGAGAGAGACAATTGCCCTGACACAGCTCAAGCACTGACTGCAGAATCTGAGTCACATACTGCAAGATCGGTTATAGCTAAAATAGCTTAATCCACAACTGCGTTGGGATTGGGCCGCCTACCTCTCCCTGCTACACCGCCTAATTCACCCGATTCTTCAAATTTTTTGATCGTATTCTTCAACCCATTTATTGACATGGGGAATCTTCGCAGCTGTTTCTGTCAGCGATATTCCCGCAATGCAGCGCTGCTATTGCTGCCATTCTCATAAAACAACTTTACCAGCAGTGCACAGTCTTTCTTCTTTCAACAATTTACAGTAACAGTCACTTCACATAATAAATCAACACATGTCACCAAGCAACAAACAACATACTACATTAAAATAGGAAACATTTCACATTACGACTGCTTACTGTACCATTTTTCAACTGGTGCAGAAAGTGGAACTATTATTTTTTTCAGCGTACTCTATGGGAGCACTAATTAATGAAGATACCTTCAGTTTTTCAGCTTCCTATGATATATACAGCCTGCACTGCCGCACCAGGAACACCGTCATTTTAAATATAATCATACGATACAAACACTAATATTTATAAGGGAATAAGTAGAGCCTGTTAACCATATCCCTTTTTTTCTTATGCAACTATTAACATTATAAGCAACTGTAATTTTGTTTTTCATTAGAACTGACTTTTCACTTAAAAAGTTGTTTAACGAAAATTGCTTCCTCAACTAATGTTGCTATTTATATACAGTGTGGTCGTCAGGTCTGCTATGTTATTGTGAAACCTAAATAAATTTCCACTTTCAGATATGTCATCTCGCTTGTGGAAGAGCATTCTTCCAAAAAATATACAAGTCGCCATGGAACATTTGCAGTTTGCCACGAAAACAAAAAACAATAACAAAATAAAGATTAAGAAGACTCAAAACCACAAAATCCATTATTATAACACACACACACACACACACACACACACACACACACACACACACACACACACACACACACACATCGTTCGGCAGTCAGCTTCAAATGTCGGTTCTCTAGGGATCTGCCTGAATCCCTTCATCCACAGTTCGCAGCATATCATGTGAAAAAAGGCAAACTGAATTTTGCACGCATGATGCTTTCTGGAACCATGCTGATTCGTGGACAACAGCTTCTCAGTCTCAAGAAAATTTATTATATTCGAACTGAGAATATGCTCAAGAATTTTGCAGCAAGCCGAAGTTAGGGATACTGGTCTGTAACTTTGTGGGTCCCTTCTTTTACCCTTCTTATATACAGGAGTCCCTGCACTTACTTTCCAGTGGCTTGGGACTTTGCTCTGGGCGAAAGATCTGCGATAAATGCAAGCTAGGTAAGGGGCCATTCTTATAGAGTACTCTTTGTAAAGCCAAACTGGGATTCAGCGTGGACCAGGTGACGTATTTCCTTTCAACTCTTTCAACTGTTACTCTATACCAGGATTGCGTAACTTGTGGCCTGAAGATGGACTGGTTTTAGCACTCTGTAATACATACGAGAGTCTGTCCGAAGGTCAAATAACGTATGTTTGCACGATTCTTCTGCGTGAACGATTTCTCGAACGCGAAATTTAATGCTTCGCCTATGTTTTGCTATCTTCAAGTGCCATGCCAGACTGGTCTACAGGGAACTGGGCGGAAGCCTTAGACCCTCTTAGTAGTTTTACAAAGGTTTCTTGGGCCCTCTGCCAGATCTTTTTCTAAGATGTGACTGTGGTAGTAGTTGATACTTTGGGCAAAGACCTTTTCACAGACGAACGAATCCCTGCTAACCTTAGCTTGTCGTCATTTGTGTGGTGTCACCGCCAGACACCACACTTGCTAGGTGGTAGCCTTTAAATCGGCCGCGGTCCGTTAGTATACGTCGGACCCGCGTGTCACCACTATCAGTGATTGCAGACCGAGCGCCGCCACACGGCAGGTCTAGAGAGACTTCCTAGCAGTCGCCCCAGTTGTACAGCCGACTTTGCTAGCGATGGTTCACTGACAAATTACGCTCTCATTTGCCGAGACGATAGTTAGCATAGCCTTCAGCTACGTCATTTGCTACGACCTAGCAGGGCGCCATTACCAGTTACTATTGATGCTGTAAAACATGTACCGTCAGGAGCGATGTTCACCAATTATGGATTAAAGTTAAGTATTCCAAAAGATACGTACGTTTTTTGCTAGTCTCAATTCCTTGTCCTGTTCCAGACCTCACGCCAGCCTGCGTGAGTTTAAACGCGTGCCTTTCGGCTTCCTCATAGTGGATTGGCTGTCTTGCCAATCCACAACAATTTGTGTGTTCCCTTTTGAACCAAGAGGGTAACAACTTCTGCTTCCTTTTCGGTATTAATCCAAGGTGGATCTTTTCCAAGCTTAATCCACTTACTAGGCACATAACTCTCCAGACCACGATTTTCAGTCTGCCTCAAATTGGCCCATAATTCCTCTATGTCCATCTCACTGGAACTACATGACGTCAATTGACTGTCTAAGTAAGATGGTAACAACTGCTTGTCTGTTCTATCTAGCTGAAACACTCAACTAACCTTCTTGACTGGTTTATTAACTTTCGTAAACATAGTTGCTATAATGACATCATGATCGCTAATCCCCGTTTCTACACTGCCGTTGTCGATTAGGTCCAGCCTATTTGTAGCTACAAAGTCTAAAATTACTCCACTACATGTTAAGCTTCTGAACTAGGTACTCAAGACAGTTATCAGAAAACGCGTTCAAAAGTATTTCGCATAACTGTGTGTCTGTACCCCCCAATTTATACTCGTTAGATTAAAGTCGCCTCCAACTAGCCCTGCATGATCTGGTTATTTACACGCTACAGGCTGCAGATTTTCTTTGAATGACCTAGAACGGCCACAGCGGACTTCAATTACCAGATTGAACGTGGTGAAATTAGGTTAACTTCTAATGTTAGAAAAATTTCTTCCCGAGAAATTTTGAAGTGACATGACGGTCCATTGATGGCCCGTGTGTAATTCGCCGTGTTATATGCATTGTGGTATGTTTTGACATGATGTGACAGCCAGTGCCAATTGGCCTTAAGCCAGTTTACTTGTGGAAGCACCCTGCTTGCACACTGTCATGTCAGCTTACGTGTAAATGAGAAAAGTTAAAAGCTGTTTAGCTGTTTTACACGATGTAGCATCCCTCACCATAACCTAAGAACTTCAGAAACTGCTGTTAGGTGGATCTACTCTCACTCTGCTCTCTTTAATTGGACTATACACGTCTTGAATCGTTTGTTAATGTATGCGGCGAAATCAGCAACTGTGCAAACTGACAGAGCCAGGGAATGGAGAAAGAATCTTTGGTTCAACAAAGAGCATTTATTAGCAATTTAGAATTTATACATTTATTTCTTGGGTGTTGGGTTAGTTACAATTTAAGTTACAAAAGGATTTGTGGAATACTTTTGGAACCGATTTGGTGGTAGTTATTTCATTTGCCTCATAATGATCCGAACTGGTGAACCCGAAGTGAGAAGAAGAGATTTGGGACTGAAAATCTTTTTTTCGTACACGATAACGACAGACGCAGTACCGCCTTCGACAGAAACGGAAGTTAAGGTCACCAACTGTGTAGCAACGAGCAGTAGTCAACAGCAGTCAGCAACAGATGTATGGCACGATTCGACTGGGTCACATCAAACTTCCACTATTCTTGCATAATCGTCCACAGTCCGCCCCCAGTAGCTGAGTGGTCAGCGCGACAGAATGTCAGTCCTAGGGGCCCGGGTTCGATTCCCGGTTGGATAGGGGATTTTCTCCGCTCAGGGACTGGGTGTTGTGTTGTCCTAATCATCATCATTTCATCCCCATCGACGCACAAGTCGCCGAAGTGGCGTCAAATCGAAAGACTTGCACCCGGCGAACGGTCTACACGACGGGAGGCCCTAGTCACACGACATTATTATTTTATCGTCCACGACGTGGTTCACGTATATAGGGTGCAACTTCCATCAACATGGAGAGCGCGAGGACGAAGACAAATATATAACTGTAGCGCATTTAGAAGAAGTGGTCATAGATGAAATCGAAGATATTCTAGATTAATGTTGCTACTCCTCACTAAAGGAAATGCTTGCGTGGCGTCATATTCAGTTGCCAGAGAGTTGGCTGCAAAAAGTCTTTGACGAGGAGCAGACAGGTAATGGATCACCATCTCAAATGTTGCGAGCTGTAAGTGTTCCTGCCTTGATTGTAAAAAGACATATTAACGAATGCTGATGGCACCAGAGGATGCGCAGAAAACCGCGGTAATAACACCTTTCAGCCTTTTTCAATACAGTTTAATACCTTTGGGGTTGCAAAATGCTGCATAAATGTGGTAACGTTTTTTTGCGTGATGTTGGTTGGTTGGTTGGTTTGGGGAAGGAGACCAGACAGCGTGGTCATCGGTCTCATCGGATTAGGGAAGGATGGGGAAGGAAGTCGGCCGTGCCCTTTCAGAGGAACCGTCCCGGCATTTGCCTGGAGTGATTTAGGGAAATCACGGAAAACCTAAATCAGGATGGCCGGACGAGGGATTGAACCGTCGTCCTCCCGAATGCGAGTCCAGTGTCTAACCACTGCGCCACCTCGCTCGGTTTGCGTGATGTGCTGTGAGGTTTGACATTCCTATTTCGTAACGTGGACGATATCCTCATTATTATCTTCTGTGGTGGAAGAACATGTAATGTACCTAAGACAACTGTTTCAGCTCCAGCAAGAGTGCAGGGCTCTGAGAACTATGAGACTTAACAAAAAAATGTTCAAATGTGTGTGAAATCTTATGGGACATAACTGCTAAGGTCATCAATCCCTAAGCTTACACACTACTTAACCTAAATTATCCTAAGGACAAACACACACACCCATGCCTGAGGGAGGACTCGAACCTCCGCCGGGACCAGCCGCACAGTCCATGACTGCAGCGCATCAGACCGCTCGGCTAATCCCGACTGGCTGGGACTTAACAGCTGAGGTCATCAGTCCCCTAGAACTTAGAACTACTTAAACCTAACTAACCTAAGGACATCACACACATCCATGCGCGAGGCAGGATTCGAACCTGCGACTGTAACAGTCTCGCGGTTCCAGACTGAAGTGCATAGAACCGATCGGCCACAACAGCCGGCAGTGCAGTATAGTTATTAAATAAATAAATTGTGGTTTGGTAAGCCAGAGGTTCAATTTTTACGATACTTAGTCATGGCAGCAAGCCCCTCACCACTTCCGGGAGTCACAGCTGTGCAAGATGTACCTTTACTGGAAGCCTACAAACGGCTCCACAAATTTTTAGCGGTGATCAATTACTACTGGCGACACATTCCTGGACTGGCTCAAAATAGAAACCGCTGCTTTCAAGTAAATATACATCTGGTAGCTGGAAGGTAGCTTGGCCCCTGCCGAGTGAAGAGGCACTTCATAAGGTCAAACAATGTTTAGCACCAGTGGCATAGTTGGATCAGCCACACATTAACACACCACTGTCTCTGATGCTTGGACATGAGCCAAAACACTGTGGGAGCAGCACTGCTGTAGAAGATGGATGGCCATTGGAAACTGCTCACATTTTGTTCTTGGAATCTTGTGGCACTACAAAGGAATTGGAGTGCTATCGACTGTGAGTTGCTGGCGATTTACGAGGAAGTCAAGTATTTTCAGTCAACAGTGGATGGCAGACATTTTACACCTGTACCGATGACAAACCGCTCTCTAGTTTTTCAAACGTGCAGTAGACAATGGATCACTGCAGCAGTGTAGGCGGGCGGAATATATTGCACAATTTACAGCTGAAGTGCATCACATTTTGGCCGCTCGTAATATTGTTGCAGACTTCTTATCACAAAACTGTGCTATTCTGCATACAGTCCCGTGGAATGAAGTAGAGCAAAACAACAATAGGACACAATGCAATGCAACTTTCTTCACTGTGAGTACACAACTTTGCAACGGAGATGGCTTTCAGTTTCATATTGTACCATGGGCATTTGGTACAATGCAGTGCAGGACAAACAAAACCTATACATCCCCATGAACACATTGATATGTAGTGTTCTAAGCACTACATAATCTAGCTCATCCTGGTGTCAGAGCAATTGTTAAAGTAGTTCCAAGCAGGATGGTATTTGCCAGGAATACTATGGAAATTAAGCGCACTCCTGCCTAGAATGTCAGCACAAATTTTCACTTATTGCCATTGTGTTTATTTCAATGCCAGTTGTGGTTGATGTTGTGTTTCACTTATATTGCGGGTACATATGGCCACGAACCATAAATGGTGTCTGTTCTTTCAAACACGTCTGAAAGCAAAGACACCACACATATATAATTTTATCTGTTTTTTTTTGTCAGCTACTATAGATATTTGTTTGTATATATGATAGCTACGTTTGTGTTGAATTTATACAAGAGGATTACAAGTAAGCATAAGGAGAAATTTCATTTAGGTTAGTGGAACTTTCAGGTAAAATTTCTGTTTGCAGTGTTGTTGATGACGGTAGAAACTTGGTGTGTTTAATTTGGTCTATTAAGAAAAACTGATGCTATGTAGTATAATGTGTTAATTATTTAATGAATTGTGTGCCTGTCTTAGTACTAGTGGTTTGTATAGAAGTAATTTTCTGTCCAGTATGTACTTGTAATAGGAAGTACATTGCCATATGGGATTGTTGGTCTTGGGTATTTAGCTTCAAGTTTTCTTATACTTTCCTGAAGGGTGTTGTTCACGAGTCAGTTTGCTCATTTTGGGTATTTGAAGAAGAATGTATATCTGACACTACACAGAATACTTCTGGTAGCACCAGACAGGAAGTCCCACGCACTGCTCTCCTCTTTGGAGTTTCTTCAGTGCCAGGCTGAGCGAGTTAGCATCTGCCCCATTAAACTACTGCATACGATAGCAAGGTCACCAGTCCTCAACCTGTTCCAAACGAAGAAACCTGCATTTCAGTGCCCTAGGGAGGTAATACAAAAAGTAGGATCACATTGACTCTTTTCAGTAACAGATACCATTATTCATCTGTACCTACTATCACCAATATCACTTTATTAGCACACAGCTATTAGAGCTGCAGAGGCAAGGACTGTTGGTCAGTGGCACCAGTTGTGATATTTCTGGTTCAGCCCTCCAGTTATCCACCGTCATCTCCAGAACCAACAACCCTGAGCATCACCTGCTCCCTACTTTACTTACTGGCTTTCCCTTCGAAATTTCACCTAAACAAAATCTAATCTATCTACATGACACCCTAGACCTAAGCCTTATCGCCTCCCTGGACCTGACGCTGGCCATTCAGAATAACTGTGAATTGGTGGAACATCTGCTTGGACAAGTGAAAAAATACCATACCGAACGTCAGCACTGAATCACCAAAGTAGGAAGTACCCTATCGGTTTCATTCACAGTCTTGCTGACAGTAGGCATTGTTTATTGCTATCTCCAGCATAGAGTTGCCAGATTTTACTGTTACCATCCTTTAAGCTGTGGTTCCATACTAGTAGTTTTGGCACAAGTAAAGACATGAATGACAGTTAAAGTGAGATGAACCACACCATTTCACATCCATGGGGCTCAGTCACTAATTAAGACTTAGTGACTAAGCCCCATGGATGTGAAATGGTGTGAATTGTGCAAATATAAAGAAGAGAACTAAGAGTACAGTCATAAAGCAGCTAACCTACAGTTTGTACTCGAGACTTGAGTTTTCATTGGAAATATCGAAAAGATAACACTGTACATGTATCAACAACTCTGTTTCAGTCAGACTTGATCATCTCAGCAATTGGTGGTCCAAATTATTCCAAGAGTGTAAGAGTGCATCGACATAGACTTAAGCCAGCGCCAGATGCTGAAATCCAGACACTTGCCAACACACGCTGGTTCAGCTGTTAGCATTATTCCAAACCAGTGGTTCTACAGCCACAATGAGAGTGCTGTGGCAATCGTCACCGCTCGAAACGTTTTGAGGGGGCTTGGCAGGCTATGAAAATGACCACAGTTGCAACAAGACCTGCCTTGTCATGTATAAAATATAGCCATCTGGCTAGGATGGGCATGTTACAGCTGGGCTTTGAATCAGTACTTGTTGTGTTTTAGATCCTGCTGTGAGGCCCCAATGCTCTTCTGCCATCCCATAAGGGGCTCCATCTGTAGGCTCGATGGACTGGGATTTAAATAGCGGTCCTCTCAGTCCCAAGCACTTGGGTACGACACTGCCGAACACCACTTTCTGGGACTCAAACCTCAGCAACACCGACAAATACTGCTGGACTGAGTACTGGCTTGCTCTGCCACAGCTAGAACAGCAGAGGTGCCACCACCTGACACTGCGGTGTGGGGCAGCTGGAATGTGCTGATAGCAGGGTCACTGCCAAACCACTTGAGTAAGAAGCACTGGCACCGGGACATCAACACCAGCACATCTTGGCCTGAGGTTCGTCAGCTGCCACTGCCACCCACTTCCTGCAGATGTGCAGTTAGTACTGGGTGTGGAGTCAGGAATACATGGAATCTACTGTGTTGATGCCCCAATGGTGATAGCTATCACTATAAACATTGTCACCATACAAGCAAACTGTGCTGCTTGTATAAAATTGTAAAGTTACCACACCTTTGTGGGGCTTGAGGCTGTAATATCCTATTCACCTCTAATGTTGATATAAATGGACTAATCTACTAGCAGTCAAAGCCAATAATCAATATGCAGCAAGTAAAGAGACAATAACTCTGTCTTTTATTGATTTCCAGTTTCAACTTTTTCAATACTCATCTAATTTTTTCCTCTCAGTAGCCCACAGTATACACACATAATCTCTCTCTCCTGTTTTATCCATGATACAGACATGTCTACATGATCGCCCTTGGTTATATGATTTAAATAACTTTTTCATTGGATTGCATAGTAAAATCGGCCTTTGTAAGCAGCTTCTATACAAAGGCTAATATGTTGACTATGGGAGAGCAAATTTTCTTTTAAAAAATGAAAATATAAAATTCAACACCTACGTCTTTTTATTTTAATCATTATCAAATATCCTTTACCAAACACTTTTGTATTGCTCATGTTATATTCTCCTACAATTAAGAAAAGTTACGATTTGAGGCTGCATTTGTGGCATGGGGTCTGTGTCGATTCCAGTCTTTCAGCAAAATATTTAATTTCATGAAAGCGTCATAAGAGAGTTAGAGGAACAATTCTTCAAAAACGAGATTTTCGGCTTTTTTAACATATATTCTCACAGCAATCAGCTCTATTTTGTTTGAAAACAAGCTATTCGTATCTCTTCTTCTGGCGAGAATAAGGCACTGTGTATCTACAAGTTGCAAGTTCATTTTAGAGACAAGCTGATGTATTGGTCACTATGTCTTTGTCTTAGGATCCATCCATCTGTATTTCCTTGAGCTCTTGTAACAAGACTTTTTCCAGGTATCGGTTGTTAGCCTATAACCCAACCCCCTATTCTATGGAGGACCATTTCTCTCTCTGTCATCTGCCCAGACCCTGTTTGCCACTTGGATTGGGTACCGAATATTCCACATGGCTGCTCATGTTCCCGGGGTTCACCAACTTGGACCTGAGACACAGAATTGAGTAGGAGAGGAGACATGGGTCATGGAATGTGAGTGCTTGGAAGCCTGATTGAAATAGTGAAAACATACAAAGCGGATATCATGGTCTTGCAAGAGATAAGATGAATTGGACCTTGGACCTCCCAGAAACAGCAGTGTACTATGTACTACAGTGGCCACAATATTGAGCACATATTTGGTGTGGGAGTTATGGTCAACCAAAGCACTGAGCAGCTAGCGACAGGATTTAAAGGAATAAGTCCAAGGATGTGTTACATGCTAATAAATGGGAGATTCTTTAACTACAGCCAGCTGTATACACATGCTGCTGCCAAGGAGAAGACAGCAGAACAAAAGGGAATCTTCTATGAGAAACTGGAGAAAGCTTATCGACAATGTCCTAAACATTAAATAAAAATGGCGATATTAGATGTGAATGGTAAGGTAGGGCAGGAATGGATCTTCTCCCCTACTATTGGTAAATACAGCCTACATAAAGAGAGTATACATTGTGCAGGATATGGTGGTCGATGTGCAGTGGCCAGTTGTCGTCCAAAGCTCTGGGCTTGTTCATTCATAGGGCAACTAATGAAGATGGAGCATAGTGCAGACGATATAATTTTGAACTTTACAGATTATAAAAAGATATTGAAATCATAAAGCCCATTACAGTACACCATCTGAAATACGTCAGTCATGTTTTTTGCATGTAACATGAGTACCAAACAAAAATGGTACTACTTCAAAACCCAGTGAGACAATGAAGCAGAGGAAGACCAAGACTTCGATATTTGGATGACATACAAGAAGATTTAAAAATTATTCATGTCAGAGGATGGAGACGCAAGATGCTGGACAGGAATGAATAGAACGATGTCCTAGAGCAGGTCAGGGTCCATCAAGGGCTGTAGAACCAGGAAGAAGTTGTATTAGCACTTAAGTTCTTCTATCTTGAAGTACTGTATCTTAATTTTGGGATCAGCAAAACGTATCTGAACTTATGTTTTATGAGTCCTTACTTTATGAAGTAAATTTGGAAATACTTTTTAACCCCACAGAGGTCATTATCAGTTTGTCTTGCATAATATCGTTTTCCTGCACTTATGCACTGTTGTCCTGTGTACTGAAAGAGAACTGCATATAGGTAGAATTATGGCCACATTTGTCTTTGGGAAAAATAGTAGATTTGGTCACAATTATTGCATATTATGAGTTTCATAATCCAGTGGACCTGTGTGAAATTCAAGAGTTGCTAGATAAGTCAATAACATCAATAATACTGTATAATTGTCTTCTTTCCAGACAATGTCACAGAGGAGATAAATTACATAAGCCCCCATTCACCAGCAATCAGCTATTCGGTCTGATTCTTCAGTTTATCTGGGCAAAGGTTCTGAGGTGTTAATGAACATGCACCAGGAAGAAGTAAATTCACTGACTGTTGATTCTAATAATAAAAAACCTCAGCAATCTCACAGAGAAAATGGAGTTGGGAGGAAAAATAAATGAGAACAAAGACAAGTGGAGAAGTAATATAAAAAAAACATGAATAGGTAGTTAGGAAATGGATACACATCACCTGCTAAGAGAGAAGTGCTAGCCAGCACATTTGAGCAAAAAAGGATTGCTCCAAATGTCCAAGAAAGTGCTGCAAATGTGTAGAAAGTGAGACTGAAGCGAGAGGGATGTTCAGTGGCTTCTTGGTGATGAAAGATATAAAAAAGCACCGACAGGGTTTACCTGAACTTATTAAGGAAGTACTTAAAGCAATGTCACATTTTTCATGTACACAGTCTTGAGGGGAGCGACAAAGAATTATGTTCCCCTGAAAGTGTGACTAGGGTTTTCCCTTAGCCATTTTAACATATCAGAAACATTTGTTCAATACACAGAAGAAAAGAGACAGGAGCAACACGATTTTGACTGCTGACAAGAGAGGTCGCCATGGACCAGTATAAGGCGACCAAAGGAGGCAAATCAGAGAATAATGAACCATATAAAATGGTTTGATACTGTTCCATCACATTACTGCCGACAGTGCACTGTGCGACAGTTCTTACCAGGAGATACGCGCATACAAATACTGCATGAACTATATATGACACTTTGCGAAGAGAAACAGGTTACTGCTGAAGAATGTTGGCTTTACAGAGAAATATTCAGTACAGAGTTTAACCTAAGCTGTCATGTACCTAGAAAAAATGTATGTGACCACTGCTATCACTTTCAAAATCTTCCAAAGAAAATCAGTAGACAGAGACAGACCACAACTCAGAACACCTAAAGAGAAGAAGAAAAAAGATCTAAGAAAATGATATAAAAGAGTGGGTCTAAGCAGGGCTAAAAATTACTTGTGGCGGGAATGTGTGACTAAACATGGGTTAATTGAAGTTGTATAATGTGTATTTCAAGAACCACAGAAGATTTCAGATGGTGATCTAGTTGTTTTGTCCTCTGAGACCTGGTGTGGGCAAAACCAAAATGTCAATATGAGCACCATGTTTATTCATGTTGTACAAACTCTTGAGCATTCCTGTGATTAAGCAGTGTTTCTTTGAGCCTTGCCACTCTTTAATGGAGTGTGATTCAGTCGATGCCAATATACAGAGGGCTGTAAAAAGTGTTAATATCTATGACTCTTCAGGGTGGTATAAAGTTGTTCATACTGCTTCGAAACAAGGGCTGTATGAAGTGGCTGGAAGAGGCCAGGAGGACTTCCTAGAATTCGATCCAAGCAGAAGGAATGGTTAGAAAATACGAAAATTGACAGTAAAAAAAATCAGTACAATCGCTTAAGGTGATACAGCTTTAATATGGCTGAAGTGATATTAATCACATCTGTTTCAAATATTTCCATGATAAACATTTAAAAAGTTTGCCAGTTTCTAAAAAATCCCAACATTCCTATATAGTTTTCCAGTTGGAACCTTGATACCATGGAGCATTAAAGCTTCAGGAAGAGAAAATGAAAGAGTTCAAGGATCATTGCTGCGCCAGCATTATCAAGGATCCGTATAACACATTTTATTAAACTCTTCAGGAAGAGAAACCTGGAGATTCAGATCGCAGTGGCTATGGTTGTGACAAGGTTAGTGAGAAAGTGAACACTCGGTGGTAATATCTGTACTAATATCAATAATATACTTTTATTTTAACGGGATTGATACGTTTTTAATGTGGAAATTAATTTTTGTACTATATTTTCTCAGACAAATCTGTTTGTCAAAAATGTAATATTTATATTTAGGTTGATTAACTTAGGATCATAATGAATTATCTTCTTGGCGCTATTAAACAATACATGACTGTGAACCAGTAAGGACTATCTTTAATCATCATCATCTGAGAGCTTTCTAAGCGCATTATTTAGTGCTATGGAGATTTCTGAATAAAGTTTGTATTACAGGTACATCACTGAAACCCGAAATTTACGTGTTAACATACTTTTTTAATTTCTCCTGTAAAATCACTTTAATGAAGTTTTGTTCCTCTGATCCTTACACAGTGAAAGTATCTATAAAATGTGGTAAAGATCCTACAAGGATACTAATAAGTTAAGATACTACAAGGTGCGTATATCAGTCACCAAGAAAACAGAGTAAGTCAGAGTGCACTCAATCACAACAGTGCCTTAGTTAAAATCAAAATGTGATTAAAGATTTTTTTTTTTTTTGCACATGTAAATCTTTAAATTTATTCTTCAGTGTGGCTGACATTTGCTACATTGGAAATGTAGTTTTACATGTTTCAGAGTTAAGCTTAACTCCATTTCAGTGTTCCCTGGCAAACATCAAATTGGCGTACATGAAGAACCTCGTTGGATACATGTGACCACCTTCACACTTGAGTGCTTTCAAACGCGATTCTGCACTTCGTTTCTCAGCTACCATATACTGCAGGTTTTTCTTAAGATCAGAGTCCTTCTAGTAACTATCGTACTATGACATCTTATCGGTAATCAGTACAGTAATACTATACACGCAATCCAAGCTCACATTCGGCGCGATGGGTGATGAGAGCGACTGTAAAGGGTAATTGACTTTATGATCGCTCCCATCAGCCACCGCGCCAAATATAAGCGTGGATTGCGTGAATAGTACTATTGCATTGACTGCCGTTAAGATGTCATAATACAGTAGTTACCATACGGCTCTGCTCTCAAGAAAAGCCTACAGTGATCGGTAGTGACTGTAAACGATGAATGACATTATGATCGCTCCCATCAGCCACCGCCCCGAGTGTCAGCTTGGATTGCGCAGTTACGCATCTTTCATACTTCGCAATCTCATCAGAATTACATACTATGATTCTGAAAAAATAACTTATTTTGTGTGCACTTTTATTATGAAATTTAAATTAATAATGTATTCAGCCAAATATAAAGCTAAGTACCGCAGTTATTATTTGCAGTAGTCATATCTCTATAATAACTAACATTTTTTTAAAGATTCTGTCGGACTTTTTTTCCACGCAGTATAGAGATGATTATTGCTATTGTTTGTACGTGTTTTACGCGCTGTTATGAGATGCGTATAAAATTCAACGTAGCTACATCGGCGCCGCAACTGAAAACAGTTTGCATGTGTTCAACAGATTTTCAAGTAGTCTCGAACTGTTGTAGATGTGCACGCCATTTTGTCACGAGACTTAGCACATCGATCTCACGTTTACCTTTTAATAAAAATTAGACTGAAAGTGTGAAAGTCTACTGCTCGTGAATTTTTCATTTTCTTTCTTGAGTCTTACTGTCTTTCTCTATCAGGGACACCATATTCTGGAAAATCACATTTATGTAATTAACTTTCATTTCGGGGCAGTAATAACGACAGAGCGAGAAAGATAGGAAAGGAAATACGAAAACGAGTAGGGGCGCGCTGTCCGATAAAACGTAAATTACTCTTTCTGGCTTTTGTTGTACCGAGCAACATCCTTTACGATGTTCTGAAACTGAATACCATTTACTTACAATAACACGGTATTTTCGATCTTCGAAATTTATTATTCTTCGAAGTCATATATTAATTATTAAATACTAACGTGCAGTTTGTAATCACATGCTGTTTCCTATGTCATATTTAATGTGTCATTACTTCTCGTTCTATTATCACTGTCTTACGCAACTGCGCTCTATAACGCATGCGCTTCGTCGTGGCTCATTTTGTTCTTGGACGTCGGTGGGTGCGCGTGTGGTGTTTGCTTACCGAAATACACACAGCGTCTTGAACACATGATTGTTAATTTTGTTTATATTTTCTATTGTTTCAGGTAGACCCCAAGGCAAACTGGAGAAGGGAATGTATTTTAGGCTCATTTAGGACGGATTTTCTGGATTACAGTACAGTAAGTACTTACCATGTCAGTGAATCGTAGTACATAGTGACACGTCGACTGCTGACAAACATGCGCCGTTGCACCGCTTGGCAGAAGCAACAACACATGTTGCGCCTATTATTTAGTAATACTCCAAATTATGACGATGCATGTTTTACATTATGTTGTTTGTTTAATTCTTTTTCGTTGTAGCATGTACTGAATGTTTCCATAAGGTACTTTAAATATCGTAGACCGAGGTACCTCGGACACCGTTGTTTTTAACAGAAAGACTATATTTTCTCATGTTATCAGGCATTTGTGTAAATAATGTTATTATGGCATATCAGAACATTCGCGCATCTTAAGTGATTCCATCCATTTGTAGTGTTACTGTAACGACTTGGCGCGAATCAGGACAACCCACAAATGCAGCAAGCAGTGATGGAGGAGGAAGCCGCGTACGAGCCAGCCTTCACTTACGATGAAGTTTTCCCTGCCTTGCCCGAGTCAGCAACTTCGTCCCCGGCCACCAATCAGCTCGGGCAATGGAACAATAAAATGAGGATTGGATCATCTGTTGTAACTCAGGTGAGCTCAAAACACACGCGAAGTGTGTGTTTATTTATTCATTCATTGCCTTGTGTGTTTGTTTGTTAGTTCATTCATTCCCCATATACTAGAGCGGATAATTTTCAGCTGAGAGGGAAGGGTGTGTCATACAGTTTTCTATGTATACAATCAATGTACAGTAAAGAAAACAAGATTACGTTTTTTAGACTCATTTGAGGTTATTACATATTTTCTGTGATAATATAACAGCTAATATTTAATCTGATAAGTAATACCACACTGGATAAACATTTCTCTGTAAGATAAACTTTTAAGCGATTTTAAATACATTTAATTTCCTCACTTCCTTAATTAACTTTAGAATTTTGTTGAGAAACCTCGGAGGCTCCACTTGTCAGTTTGTCATCTTGTGTATGATTTTCGTTTCCTCTTTTTGCATGGTCATGTACGCATTTATGTAGGAGGTGTTTATCATTCAGCCTCACTGCCATAAAGCTCTGAGATAGTGAGTATACTGTTATTATATTATAATCTACAAAAGTTTGTCTTAGTTTGCCTTTATGGTATTTAGGCTGTACATGTCACTGCTCTTTCCTGAATTTTAAAGATTCTTTCTAAGTAGTTATCGTGTGCCCTACCTCATATATGAATTTAGTGTGGGAACACTAGTCCATAGTACACTGCTCTGAATTTTGCATATACAACTTTTACCATTTTGCGCACGAGGAAAATCTGTGTTTGTATCTTTTTACTCAATACATCTATATCTGCCCCCCACCCTCCTGTCAGATGCTTCTTAAAAACAGATATTTGCAGTTTCAGTTTTAGGAGTGATTCATTTTAAAGCTTCTCATTTGTCCCTATGCACATATAATTGTAGTGTAAATTTCTCTTTTATATATATGATGGGAAATCATTTACACTAAGAATAAACATTACTGGTCTGAGCACAGAATCTTGCTATTGCCATGTATTGAAAAGTTTTCATATTTGTACTCCTCATTTTCTGGTGACTTTTGTGAAAAACTGCACAAATTATGACCAACTGTGCGCTATATGCCATCTCATACCAGTACTGACTAGATTTCCGAGATATTGGAAGATGCAGCTGCAGAATCTCCTACAGTGTGGGTGTACATTTTTACTGGCTATTTGAATAAATTTTCTGTTTGCAAGGTTTGGTTGTGGGTTGAGCCTTAGTGCAACGTAAACAGAATGTTGATCACATGCAACAGTATTAAAAAGTTCACAGAATTTAAAATACTGCTGTTGTATGTAGGCTGTTAAATATAACGTGCTATAAATAAACATGTCATTGCAGTATGCAATGGATAATAGAGTCCACATTGTAAGCTTCGTTTTTGTCTTGGGTATGCGCAAGTAAAGATTATAGTAACAAAGTGACCTAAGCCTAGCTACTGTTTACGTCCATGCCATATTTAATGCTGTTTTCATTGTAAAAACTAAAATTGCAAAGTAAATTCAGAGAACTATTTCAAATGTGGACAAATATGTGTCAAATGTCTGGAGGCATATTATGCACCTATATTGTATACAAATTATGAAAAATGTGAGAGGGTCCCATTGCGTAACTTTTATTGGCATTAAGAAAGCATCTGATTCCACCCGTCTGCTTTGACCCATGATGTCATCAGTGTGGCAGAAATGCCTACTTCCAGCGTATACAACATGGCACCAATGTCGTCATAGACACTGATGCAACAAATGTGAACAAAAATGAAAATATGCAAAAGTCTCACTCCAACGATAAAATAAAACTAGTGAGTCAACTACAGGAAAGAGGGTTTATGGCAGAACTAGCTAAATATATTAGAATACAAAATCCACACCATCCCAAATTTAAAAACGGACAATATTTCAACTTATGACACAATGCCACTGCCGCAAAACAAACAGGAGTCATACTCTTTACTCAACCTGTATAGCGCAAACAAAACCTACGATACAAAATAAACTAACATCTGCAGTTCTGGAAAGTGGAACTGGACATTTCCTTTGATGAGTAGAACTCCAACGGAGCCCTTGATACCAAAAACCCAATACCCCAACTATGAAAAGTGGAATCGGACATTTCCCTTGACCTATACAGCTCAAATACTGCTCCCAATACCTACTGGCAAACCACTAATAAGAAAACCACATCTGCAAAGTTCACACACCTATATAACTCACGAAACACCACCGAAATTAAAACTCCAATAAAATGAAATGATAATTAAATAGACACCGTAGCTGCAAACATGCGTTGATGTACTTCATTGGGGACATGTTGAAAATGTGTGCCCCGACCGGGACTCGAACCCGGGATCTCCTGCTTACATGGCAGACGCTCTATCCATCTGAGCCACCGCGGGCACAGAGGATAGTGCGTCTGCAGGGACTTATCCCTTGCACGCTCCCCGTGAGATCCACATTCCCAACATGTCCACACCACTACATTCGTAGTGCACCTAATAGATGGTTGCCCATCATACTCATTACTCGTGGCAGATTAATCTACCAAGTCCCGTACGAGTTCGGGCATAGCGTGTGCGGTGGTCATATATGACGATAGTCATATATAGTTAAAAATATGGCTTCCCGGCCATTGACCTTCTTGTGCGAATGCACACGCTATGCCCAAACTCGTACGGGACTTGGTAGATTAATCTGCCACGAGTAATGAGTATGATGGGCAACCATCTATTAGGCGCACTACGAATGTAGTGGTGTGGACATGTTGGGAATGTGGATCTCACGGGGAGCGTGCAAGGGATAAGTCCCTGCAGACGCACTATCCTCTGTGCCCGCGGTGGCTCAGATGGATAGAGCGTCTGCCATGTAAGCAGGAGATCCCGGGTTCGAGTCCCGGTCGGGGCACACATTTTCAACATGTCCCCAATGAAGTACATCAACAACTGTTTGCAGCTAGGGTGTCTATTTAATTATCATTTCATTTCTAGCAAAGCTGCATGGTCATCCACGGTAACTGTTCTTTCGGGAACAGATACTACCGTCATATATAGTTAAAACTCCAATAACTCGAAAACCCAAAAACTCCCATATTCACCAGATCAATTACAACACAACTAAAATACTATAAACACACACACACAAAAGGGAAAAAAACCATAGCAACCCAATGAAAACAAGGCCAACACTACCAAATCCACGTTACAGTTGTGACAAACCACATTACCTCAGTGGTAAAGAAGACTCATATTAACCCAGTACTACACACACTCAACATGTCTATATCCAATGCCAGAGGACACCATCAGGTACAACAACATGGCATCTACAAACACAAAAACACTGTCCCATAGTGACTTCACACACTGCCGCCACCTTTAGATCACAGGTCAAAGTAGATAGCTGGAATTGGATGCTTCTGATGACTGCTGTTAGCAGACTGTAAGCCAAAACTTGGGTAATATATGATGTGAAGTTATTGGAGGAAGGAGGGTGACATCAGAATTCATAAATTTTTGTCACGACTGGGCATTCCATTTACTTTCAATGACCTAAGATTTTAATTATCCGTTGTGTACTGCAGAAGTAGTGTTATGATACTTGTGATCCATTAGTTTAAGGTGAGGAAGTACTTAAAACAAGCACCTGAATTATATGTGCACTCTCCCCCTTGTACACTAACGACATTAACGATTGTTTGTTTACAGGTATTCAGAGTACCATATGAAGAACGAAAATTTGATCACAGTGACAAGTTCGGAGAAGGAGAGTCATTGAGGACATGTCTGCAAATCATGCGAGACACAGGAGCTCATATCGAAATATCTTCATCCAAAGATCAATCCTTGACCTTCTTAGTAACAGGAAAACAAAATTCTGTGTTGGATGCTCGAAGAAGGATTTTAACAAATTTCCAAACACAGGTAAATTAAAAATTACATACTATGTTCTGAAATTTTGGTGAATTGGAGTCCCTACTATTGAAATTCATTTGTATCACTTGTGCAGTTTATAATTAAATGATGGTATACACTTGTGTTCATGTTGTTAATGGGTCTTGAGGCATAGATGATAATTTGCTGTCTGTATTAAACCATTGATTTTCATGAACCCTTTGCAGTAAATGAAACACACTCTTAATATGTTGTTGAATTGTGCTTATGATATGCTTGAAATTGAAGGTGCTGACAATGAAACTGGCCAGTAGTTTTCTATACTGGTCTGTAGGCTGTCTAAGCTCACCTTTAGAATAGAGACTTAAACTTTATTTATATTTGTTTGTCTTTCTTCACAGCTTAGTGTCTGTATTGCTTTCCACACATGGTTCAACCCAGGTTTGATTTGTTTCCCTGTTTTACAATCTGAGAATGCTCTTCTGTATGCCTGCAGTTCTGTGTGTTTCAACAAGCCTGTCATCAGTTTTATCATTGGCGGTAATCATTAGAGGGGCATTTTCAAAGACTCATGCTGAAATCCTTTATATCCTCGTAGCATTGTTTACAATTTGTGCCATGCAAAAGTGTGTTAAATGTTTAGGAAGTTGTTATTAATTTCGCCCTCAGTAGCTGTGTTAATATTTATGCCCCACATATTATAATGTTGGTTTTGGAGGCTGAGACACTTTTTCAGGATTTCAGTTAATTGGTTAAGAAAGTGTCTGCATTACCACTAGGCGAGAGCTTCACGCACAACATAATTAACTTCTCGTGGCTGTCTAACTTCTTAGTTCAGCGGGTGCCGATTCAAAATGTTTATCAATGCAAATTGTAACCAGATCTTTAAAATATGTCCTATCTCTGATATAAATACACTATCCCCCACGATTTAATATTGTTCTACAATAACATCTTAAACTTCTGTGTGGCGGTAGTACTATATGCTCTATTTCTGTGTCTCTGCACAAGAGCTCTGTAATGCATTCCACTGTACTATTCAAAGACTGTACTTCAGCTTTAAGATGTGTACTTCATGTTTAATATGTACATATTTTGCTGAAGAATAGATAATTTGGAGCAAATTTCTCTCTCTCTCTCTCTCTCTCTCTCTCTCTGGGTACATTTTACCTTACGTGCATGTGTGGAAAAAATCTCTAAACTGGTTGTGACATATTTAAGGGAGGGGAGCCTGATGTCATGACTGACTTGAAAAAAAGGCATTGTCCTCCTACCTATGACAATAAGTATTGCACCATGTGTGGCATCCTTTAACTTTTACTAATTAATTCCACCAACTTCCTTTCCCCAGTTCTGTTAAGGTGTAGGCCTTGCCTGGTGTAACACTCTCTCAATAGTTCTCTCAGGCACCAGCACAATGTGTGCCCAGTCAGCAGTTCCAGCTCCACATTGACTTCCTGTACAGCTCAGCCAAGATGAGGCTGATCCTGCCTCTGGAACAACTCAGTCATGCTAACATTTTTGGAAGTTACTTTGCTTAGGTTACTATCCATGTCGTATGCCCTGTCCCTATTCAAACTGTTCCCTGGCCCACCCAATACCACTATCTGATCATCTTATGTGAAATTGTTACCGTAAAGCTCTAATACCTCAGCCACCTGAACCAGCCAGACATTTATATTGAAAATGGCATTGAGCTGATATTCTTTCCCTAAAGTCTTCTGTAATTGAGAGCCCATACATCTACCATGACTGCTACATAGCAACAGTAATCCTTGTTCTTAAGTGATATTCCTAGCATAGTCTGCCAAACATTTCCAGCTACTACATCATCTTGAGGATCCTCTTCGCACAACTTTGGCAGCTGGAACTTGATTCTGGTACACATAGCAATACTATCAAAATGTTATCTACCAACAGCCAGTTCTCGACTGCCCACCCCACTCAAGACTCCCTCCCTCCGTCCGTCCCTCCCTCCCTCCCTCGTTCTCGTGGCTTTTTCCAAATGTGCTCGAAGAGCACAGAGCTTGCTTTCTTGCTTCTGTATTAATTTGTTCATGCAACATATTTTGCAGTTCAAAGAGAATAATGACCTCCCCATTGCTCTCCCTTCTCCATCCCCTCCCAGTGAAACCATTTGCTTCAACTGAAGCTAAGAGGTCTGTTCAAAAAGTGCCACAACATTCATAATTTCACGCAGATGGTGTGTTGGAGCAAAATGCAGTTGGAATCTCCGCACATACCTGTGTTTAATGTGTAACTGCTGGAAGTTTCTAAGTAGTGTGTCTGTTAGTTATTGTGTATTGAGTAGAAAGTTGTTGCACAATTTGCAAATTTGTACATCACAGAGCTAGAGGAGCAATGCATCATTCATTAAATTTTGCATGAAACTCTAGAAAACCTATACAGACACACATGAAGAGATGAGTGCGTAAGCCATACTCAAGTGTTACGAATAGCTCACACTGTTTAAAAATGACAAGATAGAAATTAAAGGTGACCCTTATTCAGGACACCATTCGATGTCTACAAACAATGCTCATGCCAGGAATGCCAACGAAATAGTGTGTGCCAGTTGAAGACTGGCTGTCTGAGAGATTGCAGGAGATTGTAACTGAAATTGTAACACGCTAACACACTTGCACATTCATCCCTGTTGGTGCGTGACTATTGCACAAAAAACGAAATCACTGTGCTGCCTTGTCCTCCGTACTCTCCAGACCTGGCACCTGTGGTCTTCTTTTTATTTCCAAATTTGATAACCCTGTTGATTTGCAATGATAGAGTAGATAAAAGAAAATTCAGACGGCGCTTCATGCGATCCTGTAAGAGGCACACCAAGACTGCCTCCAGAAGTGGAAACAGTGTTGGGTCAGTGTATCAATAGTGGAGGAGAGTATTTCGAAAGAGACAATGCAAAATAAGTGAAAGGTAAGTGTAGATAAATTTTGTGGACAAAGTTCCGGAATTTTTTAAATAGGCCTAATTTGTTTGTTCCACGGTTCATATTCAAGCAACTGCCACCGTTTCTACTTACGATCAAATTAGGTACTTATAACAAAGAAAAAATGTGTGAAACTAAAAGAATATTCTGACATAAATTAAGCTTCTTCCACTATAAAAGTGTGTGACCCCAATATGTTGAGTTCATTATGAGTGCAAATTCAGTAACATCTGATGAATGTACGTAAACAAAATATTGTAGCAAATTTGCTCCTAAAAGTAATTCAAAATGATGGATATAGGGCTTTGCGTTTCTTTTTAAATTGCTCCAGGGAAATGCTCTGGTGATTGCTTCAGCAAGACCACTTGTATCTTGATCAAACACACGTAAATATATTTCTAACTGAAAACCACATCAGGTGAAAATGTTATACAGTTTTGCATCTCATTTTCGTATGAAATATGTTGTCTTGTGATAATTCACTGCATCCTTACATTGATTGGAATACTTTCAGGCAACTGTGAACATTGCTATACCGAAAGAACACCATCGTTTCATTCTGGGAAAGAACTATTTAAAGTTGAGAGATTTGGAGAAGAATACAGCAACTAAGATTTCTGTTCCAAATATGAATGATCCTTCTGACAGAATTACTATAACAGGAACAAAGGAAGGAATCGAGAAAGCTGTGCATGAAATAAAGGTCACATCTGATGAGCAGGTAATTGCCAGTAAAGTGTTTTGTGAAATACAGTAATCTGAAAGTACTTTAAGTAAATATATTCTTTCATTTATCATCCTGTTGTATTCAGTTTTCTTTGCTTTTTTGAGGCGAAGCTTTTCTTTCTATGTATGTTTGTCAGGTTTTTAAATTATATTCCTATTATTGTGCTGACTTAGCATTGGTCTGTTAGAACAGAGAATGTTTATGAAATTCTCCAGATTAAGCTACATATATTCAGATAAATATGGGATATTGTTAAAAAGGAGACAGGGAAACAACACACAGGTGACACCGTGTCTGTCAAAGAGAATGGAAACATTATAAAATAAAGTTGCTGTTTAACAAATATTCATTATAATTACTGTTTGAAATTAGATACGAAGAAGCAATACATAAAACTTAATCAAATGAAAAATTATCTCTTATTCCCATCTGAAGAAAGGGAAATCATTACCAATGTAAAACTAAAGTTCTTATGGAGCTCTTGATATCTCCAGAGCCACAACTTTTAGTGTTAAGACACTAAAAATTGTGGCTCTGTAATAGTTATTGTTCTCAGTCATGTACACAGTACATTGTTAAATACATAAAGTAAAGGAAAGGCAACAACTCAATTATAGTGAACCAAAATGGGGAGTAGAGAACAGGAAACAGCATTCACTCTAGCTTTCCAGCTCTTGCTCTTTTTCTAGAAAAAGTACACACACAGATGAACACTTCTGTGGTCACATAGAGACGGATTATTGATAATTGTTCATTGAAAACAGTTGCCCGAGCTGATGGAGGGGTAGGGAAGGAAGCAAAGTGGAGGTAGTAGGAAAGAGTCAGGTCTTTGGACAGATGGCTCCACAACAAGATGAAAGGAGTATAGAGGGTTGAGCAAAAGGATATAGTGAGGGGTAGGGGAAAGAGGAGAAAAGGAGAGAGAAGTGAAACAGAAATGGAGGGGGGGGGGAGAGCTGAGAGGGGAGGGGGAGATAGTCCACAATCTGGACAGGTTAGGAGTTGTGTGGACAGGAGAGAAAGGAAAAAAAAAAAAAAGACGAGGCAGTGGTGATTGTGAGAAAGCAGGATATGCTGGAGAGACAATTCCCATTCACAATTCAGAGAAATAAGTGTTCCAGCATAACAAGTGCCGGCATGAAGATAAGGAACGTAACAGCAGAAAAGGCTGAGAGATGTCAGCCAATAGCATGCTGACTAGAACCGCATCACGACAGGAGTGGCTTCTATATGAAGAGAATATAAGTACAGCTTCTGCCAGCCATGGCTGGACAGTAGAAGACACATACTATCAGACCCGGATTAGGAACCACATACTAGAACAGCCGTGATTAGTGATCCATATGACCTTGGGTGATAATTGGCGTGAACATTGTATACATCGAAGGACATTGATTATTTGCATGTCGCCCATCGTGTGCAACAACTCGTTGTAAATGCAAAGTTAAGTATTGTCAATCTACTTTATTGAAATAAAAACTATTAATGTGATTTGCTTGAATTGTTGTATAGCTATCCGAGAAAGCAGCACCCTTTAGGCACCCTATAAGAGAATGGGGGCAGGACACAACAGTAGGTGTTGGAAGGGAGTAGCCAAATGGCACGTGTAGTGAAGCAGCTGTTGACTTGTATTGCACTGGGCAGTATGTTCAGTGACTGGATAGTTAAGTTTGTTTTGTCACAGTTGGGTGGTGGCCATTCATGTGAATAGACAGTTACTTGTCGTGCTCATGTAGAATGCTGTACTGTAATTGCAGTATTTATCTGACATATAAAATAGCTACTTTCATACATGGTCGTGCCTTTTATTGGGCAGGAAATGCCTGTGACTGGACTGTGGTAGTAGGTGGTGGGTGGGTGTATAGGGGCAGATACTGCAGCTGGTCAGACTGTAGGGGAATAACCCATGCAGTGCGGGATTGGGGGTAGAAATGAAGTATGAATGGACAAGGATTGATTGTGTGGGTGGTGGAATACTATTTTGGGTGTGTTAATAGGAATTTGGGTAGGATATGCATCATCTCAGGGTGCGATGAGTTAATTGACGCCTTGTGGTTGAGCTTCACAAGGACAAGCTGATACTTGATCAGAAGAGTGCTGGTCAGTAGCTGGTTAACAGGTTTACTGGTCTCAGAGTAGGTGATGCCACAGGAAATCTCTTTTGGATCAGCTGGATATGATATAGTCAGTTTCTAAAGTCTCTGGTCGGGTTATCAGTGTGTTTTAACTCCTGCTTTCCACTGCAGGTGCGGTGAGTATGGATGGCAAGATTGTAAGAAAGATACATTTTTGGTATGGAATTGGTGACAGCTGTCAAAATAGAGGTACTTTAGAGGTTGGTACACTTGTTGTGGACAGATGTATTTATGGGGCCATCTGAGAGATTTACATCTGGGAAGGTGACTTGATGAGTTGAGAAGATTCAGGTGAAGCTGATTTGGAAGTCGGTTTTGAGTTTATGAAGGAAAGAGCAGAAGTTGTCATTATCATCAGCCCAATTCATGAAATTCTTCTTAGTGAAGCCTAGCCAGACAAAGGGTTTCAGTCTTGACTGGATTCCTATGGATCGCACATAAATAGTTGCTTGCATGTCTGAAAGAACAGACCTTGCTGACAATCCACAGCTATATATAAAATAATTCAAATTTTATTTGCTGGCTGCAAAGACTAGTTCTAACTGTACTAGGTATGGATGTCATACCTGTTAGTGACATGAAAATTTGTGCCGTATTGGGACTCAGATCTGGATTTCCCACTTACTGCAGCTGGTCGCCTTAACCGCTTCATCCATCTGTCCACGCTCTCCGTAGTGACTCAGATTATTTTGTACAACTGTGAATTGTCAAAAATAGAAATAAGTATTACGAACCTAGATGGGCATATGATGCCCCACTGCGTTTCCGGGGGTAAGAATAGGCCCTCTGTATTCCTGCCTGTCGTAAGAGGCGACTAAAATGAGTCTCACATGTTTTGGCCTTTATATGATGGTTCCCTATAGTGTTTGACCACCATTTTTTAAAATTTTTCCAAAGAGCGAGCCATTTGGGGATGGGAGCCTTACATGGTGCATCGTGCCCATAGTGCTTGGAGATCTTTAGCCCCCTTTCTCATCGTTGCAGTCCCGCTCGTTCTCCATCTCTTGGGCAAGGATACATTCCTGGGTGCGGTTTCCGCCATGTACTATGCAGTGTTGCCTTCTGCAGAGACAACGACCATAGACTTCTTTGCACCTGATATCTGGCACAGTAGCCAGTCTGTTGTGGTGGGGCTGCCATGTACCCTCCTGGTTGTAGCCCCCTGACAACACAGGGATTGCTCTGCTAATGCCTGCGCTGTCATCTCCCCATATATATCAAGGAATAGATGCCTATCTCCCTGGGGCATCAGGACTCCTGGCAATGGCCAGGTGGCCCTTGCTGAGGCTGGGTGGGACCTGTGGGGAGGGCCGTTGGTTGGAGTGGGTGGCATCAGGGCAGATGACCAGCAATAAATTGTGGTACATCATCTCTTGCTGGTGGCTAGCTGCCAGCGGTCTCAAAGTGTTAGAGGGCTCACTTCAATGCGGAGAAGTATGACCCCAAATAGTTCCCCTCCCAGGCTACATCTTGGGAGAGGCAAAAGGCTAAGGATGGCAGTGATACTTATTCGCCCTGGTACGTTGTCTGTACGCGAGTTGATTGGAAATCATTCATGTCAACGAAGCCTCAGTTTTTTGTGGAGCATTTAGAGGACAAGTTTGGGGAGGTGGAGGGCTTGTCCAAAATGCAATCAGGGTCAGTCTTCATTAAAACAGCATCCTCTGTGCAGTCACGGGCACTACTCACGTCCGACAAGCTGGGGAATGTTTCCGTTTCCATTACGCCCCATAAGAGATTAAATATGGTTCAGGGTATTATATTTCACAGGGATCTTCTTTTGCAATGTGACAACAAGCTGCATGCCAATTTAGAGTGGTGATGTGTCAATTTCAGCCGGCGCGTCCACTGGGGTCTGAGTGAATATCAGGTTGCTACTGGTGCCTTCATTTTGGCCTTCGAGGGTGACACATTACCTGAGAAGGTCAAGGTGATGTCTACCGCTGTGATGTAAAGCCGTATATCCCTCCCCTGATGCGATGCCTGAAGTGCTGGAAGTTCGGCCATATGTCTTCCCACTGTATTTGTAGAGTCATCTGTCGGGGTTGTGGACAGCCTTCACAACCCAATACTCCCTGTGCCCCGCCTCCCATCTGTGTCAACTGCGGAGAGCATAATTCACTTGCTCACAGGACTGCAGGATTTTACAGAAAGAGAGGAAAATCGTGGCATATAAGACCCTGGACTGACTGACCTACACTGAGAGAATATGAGTGCCTACATACATCCTGTGGCTATGACAGCTTCATACGGCGCTGCTACGAGAACAGTTGTAGCCCCATCTGTTGCACGTATTACAGTCAGCACTCAGAGCTGTAAGATTACACCTGCCCTCTTGATGGTGTGGGGCATTTCCCTCTCTGTTGCTCCTGCACCACCTACTTCGGAAGCAACCCCCCACCCTCCCCCCAGGCCCCACTTCCCAGATGGAGAAGCATGTCTTCTTCAGCTCCTCTCTCCAGGAAGGGGTCCCTCCCTTCCTGGGTTCTGACCAGTGGGAAAGCAGACATCAGCCAGTGGCTGTAGCAACCACAGGTAGCTTCATGGTCCTCCTCTGTCTCTGGGACTGACCCAATGAAGCCCTCCCAGCCAGAATTGCGGAAGGAACAGTGAGAGAAACAGAAAAAGAAGGCACCCAAGAATCCAGACCATATCACCAGTCCCTACAAGCTCTGTGTGTGAGGGTGAGGTGGAGATTCTGGCTTCTGCTGAGGACCTATATCTCTTCGGACCCTTGGACGCAATGGACGTCGCTCGCACATGTACTCAATCGGCGGCAACAGGTGACCCTGAGGCGTAACCTGCCTCCTAGAGTGCTCATGCCTTTCCAGCTTAGTGATGTTGTCATCCTCCAGTAGAATTGCGGCGGTTTTTTCCACCACCTTGCTGAGTGCTGCCAACTTATCAGCCTTCCTTCTGCATTGCTCTGCAGGAAACTTGGTTTCCAGCGATGCGAACCACTGCCCTCCATGGCTATCGGGGTTATTATAAGAATCGGGCAGCTTTGGGTATCTGGTGGAGTCTGTGTCTACGTCCTTAACTCTCTTTACAGTGAGTGTGTGTCTCTTCAAACACCTTCAGAGGCTGTTGCTGTTAGGGTGTGGATGTCTCAGGCTGTTACTGTCTGCAGTCTCTATCTTCCACTGGATGGTGATGTCCCACAGCATGTATTGGCTGCTCTGATAAGCCCAACTGCTGCCACCTTTTCTGTTACTGGGCGACTTCAACACTCATAACCCATTGTGGGGTGGATTGGTGGCAACAGGCCGAGGCACTGTCATTTAGCAAGTGTTGACACAGCTCAAACTTTCCCTTTTAAATAATGGTGCCTCCACACATTTCAGTGTGGCGCATGTTATGTACTCCGCCATCGACCTTTCAGTCTGCAGCCCTGGCCTTCTACCATTTGTCCAAATGGAGTGTACATGACGACTAGTGCGGTAGTGACCACTTTCCGATCTTTCTGTCACTGCCGCAGCGCACCTCCACAAGTGGGCTTTGAATAAGGGTGACTGGGACTCGTTTGCCTCCATTGCCACTATTGAGCCTCTTTCTCATGATGCCATTGATGTGGTGGTTCACACGATCACCACTGGCATTGTTTCTGCAGCAGAATCTAAAATTCCCTGTTCTTCTGGATCCCCTTGGCGGAGAACTGTGCCTTGGTGGTCACTGGTGATCGCTGAGGCGATTAGAGATCGCAGGCGGGCCCTCCAGCGTCGTAAGTGGCACCCATTACTGGAACACCTCATTGCCTTTAAATGGCTCCATGCCTGAGCCCGACACCTTATTTGCCAGTGGAAGCAGGAGCGCTGGCAAAGGTATGTCTCCACCATTGGCATCTGTACCTCTCCATTGCAGGATTGGTCCAAGATTAGGCGACTCTATGGCTATCGCACCCCTGTCAGCGTACCTGGGCTTTCACCGAATGGAGGAGTCTGTACTGACTCCGACATGATTGCAGAACTCTTAGCGGAGCATTATGCTCAGAGTTCCGCATCTACGAGTTACCTGCAGGCCTTCTTCTCCCAGAAAGAGCGGTTGGAACGTTGGAGCCTTTCCTTCCATACCCACCATCCCGAATCGTACAATGCTCCATTCAGTGAGTAGGAATTCCAAAGTGCCCTAGCCGCTTGCCCTGATATGGCTGCAGGGCCGGATCACATCCACTATCAGATGCTCAAACACCTCTCGGTGAACTGCCAGTGACATTTCCTAGACCATTTCAACTGTATCTGGGTTAAGGGTAAATTCCCATTGTACTGGTCGGAAAGTATCATCATCCATGTGTTGAAACCTGGTAAGGACCCACTGGAGGTGGACAGTTGCTGGCCTCACCAGCATTCTGTGCAAGTTGCTTGAACGCATGGTGAGCCGGAGGTTGAGTTGGTTACTTGAGTCTCGGGGCCTTGTGGCTCCGTCTCCGGGTGGGTTCCGTAAAGGCGGCTCTACCACCAATAATCTGGTCTGCCTGGAGTGTGCCATCTGTAAGGCATTTGCCCACCGTCAGCATCTGGTTGCAGTCTCTTTTGACATGCGGAAGGCATACTGTACCACATGGTGACATCACATCCTCACCGCACCTTATGGGTGGGGTCTTAGGGGCCCACTCCCAATATTTCTTCAAAACTTTGTTGCTTCGTTCCTTGTGCATGCAAGTTGGTCCCTCCCATAGTTCCTCCTGAGTCCAGGCGAATGGGGTCCTGCAATGCTCTGTCTCGAGTGTCTGCCTCTTTTTAGTTGCTATCAGTGGGCTAGCTGTAGCTGTGGGAACGTCCATATCGGCTTCTTTGTATGCTGATGACTTTTGCCTGCACTTTAGCTCCACTGGCTTTGCTGTTGCTGAACGGCAGCTATAGGGCGCTATCTGCAGGGCGCAGTCCTGGGCCATCATGCACAGCTTCCAATTCTCGCCACCAAGACCTGCGTCATGCGTTTTTGCTGGCGTCGCACTGTTCACCCTGAGCCACAGCTTTATCTTGATGGCGAATCTCTTGCTGTGGTGGAGACGCATCAGTTTTTGGGCTTGCTTTATGATGCCCGGTTGACTTGGCTCCCTCATATTCGGCAGCTTAAACAAATGTGCTGGCACCATCATAACGCTCTTCGTTGCCAGAGTCACACCAGCTGGGGTGCCAATCGGTGTACCCTTCTACGGCTGTATTGGGCATTAATTCAGTCCCACCTTGATTATGGGAGCCTGGCTTACGGTTCGGTATTGCCTTCCGCGTTGCGGATACTTGACCCCATATTTTACTGTGGGATCCGAATCGCAACTGGAGCTTTCCACATAAGCCCTGTAAACGGCATACTTGTGGAGGCTGGTGTCCCTCCATTGCGGATCCGGTGCCTACATCTATTGGCCGCTTATCCAGCACATGTTTGTAGCTTGCCCAGGCATCCCAATTACCATCTCCTGTTCGCCAACTCGGTCACCCATCTTCCAGAATGACGGCCCCGGTCAGGGTGTACGATCACCATTCGCGTCCGGGCTCTTGTCTTTGGGCTTGAGTTTTTCCCTCTCGCACCTCTTTTCCAGGCCCATATCCGTATACCCCCGTGGTGTGTGCCCCGCCCATGTCTTCAGCTGGATTTGCCCCAGGGTTCGAAAGACTCAGTCCCTCCTGAGGCCCTCTGCCGCCGGTTTCTTTCTATCCTTGCCGCATTTCATGGCTCTGCTGTGGCCTATACTGACGATTCAGTGGTTGCCGGTAAAGTTGGTTATGCTATTACTCTTTGGGATCATTCTGAACAACACTCATTGTAGGCTGGCTGCAATGTTTTCACCGCAGAGCTTGTCGCCATCTCTCATGGCCTAGAGTATTTCCGCTCCTGCTCAAGTGAGTCCTTCGTTATCTGTAGTGACTCCCTGAGCGGTTTACGAGCTCTCAACCAGTGTTTTCCTCACTCTCGTCTGGTGGGTACCTGGGGTGATAAATGAAGCACCCTGCACAAACTTCAGGTCGTTAAGGAGACTACTGGTGTATGGTGCTCCTTCTTGTGAGCCTCTCGCAAGGACTCTGTTGTACTCTGCCGGCTGCACATTGGCCTCTTCTGTATGGTGCACAGTTATTTATTGCGCCGTGAGGACCCACCTCTCTGTCGCTGTGGTTCAGTATTGACAGTGGTCCACATTTTGTTGGACTGTCCGCTTTTAACTGCGCTGAGGCAGGTGGGTGGTAAGTTTGGTATCAAGACAATGTTGGAAAAGTAGTGTCCCATGGCCACACCATGGGCCTAAGGGATGTTGATGTCAAAGGATGTCGCAGCCAAAGTGACCAACAAGGAGTCTGGTGGTAATGGAGTAGTAACTGTGGAGAGAAGGTAAAAGAAGCGAGCAGTGTCGTGAATGTAGGATGAGGATCACAAACAATATTTAGGAGATGTTCCTCAACAAAGGCAGAGGTTTGCTCTGTGGCAGCATTGTACCCAACCAAAATGAGATGTGGGGGTTGGGTTCTAGAGTTTGGGGAGTAGATAAAAGGTAGGAGCATGGGGGGTTGGTGGTGTAACGAGGGAGATGGCTTCAGGTATCAGGTTCTGTGAACCTAAATCCTTCAGAAACTGTTTGATGTGATGTTGGACACCTTATATGGGATCACGATGGTAAGTTATGCACGTAGAGTTGTTGGAAAGTTGTCAGAGACCCTCAGTCACATAGTCACTGCAGTTCAAGACAGCTGTGGTGGAGGCTTTGTTTGTGGGAAGGCTGATAAGGTCTGGACTATTTTTCAGGTTATGAATAGCAGTGATATTGGACTCACTGGGGAAGGATGAAGTCAGGTTAAAAGTGAGTCCTTGCCTACCACCTGCCTGCTTCCTTCAGCTTAGGCAGCTGCTTTCAATAACCAGTCTTGGAGTGGCCACAGAAGTGTGTTTTGATGTCTGTCTGGTTGTGTGTGTGAATGTTCATATTTGTGCTAGAAAAAGAGCAAAAGTTCAAAGTTAGTGTGAATGTTGTTTCCTGTTACATGTTTCTGTACACCACACATTCATCTACAATAGTTGACCGTTTGCCTTTCCCGTGTTTCATGTATTGCTCAATCCAAGAATTTTTGTTATTATATTTGTTAACTTAGGGTACAACTTTACACATTAAATACAGCATTGTTAGGCCTCTGAATAAGAGAACAGACTACAATATCTGTAACTACTAGCTTGTCTCATCCCTTACATCATTTTCAAAGATTTTTGAGCAGATCATGCATGAAAGAGTTGTCACCCGTCTGTGTTGTAATTGATCCCATTATGGTTTGGATTACAGGAGAACTTTTCTACTGAGGCAGCTGTTTATACTCTGGCTGAGCACATAAATTTCTTAAATGGAAAAATATTGCCAGTTGGGATCATCTGCAACTTAACAAAGGCATTTGATGGTGCCAATTATAATATTCTAATAGAGAAATTAAATCTTTGTAGGTTACGTGGTTCGTATGTCTAGTTTAGTCCTGTTGAAGAAACAAGATCCAGAAAGTGACACTAAAGTCAGAGAAACACTATGATGGGGAGAAATAGCAATTGGAGATCGTGCAGTGCTTGATCGTCGCCCCCTTTACTGTTCTTGCTGTTTTTTAACTAACTACCTTTTTACTTGCATCAAGAGACAGAATTAATCTGTTTTGTAAATAATATCAGCATTGTTGTCAAGCTGGAAACAGAGACATGGATAAGGAAAATAATGAATGATATTTTTATTGAAGTTACCTGGTTTTATCTGCTCTGGCTAGCATTTGGCTAGCATTAGACTTAAGAAAAAATTCACTGCCAAAAATATTCTGCTTTATATTACCGTATTTACTCGAATCTAAGCCGCACTTTTTTTCCGGTTTCTGTAATCCAAAAAACCGCCTGCGGCTTAGAATCGAGTGCAAAGCACGCGGGAGTTCTGAAAAATGTTGGTGGGTGCCGCCACAACTAACTTCTGCCATCGAATATATGTAGCGCTACAAGGCCATGATTTGTAGGCACAAAGATAAATACTGGCACCAAAACCTCTGCGTCATTAAAAAAAAGGTTGAAGACGAGCCTTTTTCCTCCGCCCCGAGTTTCGACCACTGCATTTTGGTACATTATCCAACGAAGTAAATACAAATTCCGTATTGTTCATCTTTGAATGTAGCTGCATTTCAATGTACTACAAAAATGCGACTGGCAAGACTGTTTGGGATGTTTGTCAATATGGCCAACTCTGCGTTCTGAATTTTTTCCTACCTGTGAGAAGAGATGGTTGCTAATAGGAACTTTTATGAATTGTGAATCACATGCAGTATTCTCTTCACCATAAGAATAATACGAATATAAACATTTTGCCATGTATTGTTTCGTGTTTGCTACTATCTCATTTAAATCCTGTCTGCCTAATAAACTACGAAACTAGAGTGAGACAACAGCAAACGCGGAAGAATATACATATCATGTAATGTTTATATTCGTATTATTCTTATGCCTAATAGTGATACAGTCAGAAATGAAGCACGGCAATTGACTAGATTTTTAAATCTAAGATGACTCTAATTTCTGTGCAGAATGTAATGAACTAAAAAGCCGCCTGGAAACATTTTCAAACGGAGAAAAATTTCGCTAAAATTTAGTTCAGAACATCATCTATCATACGCAGTCTATTATTTGGTTCTTGTTGATCATTATCAAAGAAAGCAGTAGTGTAAGTAACAACAAATGTTTCACTAATGAGACGATTCCTCTCTATTTTTTATTTGTAAGCGGCGGTAGCGCGCACAAAAGCAGGCCATGCCGCAAGCGGCGACAGGCCGTAAAAACGCACAATCAGAATGCGACAAACAATGCATGACACAGTACAGTAATGCATTTTCAGCTTAGAGTGACGTAAACACCTATAACAAAGAAAACGGCGCTTATCAGATCAAAGAAAAATAAGCAATCAATTCAAAGCAGACGAAGCACGTGAAAAAGGAAGGGTACCCGTATAAATACGGACGGAGCGCCTGACGCATAGCAATGGCTACCTGGTAAACCTTAACTGCTAAGCTTACGACTCGAACCAAACTACTGCAGCTGTATCGTCATTCATTCGACCTAAATTGTGTCTCATATTACAATTAGACGAACTTTGTTTCTATTTGGAGGTGGGACCTAAAACTTTTCTCTCCCCTTGAATTTCGAGTCTCAAATTTCAGGTGCGGCTTGGATTCGGGAAAATTTTTTTTCCTTGATTTCGAGTCTCATTTTTCAGGTGCGGCTTAGATTCGAGTGCGGCTTAGATTCGAGTAAATACGGTAACATAGTGCACCAACAAATAATATTACGTAGGGCAGAAAGGTTCATGGATGTACAAGTTGATGACAGACTGTAGCACAGAGTGGACCTTCTAACATGTTAAGAGTCACCTACTTTTTGCCACTAGAATAAATTCCAGATTTGGGGAAGTTAAAGTATTTTACATATTTTCATTCATTTTTGTCGAATGGGATATTACTCTTAAGATAACTCCCCATAGCCCAAAAATATTTTTGTGCAAAAGAAAGTAATTAGAATTGTGTATGGGTATCACACACATACACCTTGCTGGTTTCTCTCTTAAGTAACTGGAAATATTTACCACAGCCTCACAGTAAATTTATTCACTAATTAAATTTTGCTGTCAACAATCATCTGCAATACTAACAGGAAAAATCTTCTGCACTTCCTTGTAGTAAGTCTAGCTTTAGCACAGAAAGGAGTGAAATATGCAGTTATAAAACTGTGTAACAATGTGCTCATTGAAATATCCATGACAGGCGAAGTATCTTTTTTTTGTCAAATATACCAGGTGTTCCTCTATAGAAGTAGTTTAGATGAAACCACAGGGTTATTATAGTTGAAGTTCCAATTTCAAAACATTGAAAAAGAAAAAAAAATCCCACTAAATTGTTCATTGTCCATTCAGTGTCATTTTGTAAATGGATTCGGCTACAAATGACAGATGAATCACAGTATGATGGCTGTGCGAGAGTTGCACATTAAACCAACCATACTATTCAGTGTATGTGACAACACAAGTTTGGCATTAAACAATTGTGGCACTGTTAGTTAGGTAAGCCCATCCACCACATCAAGGTTGTACCACATCAGATGGGAAAAATCTGTTTTAATTGTCCTGAGGCCAAAAAGCAAGAATGAAATCTAATCTATTTTTAATTGTTGTGAGACTGGCACAAGACATGTTAAATCCCCCCTGCGGGTCCGGGGTAAGAATAGGCCCGAGGTATTCCTGCCTGTCGTAAGAGGCGACTAAAAGGAGTTTCAACCATTTCAGCCTTCCATGTGATGGTCCCCCTTGGGATTTGACCTCCATTTTTCAAAATTCTACAGAAGTACGAGCCTTTTGGGGAAGGACGCCTTACGTGGTGTCTCACTGGTCCTCGGTGCACTAAGACCTTGGCACTCAGCATTGTAACCACACCCGCTATTCCTCAAATTGGGCCTAAACGCCTGATGGGTTGCACAAGTTACGCCCATAGTGCGTCCCCATCTGCGCCTACGATCATGATGGACTTTCCATGGCACCCGAAATCCAGCACGGTAGCCAGCCCGTTGTGGTGGGGTCGTCATGTACCCTCTAGGTTGTAGCCCCCTGACAACACAGGGATCGTACTGCCGATACCTGAGCTGCACCCTCCCCACGTCGGCCAAGGAGTAGATGCCTGTCTCCTTGGGGCATCAGGACTCCCGGCAATGGTCATCCTGCCAGGTGGCCCTTGCTGAGGCTGGGTGGCGCCCGTGGGGAGAGCCCGTGGTCGGAGTGGGTGGTATCGGGGCGGACGTTTCGCAGATGAAACGTCAACATGTATCGGGTCGTTCTGCGGCCGAGTCTTTTAAAAAGAAAGGTACTGTCTCTGGTTCTGGTTCTCCTGCCCCTTCCCCCTTGGCCACTCCCTGGGAGGAAGGACAGGCCCGCCAGCTTGGGGCGAAGTACTGCCCCCGCTATTTAGTCTGTTCTCGGACCGATGGGGGGACGTTCGCCACCTCCAAGCCCATGTTCTTTGTCCAGCACATCGAGGACATCTTCGGGGAAATCGAGGCTCTCAGTAAAATGCGTTCAGGGTCCGTTCTTATAAAGACCACCTCTGCCACTGTCGGCGGCACTCCAGGCGTGCGACCGACTAGGGGACATCCCAGTGTCCACTGTCCCGCATCTGGCACTGAATAGGACGCAGGGGGTTATTTTTCATCAGGACCTCCTGCTGCAATCTGATGAGGAGCTCAGGGCCAACCTGGAGTGCCGAGGAGTGCATTTCGTCCGGCGCGGTCCCAAAGACCGTCACATCGACACCGGGGCCTTTATCCTCGCCTTCGAGGGGGACGTTCTCCCGGAGAAGGTAAAGGTGATGTGCTACCGGTGCGACGTGCGACCTTACATCCCGCCTCCTATGCGCTGCTTTCAGTGTTTGCGCTTTGGGCACATGTCGTCACGGTGTAAGACTGAGCCCCTTTGTGGCGATTGTGGACGTCCTCTTCGTGAGGAACATACATGCACCCCACCACCTCGGTGCGTCAATTGTCCTGGCATCCACTCGCCTAGATCTTTAGACTGCCCCGCGTATCAGATGGAGAAGAAGATTCAAGAATTAAAAACTTTGGATCGCCTCTTATTCTGAGGCTAGGAAAAAGTATGACCGCCTCCATCCCGTGACGTTGACAACTTCGTTTGCCTCAGTCGTGTCCACTCCTTCCACATTATCCTCACCCCTATCCTGTCCCCCCTCCACCTCCTCACCCCATCCGGGGTCTATGCCTCCGCGTCCCAAATCCCTCCCTTCCAAATCCTCCTCCCTCGCGGCCCCTTCCTCCTCTGCCCCAGGGGCCACCCTTCCTCCTCCTCCCCCTCCGCCGCCTGAGAAGCGATCCTCTTCTCAGGCATCCATCGGGGGAAACGTTCCGGACCCCGGCTTCCGAGGTCCGGCGTTCCAAAACGGACCCCGCGCGTGAGGACCTTCTTCGGGTCCAGCCCACCATCCCCGTGCCTCATCGGACTTCCCAGAAGGCCTCCAAGAAGAAATCTTTATCCCCCTCTCCACCCCGGCGCGTTTCGCCTGACGCTCCATCCGTGAGTCGCTGCTTCCGGCCGTCCTCAGTTTCGCCGGGACGCTCTGCTGCCAGGCGCTCAGCTGGCCTCTCGTCGGCGAATGACGCTGCCCCTCCTACGCAACCCGGCCGCAGCTGGTGACGACTTGATGGAACAGGATCCGCCTCCCGCCGGTTGTAGCCTTGTTCCCTCGAAACCTGGCCCTCCGCGGCCGTCGAGGTGACCAGCTCTTCACCCGTTTCGTTCCCCCTTTTTTCTAACTAGCGATGGCTTTGTTACATTGGAACATAAGAGGTATTCGATCTAATCGGGAGGAATTACAACTGCTCCTCCGCCTGCACTGTCCGCTCGTCCTTGGTCTCCAGGAAACCAAGTTGCGCCCAACTGACCGTATTGCCTTTACCCACTATACCTCGGAGCGGTCTGACCTCACCCCTGTGGACGGTATTACAGCTCATGGTGGGGTCATGTTGCTCGTTTGGGACGATGTCTATTACCATCCCATCCCATTGACCACCCCACTCCAAGCAATAGCTGTCAGTATTACTCTTTCTGCCTTTACTTTTTCCGTTTGTACCGTCTACACTCCATCGTCATCTGCAGTTAGTCGGGCTGACATGATGCACCTGATTGTTCAGCTTCCTCCGCCGTTTTTATTGTTTGGTGACTTCAGTGCCCATCATCCCCTTTGGGGCTCTCCTGCATCCTGTCAGAGAGGCTCCCTCTTGGCGGATGTCTTAAACCATCTCAATCTTGTCTGCCTCAATACTGACGCCCCGACTTTCCTCTCGGACTCTACTCATACCTACTCCCACTTGGACCTCTCGATCTGTTCTACCACTCTTGCCCGTCGGTTCGAGTGGTATGTCCTTTCTGACACCTCTTAGAGCGACCACTTCCCCTGTGTCGTTCGTCTCCTGCACCACACCCCATCCCCACGTCCTTCAAGCTGGAACATACCGAAAGCTGACTGGGGACTTTACTCCTCCCTGGCGACCTTTCCGGACCACGATTTTCTCAGTTGTGACAGTCAGGTCGAATACCTCACGGCTGTTATCATCAATGCTGCCGAACGTTCCATTCATCGTACTACCTCTTCTTCACGTCGCGTTTCCATCCCCTGGTGGAATGAGGCTTGTAGAGACGCTATCCGTGCTCGACGACGTGCTTTATGCACCTTTCGCCGCCATCCTACGTTGGCGAATTGTATTGTATACAAACGACTCCAAGCGCAATGCCGTAGAGTCATCAAAGACAGCAAAAAAGCTTGTTGGGCCTCTTTCACCAGCTCCTTTAACAGTTTTACTCCCTCTTCTGTCGTATGGGGTGGCCTGCGCCGGCTGTCGGGCATTAAGGCCCAGTCCTCGGTACCTGGCCTGACCTCAGGTAATGCGGTCCTCGTTGATCCTGTGGCTGTCTCCAACGCCTTCGGCCGGTTTTTCGCGGAGGTTTCAAGCTCCGCCCATTACCACCCTGCCTTCCTTCCCAGGAAAGAGGCAGAAGAGGCTCGGCGACCTTCCTTCCACTCGCTGAATCTGGAAAATTATAATGCCCCCTTTACTATGCGGGAACTCGAACGTGCACTTGCACTGTCCCGGTCCTCTGCTCTGGGGCCAGATGCCATTCACGTTCAGATGCTGGCCCACCTTTCTCCGGCAGGCAGAAGCTTCCTTCTTCGTACCTACAATCGTGTCTGGACCGAAGATCAAGTCCGCATGCGTTGGCGTGATGCCGTCGTTGTTCCTATACCCAAACCCGCTCCATTTCTCTTACAAGCTGTGTCTGTAAGGTGATGGAGCGCATGGTTAACGCTCGGTTAGTTTGGATTCTTGAATCTCGACGGCTACTTACCAATGTTCAATGCGGCTTTCGTCGCCGTCGCTCCGCTGTTGACCACCTTGTGACCTTGTCGACATTCATCATGAACAACTTTTTGCGAAGGCGCCAAACAGTAGCCGTGTTCTTCGATTTGGAGAAGGCTTATGATACCTGTTGGAGAGGAGGTATCCTCTGCACTATGCACAGGTGGGGCCTACACGGTCGCCTGCCCCTTTTTGTTGATTCCTTTTTAACGGATCGAAAGTTTAGGGTACGTGTGGGTTCCGTATTGTCCGACGTCTTCCTCCAGGAGAACGGAGTGCCTCAGGGCTCCGTCTTGAGCGTAGCCCTTTTTGCCATAGCGATCAATCCAATTATGGATTGCATTCCACCTAATGTCTCAGGCTCTCTTTTTGTCGATGACTTCGCGATCTACTGCAGTGCCCAGAGAACATGCCTCCTGGAGCGCTGCCTTCAGCGTTGTCTAGACAGCCTATACTCGTGGAGCGTGGCAAATGGCTTCCGGTTCTCTGAAGAGAAGACGGTTTGCATCAACTTTTGGCGATATAAAGCGTTCCTTCCGCCATCCTTAAATCTCGGTCCCGTTGTTCTCCCATTCGTGGAAACAACTAAGTTTCTAGGGCTCACACTGGACAGGAAACTTTGTTGGTCTCCGCACATCTCTTATTTGGCTGCCCGTTGTACACGTTCCCTTAATGTTCTCAGAGTTCTTAGTGGTTCATCTTGGGGAGCAGATCGCACTGTCCTGCTTCGCTTGTATCGGTCCATAGTCCGATCAAAGCTGGATTATGGGAGCCTCGTCTGCTCGGCCATCCCTCTTACGCCGTCTCAACTCCATCCACCATTGGGGGTTACGTCTTGCGACCGGAGCATTCTACACTAGTCCCGTCAAGAGTCTTTATGCTGAAGCTGCCGAATTACCATTGACCTACCGGCGCGACGTACTGCTTTGTCGGTATGCCTGCCGGCTGTTGTCAGTGCCCGACCACCCCTCTTATCAGTCCTTCTTCGCCGATTCTCTCGACCGTCAGTATGGGTTGTATGTGTCTGCCCTGCTGCCTCCTGGAGTCCGCTTTCGTCGCCTGCTTCGACAATTGGATTTTGCCCTCCCTACCACCTTCAGAGAGGGTGAGAGCCCGACACCACCGTGGCTCCAGGCTCCGGTTCATATTTGTCTCGACCTCAGCTCGCTCCCGAAGGAGGGTATTGCTCACGGTTTGTCGAACTTCGTGCGCGACTTGCCAGTCACACCTTTATTTACACTGGTGGCTCCAAAACTGATGGTGTCGGCTGTGCCTTTGTCGTCGGGGCCGGCACCTTTAAATACCGGCTCCTCGACCAGTGTTCCAGCTTTACGGCCTAGCTTTTTGCTCTCCATCAGGCCGTTCAGTATGCCCGCCGCCACCGCCATTCATCGTATGTACTCTGCTCTGATTCACTCAGTGCTCTTCAGAGCCTTGGAACTCCATATCCGGTCCATCCCTTGGTGCAACGGATCCAGCAGTCCCTCCATTCTTCTGCTGCTGATGGCTCTCCTGTCAGCTTTCTGTGGGTTCCCGGCCATGTAGGAGTGCCTGGGAATGAGGCTGCTGATGCTGCAGCCAAGGCTGCAGTCCTCCTGCCTCGGCCAGCCTCCCATTGTGTCCCGTCATCTGACATTAGTGGGGTTGTTTGTAAGAGGCTTGTGTCTTTGTGGTGGGATACTTGGTCATCACTTCAAGGAAACAAGCTCCGGGCAGTAAAACCGTTCCCAACTGCTTGGACAACCAACCTCCTCCCGACCATCTCGGTGAGAAGGTCCTTCTGACCAGGTTGCGGATTGGGCATTGCCGGTTTAGCCACCGCTACCTGCTCTCCGGTGACCCAGCCCCGCAGTGCCCTTGTGGTCATGCATTAACAGTGCGCCATGTTTTATTGTCGTGTCCCCGTTTTAGTCACTCGTGTTGTCCTGTCTCTGCCATACAGGATATTTTAGCTGATGACACTCGAGCAGCTGCTCGTGTTCTTCGTTTCATTACTTTGACTGGCTTGTCCAAAGACGTCTAACTCCTTATTTTATCTGCATCTTTGTAAGAACTTTCTGGTGTCCCCCCCTCCCCCCCCCCCTTTACTAGATTCTATGTGCTCTAACAATTGTGACTGGGCACTAATAACCTCAGTAGTTGATCGCCCTTAAACCCCCCCCCCCCCCCCCCCCCCCTCAAAAAAAAATCTGCCACAAGTTGAATCTGAGAAACAGTATGTTCCACAACAGGTCGGAGTGTCTCGGGGGTCAAGTTCAGAATGCATTGCATAATATGTACTTTCGGTTCAGGTACTTCTATGATTGGAGCACTGAACACATCATCTTTCAGGTGACCAGACATCCAGACGTTGCATAGATTACAATCAGGTTATCTGGATGGCTAGGCTGTAGGGAAATGATGACTGATAATTCTAGCATTTCCAAAATGCCTTTGCAACAGATGCTTCACTGGCATTGTAATTTGCAGAGTAGCACCATTTTGCATAAAAATGATTTTACCCACACATCCATGTTGAAGGGTCAGAAAAGACGTTGGTGCATGAAAGACTCTTAGTGCTTATCAGTGTCCTTTCGGGAATTATCACTTTTCATCTGATTTTGTGTAAAGGAAGATAATGCTTAATGATATATTCATATAGAGGAAAAGGTTATTTCTTTTTTAATATATAATTAAATTATCTTTCTCTCATATGCGTGTGTTATATCATCCTGTGTGTGTGTGTGAAACTGTGTGTTTGCAACTTCAGGGTTTTTTAGCTTAACAGTAATGGAAATAACTTGCATAAAAAGTAGTGTAATAAGCAAGCATATCTATAGTGTAATTTTTTTATTCTGAGCATTTCATTATTGTCACAAATTGTTTCTCTCTTTTATTTCAGTCAAAACAAGCATATGAACGCCTCAATATTCCGAAGATATATCACCCATTTATATGTGGTGCAAATAACGAGCATGTGATTGCACTGATGAATGAAACAGGAGTGAGAATAAACATACCTCCTGTGTCAGTACAAAAGGATGAAATCACAATAGCTGGTGAAAAGGAAGGTGTTACAGTTGCAAAAGACAAAATCATGAATATCTACCGTGAAATGGTAAGTTTGTCCATAAAAAAAATAACATTTGTTGAAGGTGTGAAACATTTAAACTGCAGTGTACAGTGGAACTTCATTTAGGGACACACACACACACACACACACACACACACACACACACACACACACACACACACACACACCATGGCTATTGCAAATTTCTCAGCACTTTTCTTTGTGAAGTCTATTAAATTCTATAGATGGTTGGAACTATTAAGAACAATCTTATATTGAGTTTGTCGATCATGTCTACTGAATTGTTTTGTTTATCTACCATTCTCAGCAGTATTGCTTGTTCATCTGAAGTAAAATACTTCAACATTTTCATATCAGGAAGTAGTTATTGTTAACAAAATATATAATGAATTGGAACATGTGAAATACCCAATTTTCATATTTTTGAAATAAAAATTGCACGTTACAGTTGAGAAAGGACAAATAAAGTGCTAATTAATCAACAAATTTTAGGATCTATAGAAGAGATAACATAAAATTCATAGATTGAATAAAGTAGGCACAATATGCTTACTAGATGATGTGAAACTGCTAAAGCGAATTAATTTTATTGCAGTTTTATGGAAACTTACCTTTAATAAAAAGAATTGTACACATCAGTCAGAACTTGTGCATACTTGTTGTGCACCAGTGTCAGAAGCTTGTGAAACAAAAAATGATTAGCTGTAATGGATGTTTGTAAATATTTGCTACAATGGATTTTTTTGTGTATAATGACTCGTTTTGACATTTAGACCTCTATTTATTTTACTAGAGTAATGTGTTTTTTTTTTACAGTTATAGCCATAGAAATAATAGCAGTAATTATTTACCCAAAATCCTTGTACAATAGGTATAGGATCTGTTAGATTAATTCAAGGTAAAAAGTCTTAAATACAGGTATTCGAATATAAACAAGTGTCTCATGAGGAGAGGACAGGTGATTGGTAGTGGCCTTGTTGAAGGAACTATCCCAGCACTTGTCTAAAGTGATTTAGGAAACCACAGAAAACCTAAGTCTGGATGGCCAGGTAGAGAATAAGCCTCAATCTTCCCTACCCTGAGGGATAACAAATACTCTGCCTTGTGATGATGTACTTAATGTACAAAGCTCTTATTTTTCTATATAAAAACAGGTTAACTTAGTAATATAAAAAAGTAATTGTACACTTTACATTTAGTTCTCTGCACCTCTCTCTCTCTCTCTCTCTCTCTCTCTCTCTCTCTCTCACACACACACACACACACACACACACACACACTTGCAAATGACTTTAGGGTCACAACCATGGTGCCTGCTTATGTTGCAGCTTGATGTCTTCCATTCTCTCTGTCTGAATAACTGAAGCAGCTTCCCATCATGATGTGTGGCTCCTTGACGAGACATTGCTATTAAGTACTAGTGATAATAATGCCCACCCACCCACGTCTACTTTGACTTCTATAACTAATCTTTGTGTAGTGTGCAATATCTAAGAGATATGCTTTGAGTATTTGTTTCAAATAAATGTATCTTAGGAATTTCTTTAAAGTATTTGGGCAAGTTGTTATATTTAGGCAAGTTGTTATATTTGGCTTTAAGTTATTATTTTGAGCAAAGGAAAGAGGTGATAAGGAAAACTGTGTTTAAAACAGGTCATCTATTATACACGGACATGACAGGTCATGGTATAGCGATAGGCACATATGCAGATGGCGATAGTATCATGTACAGAATATATAAAAGGGCAGTACATTGGCAGAGCTGTCATTTGTACTCGTGATTCATTTGAAAACATTTCTGACGTGGAATGCAGAATGGTAGTTGAACATGTGGGATATTCCATTTTGGAAATTGGTAGAGAATTCAGTATTCCACGATCCACAGTGCCAAGAATGTTCAAAGAATACTGAATTTCGGGCATTATCTCTCACCACTGACAATGCAGTGGCAGACGACCTTCACTTAATGACAGAAAGCAGTGGCGTTTGTGTAAAGTTGTCAGTGCTGACAGATAAGAAACACTGTTAAATAACCGCAGAGGTCAATGTGGGACATATGATGAACATATCAGTTAGGACAGTTCAGACTTTGGCATTTATGGGCTATGACAGCAGAAGACTGACCAGAGCAGCGTGACATCGCCTGCAGTGCTTCTCCTCGACTTCGGAACATTGATTAGGCCCTCCGTGACTGGAAAACGGTGACCTGGTCAAACGAGTCCTGATTTCAGTTATGAGCTGATGGTAGGGTTCGAGTGAGGCACAGATGCCATGAAGCTGTGGACCCCAGTTGTCAATAAGGCATTGTGCAAGCTAGTGGCTCCATAATGGTGTGGGCTGTATTCACAAGTAATGGACTGAGTCCTCTGGTCCGACTGAACTGGTTATTAACTGGAAATTTTTATGTTCAGCTACTTGGAGATCATTTGCATTCCACAACAATGGAATTTTTATGAATGACAATGCACCAAATTACTGATTGATTTGAGGAACTCCTTGGACACTTTGACAAAGTGATTTGACCACCCATTTCGCCCAACATTAATCCCATCAACATTTATGGGACATAGTCAAGAGGTCAGTTCATGGCCGAAATCCTGCACTGGCAACACTTTTGCAGTTATGGACGGCTATTGTGGGAATTTTGGTAGGATTTATAATAAAACGTATTGTTTTCTGCATTGTAACTGCTGAACGTTTGAACTGACTGAGTTATTGATTTTCCTTTTTCAGGAGAAAAAATGTACTGTGGTGTCGGTAGAGGTTCAAAAGGCTAAGCATAAATACATCATAGGCACCCGTCGAACAGGTATACAAGAAATCCTCAGAGAAACTGGTGTTAGTGTGGAAATGCCTCCTCAAGATTCAAGTACAGGAACAATTACATTGAGAGGCCCACATGATCGGTTAGGTAGAGGTAAGTGTTTGTGTATTGTTACTGATCATATTATTGTGTATAATGTGTAATTTCTTGTAAGTGTTTTAGTTTTTTGTTTTCGGTTAAAAACTGATACATTGTGAACAGTATTTTTTTTTAATAGACAATTAGTATCAATGGTGGCCAGCTATCATGTGCTAATGTGCTGCAGCACTGTAAATATCACATTAAAATTCTGCAATTTCTCTTTGAATGTGAGCTGAAATTGCACTAAAATTACTCTATTTCTCTTAAAATCCATACTGGTATGCAAATAAAAAAGACAAAAATGTGTTTTGTAGCTCTCTTCCTGTGATAAGTAGAAAACAGTGTTGAGTGCTGAACAGATGGTCAGTCGCGATATGATTGAATCAAGAGAAGGGGCGCAGTTGTCTGTTTTTAACTACACATGCTCTGATGTAGTGTCATTCCTTCCAGCACTAAGAGTACTATGTTGCTCCCAGCACTTGGTCAATATTTTTCTTTGAAATTATATGTAACATATTGTGCAAGCATAGTGTGAGGGTTTTCATAGGAGTAACTGAAGCAACTGCTCCGTGGGTGAGTTTCTTGCAGAACTGACTGATAATTCGTTGGTCCAGATTAGATTCCCGCTGCTACTAATATTTTTTTTGTAATTTTGTTTTATTTCTTAATGTGTTAAAAATTATAAAATTTAAATACATTTAACAGTTCAGTTTATATGTGCAAAATTAATACACTCCTGGAAATTGAAATAAGAACACCGTGAATTCATTGTCCCAGGAAGGGGAAACTTTATTGACACATTCCTGGGGTCAGATACATCACATGATCACACTGACAGAACCACAGGCACATAGACACAGGCAACAGAGCATGCACAACGTTGGCACTAGTACAGTGTATATCCACCTTTCGCAGCAATACAGGCTGCTATTCTCCCATGGAGACGATCGTAGAGATGCTGGATGTAGTCCTGTGGAACGGCTTGCCATGCCATTTCCACCTGGCGCCTCAGTTGGACCAGCGTTCGTGCTGGACGTGCAGACCGCGTGAGACGACGCTTCATCCAGTCCCAAACATGCTCAATGGGGGACAGATCCGGAGATCTTGCTGGCCAGGGTAGTTGACTTACACCTTCTAGAGCACATTGGGTGGCACGGGATACATGCGGACGTGCATTGTCCTGTTGGAACAGCAAGTTCCCTTGCCGGTCTAGGAATGGTAGAACGATGGGTTCGATGACGGTTTGGATGTACCGTGCACTATTGTGTCCCCTCGACGATCACCAGTGGTGTACGGCCAGTGTAGGAGATCGCTCCCCACACCATGATGCCGGGTGTTGGCCCTGTGTGCCTCGGTCGTATGCAGTCCTGATTGTGGCGCTCACCTGCACGGCGCCAAACACGCATACGACCATCATTGGCACTAAGGCAGAAGCGACTCTCATCGCTGAAGACGACACGTCTCCATTCGTCCCTCCATTCACGCCTGTCACGACATCACTGGAGGCGGGCTGCACGATGTTGGGGCGTGAGCAGAAGACGGCCTAACGGTGTGCGGGACCGTAGCCCAGCTTCATGGAGACGGTTGCGAATGGTCCTCGCCGATACCCCAGGAGCTACAGTGTCCCTAATTTGCTGGGAAGTGGCGGTGCGGTCCCCTACGGCACTGCCTAGGATCCTACGGTCTTGGCGTGCATCCGTGCGTCGCTGCGGTCCGGTCCCATGTCGACGGGCACGTGCACCTTCCGCCGACCACTGGCGACAACATCGATGTACTGTGGAGACCTCACGCCCCACGTGTTGAGCAATTCGGCGGTACGTCCACCCGGCCTCCCGCATGCCCACTATACGCCCCGCTCAAAGTCCGTCAACTGCACATACGGTTCACGTCCACGCTGTCGCGGCATGCTACCAGTGTTAAAGACTGCGATGGAGCTCCGTATGCCACGGCAAACTGGCTGACACTGATGGCGGCGGTGCACAAATGCTGCACAGCTAGCGCCATTCGACGGCCAACACCGCGGTTCCTGGTGTGTCCGCTGTGCCGTGCGTGTGATCATTGCTTGTACAGCCCTCTCGCAGTGTCCGGAGCAAGTATGGTGGGTCTGACACACCGGTGTCAATGTGTTCTTTTTTCCATTTCCAGGAGTGTATATTCGATACAGTTATGAATATTACCCTTGTGAGTCAAAAAGCACATTGTAGCACATTGGCGAAATTTTGCACTTGTGCTACTGGTTAGTACCATGACTCATAATTCTTAGAAGTTTGACTCCACCTACAGGTGTTCATTGTTCGTATTAAATTATGGTTATTATTTCTAAAATATTTCTGTTATTGTCATTTCATTTTGTCTCCTGTTAACCTGTGCATTATGTATGTATGTATGTATGTATTGCAATGTCATTACTGAATTGTTACAAATAAAGTACAGAAGTTTTTGACAACTAAGCACATTAAGATTTATTATCTTGGGAAAATTTTCTATATCCTGAGTAGTTATTCATTGAGTGTGCTTCCACATTCTGTTTTTCATTATTATTATTATTATTATTATTATTGTGGCTTATTTTTCAAAGTGTGGCAGAGAATTGCTGCTGGAATATATACTTTGATAGTTCTTCAATGTTGTCAGCTTGTATGCCTTAAAAGATTTGTTTGGTCTCTTCTTTTTTTAGCCTTGACTATGGTGTATGATAAAGCAAATAGCATGGAAACTGATGTGGTTGAAGCTCCAAATTGGATTCATAAGTATATTATTGGCCGCAAAGGGGCAAATATTAGAACAATTACTCAGGATTTGCCAAAGGTAGATAATCTTAAGGAATTTTAATCACTCAAAATTTGTGTTTGATAATGTTATATAGACTGCAATGGATTACACAAGACTTGCTCTTATTTTACTTTCTTTAGATGTGATGGTGTGGGTTGTCTTATTTTAGGTTCATGTTGAATTCACTGATAAAGAGGACAAGATAAAAATTGAAGGACCCCCTGAAGAAGTGGAGAAAGCAAAACAGGAATTGCAGAAGATGGCAAATGATTTGATCAATAAACTAACATATACTCAAATGACAGCTGACCCAAAATTTGCGAAACACATAATTGGGAAAAATGGTGTTAATGTTAACAGAATGAAAACGGACCTGAATGTTCTTATTAACATTGGTGAGAGTGATGGCATTACCACTATACACATTGAAGGTAATAAAGAAGGTGTACAAAAAGCTCAAGAGGTAAGGTTATTTGTGATTATGAATTTAATTTTGATTTCTCATGAAGTACTTTCAGAAATCAGTTTAATAATGTGTGTGTGTTTTAAAGGAACTTAAAGAGATGTTACATAAGCTTGAAAATGAGAAAGAAAAAGATATCATCATCGAGCATGGTTTCTTTCCAACAATAATTGGTGCTAAAGGTGAAAACATACGTGAAATAAGAGAAAAGTTTAATCAGGTGCAAATAACTTTCCCAGGACCAGGTGTGTACATTATTTCTTTATAAAAAAGAAATTAAATAGAACTGAACATGTTGATTGCCGTAGTTTGGTAGTGACATGTACGTATTGGATGTTTAAGGAAATCTACTAGCATTATGATAGCCCTAAATGATATTTTCCGCCTATTCCCCAATTGTACTCACAAGTGTTTGTTTGAAGTTTTACTGTTTTTGAGAGTAGTTATTGAATTTCAACTGAATTCTGGGTACAATGTGAATGTGTTCCTTTTTATTCGTATAAATGTTGCTTCTTCTTCTTCTTCTTCAGTTTCTGTACATTTAGTGGTCGCTGATGTACTCATTCAATCTTTAACCTCACAATTCCCAGCAAGCTTGCTTAATTCTTAACTTTCTTCCTTTAAGTTATGTTTTCTAGAGATGAAAGCTGTACATGTACTGCTCGTTGCCATTATATATTCAAACAATTGAGGTATAATCACCTAAACACTGAAACAGCATGTTAATAGTGGTGTCTTTTAGATATTTTGTTTTTTTCTGACTTCAGACCGGAGGTCATTCTTAATCTCAATTAATTACTGTGCATATTATTTCTGCTGTTTGGATGTTACTTTGTTTCTTTTGAGGTGGTCTAATACTTTAGAATTGCTAAAAGTGTACTTCCATTATAATTAATTTTTTTTCTCATTTGGTGCTTCTCTTTTTTTAAAAAAGAAACAAACAAAAAACTTGAATGCTGAGTGGGTCCTATGGAGTTTAACCAGCTTTTAATTTGCTTCCAAGAGATACTGTATGAAGTTTGGAAACACTAGTATTCCAGAAAAGCATTGGAATTCTCCCATCCTTGTAAAGTCATTTCAACTCTTGTTGAAAGGGTTGTTCCAAAGATACACTATCTTCTGTAATAGTTGACAGGGGGGGGGGGGGGGAGACAAGGAGGAGGAGGCAGGGGGCAAGATGCATTACTTTTTTGGCACCGTGTACCATGAGGGGAATGAGGATTTCTTGACTCACATTAGTTCTTATAATTCAGGCACATGCCCTTGCCATGAAGCCAAAGTAAGATTAGTTCAGACTACATGGAAGTTTATGTGCAGAATTTTTTGGGAAGAGATGATGAATTGCTAAGTGTTGCACCACACTACAATCAGTGCTAAACCTTGTCACAACATCCTACACAAATTACTTTGATCAGCATAAAGTGATGTGTCATACTAAGACATAGTGCTGTTTCCATCCATGACAATGCTTGCCCTCATGAAGAGGATAAAATGTAGTGAGTTACTTCAAATGCTGGAAAAAATTTCCTAGTTTGTTATACACCCCGTACTTTGCTTTGTCTTCTTTTAATTTCTTGTTTAACCTGAAATCTTTCCTTGCTGGCTTGGAATCCCATGATAACAATGGAGTCAGGCAAGCTGTTTGTATCATCACAGGTGGAATAAATTTTCAAAATGTGGATGTGGAATATACTGTCTTGTGATGTCACCACATTCGCAGATTGCATTTTGATTGCTGTTAGCTGGGTAGTGGTAATTATGGTCTTCCTACTCCTAATAGTTCCCTTTTAATGTTTCTTTCTCACAGTACCCATTTTCTTGCTAAGCAAAGCTTTTTAATGTTGTATTTTGTTGTGTTCAGTATTTTCTATAGATTTTATCATCTCCTGTTTCTGAAACATTGTCCAGTTCTATGGCAATAACAAGAGATGTATATCTGGAGTAGAAGTTTTTGCAGTAACTTTGTTTTGTGTTACAGGTGAAAAACGTGATGTCGTTAAAATAAGAGGTCCTCGGGAAGATGTGGACAAATGCCACAAACATTTAATGAAAGTTGTGAAAGAACTGACTGAAGGTAGCTGCATGCTTGAAGTGCCAATTTTTAAACAGTTTCACAGATTTGTTATTGGCAAAGGAGGTGCAAACATAAAAAAGGTAGTTAGTTTTCAGTAAATAAATTTCAGAAACTTTTTTCTACTTGTATGGTAACGACAGAAAATGCTGTAATAGATCTTTGAAATTGAATTGAACATGTGGCGACTGTGCAGCTCAGTTTTCTCTCTTCAAATGGGACAAATCATTTGGTGTCATTATTTGTCTTTTTTTTTACACTGTGGATCAAAGAGCAAATAGTATGTCATGTTGTACAATTCGTTATACTCTTCTTGAGAATAAATTGTCTTAAGTTCTTCCACATTATTTCAGATTCGAGATGAAACCCAGACAAGAATTGACCTTCCTTCTGAAGGAGAGAAAAGTGATGTCATAAGAATAACTGGAAAGAAAGAGAATGTTGAGGAAGCAAAAAGACGTATTCAAGAAATACAGAATGAACAGGTCAGTGGTCTGATCCTTAGATGTCATTATCTCAGCCTGGTTAAGTTTCGCAGAAATTGTTTTAGGTGATAATACTTTTTTACAAGTGATTATAAAGATTATTCTGGTAATATTTCGCTTAGAGCTTTAAACTACATTGTTTGAATGCAATGAATGTGGTGAGAATATGTAACCACATAGTCTGAATAAATAATACTAATAATACTACTAGTTTGTGATTTCCAGTTTAATTTCATTTCAAGTAAATGACTTGTTATGTAGAAACAAAATGAAAGTTATTAGTGACAGGAAGATGATGATGTCACAGAGAAAGAGGAGGTTCAGGGACTACTTGCTGTTAGAATGAGTCATAAAATATGCACCTGTTGTAAAACTGCAAGGTGACACTTAACATGAAATGAAGTGTAAATATTCAGAATTTAGAAAGATTGAACAAAGTCCAGCACCAGAATTAAGTAATTAGAGATAAACTTTGAGAATCAGCTTCGGTTTGTATGTTTACTGAAACACTCATTATTTCAAATTAAACAAACCGTTGCATTGTATTTGAAATAATCAGTACACACATAACTACTCCTAAATTAAATGTGTTTAAGATGTTTGTGTAGTGAAGAAATTTTATGAAGCTGAGCTACTTATAATCTGTTTACAAAGATATCAAAGAAGTCTCCCTAGATCAGGATCACCAGATGTCTGTTGATTTGAGCCCACTCACTGTTCGTGTCCAGTCACTGCTAATCTCGGTTATGCAACACAGAACCTTGCGAATGTAGCGATTGTGAAGTGATTGTTGTGCCATGTTGCGTTATGTTGCAAGTTAATACATCTCTTCAGTGATGGAGTTCCACGCTCATCATAGGGTGCGGCAAATGCTCTTCCCAGCCCTCTTGGAAGTGCAAGGAGAAGTACTTTTTGGAATCTAAAAAATAATAATGTTGTTGAATGTTCTGAAAAAGTGAGCAAAAATAGAGTGGCTTCACCACCTCTCTCAGCTTATTAAATGACCAGTGATGTTTGCAGGAGCAAGCTGTAGCTCTGTGAGAAGAATTTGAAATTTTTGCAAAGATACCGTATTTGCTGGTATGTAAGACACACTTTTTTTCCTTTGAAAATGTAATGTAGAGGCTCCATTTATTCAAATTTCTGTTTTCCAACTTGAAGCAATTTATTGTTAGCTTCCTTGCTAATTTGGAGCATTTCAGTTGTATAGAGTTCAGGGGATGTACATGCATCATCAATAATGATTTGTATATTGTTCTTTCAAGCTTCAGTTGGTATTGTTTACAGTGGAGATCCACTTGTCATATTTGTAATCTGGTTTTATTTGCAAACTATGACTGAAAAACGGCATTGCTATACTATTTATTTAACCTGAAAGTGATTACATATGCTAAGAATATAGAAACAGGACATCACAAAGGCATTATAGGTTCCTTCAACAGAAAAAAAAGATAAGAATTTGATGGAATCGGGAAGATGTTTTAAAGAAAGTACCGCGCAGTAAACATAATCTAAAAAGAGGAACTGTTAATGGCCAAAACTTGAAGCAGAACTCAGTACTTACATTTTAGAAAGACAACTGGTAATTTCAGTTTGTACGAAAGTGATCATTCATCAAGCAAAAGCAATATTCACTAAGAAAGGGATCACTGACTTCAACATCATAATAAAGATTTATCAGGAGAGATTGACTTTGTATGTAGAGCAAGACAAAAATGTTACAGAAGATGCCAGCCAAATAAAAAGAACAAATAGTTGAATTTCATTGATTTGACATAATCTCAAGGAAAAAAGAAAAGAAACTTCCACAAATTGGAAATGTGGATGAGACTCTGCTAACCTTTTATGTGCCTTCTAACAGATGTGTGGATTCCAAGGGCACAAAAAGCGTTATGTTTAAAACTTAAGGGCATGAGAAAATTCATTGCACATTTGCTTTATCCTGCTGTACTAATGGAACAAAATTGCCACGACATTTGATTTTTAAAAGAAAGATGCTTCATAAGGAAAAATTGCTGAAAGGAGCATTTGTCCGTGTTCACAAAGGCTGGCTGGCTGGATGGTTGGAGGAGGAATGATATGGATAGATAAAACTTGGTCTAGGTGACCTGGAGGCCTACTGAAGAAGCCTGTCCCTATCAGTAAGGGGTCAGACATTAAAAATGGACTGAATGAATTGAAGACTCAGTTTGAATATGTATCAAGGGACCATTCAAGAAACCTATGGAAGAGGAATGGAACAGACAGATGCAATGTACACATTTCGAAACTGCACCTTCAGGAAGGAAGAGACGACCTAGCATTTCTCAAGTTTGAGTGTAGGTCAAAGCTTCATAGGGCTCTATAAAAACTGAAGCACAGATCAAACTATTTAAGAAGTGTTTAATCAGTAATGTGCTGGATGATATGGAAGACAATATACTGTGTGAGGCTTCAGGTTCTGACAACCAGCTTGAAGTGTTTATTCCTTCAGCCCTGAGGATGAATTTTGCAGATTTGAGGTTGAAAATTAAAAGATGAGCACTTTCTTCTACTTCTATTGCCTAGATATTTGATGTATGTGAACATAAGTATTATAATTTATATCTAAAAACAAAGATGATGTGACTTACCAAACGAAAGCGCTGGTAGGTCGATAGACACACAAACAAACACGAACATACACACAAAATTCTAGCTTTCGCAACCAACGGTTGCTTCATCAGGAGAGAGGGAAGGAGAGGGAAAGACGAAAGGATGTGGGTTTTAAGGGAGAGGGTAAGGAGTCATTCCAATCCCGGGAGCGGAAAGACTTACCTTAGGGGGAAAAAAGACAGGTATACACTCACTCGCTCGCGCGCGCGCGCGCGCGCACACACACACACACACACACACACACACACACACACACACACAAAATGTCTGCTTGTGTCTGCGCACGTGTGGCCGGACATGGGCGCATGTGCGAGCGTACACCCGTCCTCCCTCCCCCCAAGGCAAGTCCCTCCGCCCCCGGGACCGGAACGACTCCCCACCCTCTCCCCCAAAAAAGGAGGGAGAACGGGTGTACGCTCGCATACGCGCCCATGTCCGGCCACACGTGCGCAGACACAAGCAGACATTTTGTGTCTGTGTATGTGTGTCTGTGTGTGTGTGTTTGGATATGGGTGTGTGTGCGAGTGTATACCTGTCCTTTTTTCCCCCTAAGGTAAATCTTTCCGCTCCCGGGATTGGAATGACTCCTTACCCTCTCCCTTAAAACCCACATCCTCTTGTCTTTCCCTCTCCTTCCCTCTTTCCTGATGAAGCAACCGTTGGTTGCGAAAGCTAGAATTTTGTGTGTATGTTCGTGTTTGTTTGTTTGTGTGTCTATCGACCTGCCAGCGCTTTCATTTGGTAAGTCACATCATCTTTGTTTTTAGATATATTTTTCCCACGTGGAATGTTTCCCTCTATTATATTCAGAAGTATTATAATTGTTTTGCAATAGCTATATTAAGTGAGAAATTTTTCCCCTAATAAAAACCTTTAAAAGTGTGGTGCGTCTTTTATGCCAGTGCAACTTATACCTGGCAAATGCAGTAATCCTGGGAAATCACCAGAAACTCCTGATAAATTTCAATTCAACAGTGCTTTGGAACTGTCTTGCTCTTTGTCTGAACTACTTTCTGGTTACGTTTCTCTTGCAAGCAGAGGTCCCCAGGAGTGGTATTGACGTTTTAAAACCAAATGTGTGGCTATTTAGGGTAGTGTCCCAGGTGATCTCTCACACACTGCAATCGTGTACCATTGTGGGCCCTCAGTTGTGAGAAAATTAAAGAATTTCCTGTGACCCACTGCATGATTAAAACTGCAGTAAAAATGTTGATTTTTGAAACCTCATGTCAGCATTAAGTTATATGGTGGGTATGCCGAAGAAAGTGGACAGGAGTCCTATCACGTGTTAATTATTTTTTACATTGTTCATTATTTACGTTCAATTAATTGTGGTTGCATGATGTGATACCTGGGAACATAACCAACACAGTTATGTAAGTTGTTTCAGAAAGTTGATCTCACCTCTCCTTGCTAACAACTATACATTCTGCATAGAACATAGTCTTACTTTGACTTCATTTACTCTGTTTTCTCTTAGGCCAAGATGCACTGAGAAAATCCAGTTGGATAACATCGTTGGTGTTGTCATGTGACAAACAATCAAAGACCTCTACCTAATGCAGAAGATTGCTCCCAGTCTGTGGATATTTTGAAGTGTACTTGAGGAAAAGGTTATTCGGGCTTGCGGTTTTCTGTCTGTGAGGAATATTTTGCTGTTGATGGCACTCACATGGGAAAAAGTGCAGAATAAAATATCGTTATTGCTAGAGCATGAAGACATTGACTGGCAGTCATATTTCGTTGTAGAAATGAAATGTATTAGGGAAGCCACAGAAATATTCTGTATGGATGAAACTTGCAGAGATAGTAATATGATAGGAAATGTAGACAGAAGGATGATGTGGTGTTATGAGACGGGGAACCACCTGTAAGAGACGTATTATTGGAATTGTTTGATCAAGCAAGGGGTCATCAGGGAGGCCCATTTAGAATTTTGGGCTAAATCCACAAAAAGTAACAACTTAGGTCAGATGAATTTTGAAAACTTGGAGACTGTTTGTGAATATGATTCTCCAAAATCTTCCTTCAAAGGCAGGCATTGTAGTGGAAAATTCTCCACACCATAAGGCAGCTGGACAAAATAACACAAGAGGGAGGCTCTTGCAGTGGCTGCAAAAGAGGCGTTTTGCTGCAGTGAGAGCTTGAGAAAGCAGGCTTTTCTTCTCCTTAATTCATGAACATACGTCTGGTAAAAAGTGGTACGTGGTTGATGGAAGTGGCTAAAGAGAAAGGCCACATGTCTGTCTGTCTGCTGCCCTATAATTGTGATTTAAGTGCAGTGGAAATGGTACGGGCAAAACTGCAAATGTTGTTCAGGGAGTGTAGCATATCAGCAGATGTGTCTAATAACAATCTGTTAATAACTACCAGTGACTGGGAAGAGTACTGCAGGAAGGTCCAGTAACGAGAAGAAATAGAAATATATCCTTAGATTTCAATAATTGTCCTTCAAGGAAAAAATATACTTCATTGAGTGTTTTGGCTTTGGGCAGTTAAATCATTACAAGAAAAATGACTCTGCTTACCAGTTCGGAAGTGGAGTGTATGTTGAGTGCCAAAGGACAAGAGTACACAAATGGGAAAGATAACTAAACTATTGCAACTGAAATTTCCAGTGAAGAACCTTTGATTGACAGGAATTGATGAAAGAAAGTTTATGCAATTTTTTCTCATAACAAAGATGTGGAAGTTACTCAATGAGTTTTGAACTCTGTGTCAAGGAAATGCATTTTACAGTGCAAGATTATTAGGTTTGCATATAAGTATAGGCTGTTGTTACAGTAAACTTGGAGTTAGCATTGATTTGACATCTCTGTTTTATGTTTTACATGGTTTTGTGTAACTGTTTAGTCATTTTTTTCTTCTCTTGGCTGGACTAGGTGACTCGGGAAGATGTGGTATGTGTTCTTGATATTAGTTATGTATAGAAATGTGGTACTTGCTGAACACTGTGTGTGTGTGTGTGTGGGGGGGGGGGGGGGGGGGAGAGAGAGAGAGAGAGAGAGAGAGAGAGAGAGAGAGAGAGAGAGAGACACTCACTATGATATTTATTTTTAGGCAAACATAGTGACAGAAGAAATTACTATCCCTCCAAAATTCTACAACTCCTTAATTGGGGCAGGTGGAAAACTGATACATACAATCATGGATGAGTGTGGTGGAGTCAATATAAAGTTCCCACCAGCTGAAAGTAACAGTGACAAGGTAATGAAATTTAACTACTGCGTGCTGTAACATATATCAGTGGAAACATTGTGGTTAGTGTAATATGAGTTAACTCTTCATATCTTACATGTTACAAAATATCTACTTTAAGTACTGTGTAAAGCAAATTTCTGTACAAAGAAGGCTTAAAATTTTTGTTTTATGTTTACTGTGGTAATGTGTTTTAATATCATTAAAGTGTTGAAATTCTATGTGCTCTGTATCACAGGCTCTATGAAATCAGTGCACAAATCTAGGAGGTGTTCTTATATTTGAAATACGTAGAATATTGCCAATTAAAAGAGCAACGTACTATTTCACAGATGGCTTACCAAGACCTAATGCTGATTCACTGTTGTACAGGTTACAGTACGGGGTCCAAAGGATGATGTTGAGAAAGCATGTCAGCAACTCCGGGAACTGTTAAATGAGCGGCAGCTCTCCAGCTACACAGCCGAAGTTCGTGCCAAACCACAACATCATAAATTCCTCATTGGCAAAAATGGTGCAAAAATTAAAAAGATCAGGGATACGACTGGTGCCCGTATTGCGTTCCCTACTGAGGATGATCAAGACAAAGAAGCAATCATGATTATTGGACGAAAAGAGGCTGTGGAAAAAGCAAAGGCACTGCTTGAAGAAGATATTAAAGAAATAGTCAGTTTCTGTAACATTTGGGAACTATTATTTCTCATTCTGTATCTGTAATAAAGTTGTGTTTAATGGTAAACTCCACATTTTTGCTTTCAGGATAATACTGTGGAAAGTGAAATGACGGTTGATCCGAAACATCACCGTCACTTTGTTATGAGGCGAGGTGAAGTGCTTAATAGGATATCGGAGGAATTTGGGGATGTAAAGATATCCTTCCCACGTCCTGGTGTATCGAGTGACAGAGTCGTTCTGAAAGGAGCCAAGGAATTCATTGAATTGGCAAAACAGCGCATTCAGGAAATTGTCACTGATCTGGTTAGTATAATTTTGTGCCATCTGTGAGCAACTACTTGCAGATAAGTACCCCAATTGGCTTCAGAGATATGGTACTTATTTATTTTGGGATTATCAGATGTTACTAATTTGGGTCTCCATGTTCAGAGATATTTGATGCTGATATAGCTGTAAAGAAAGTTTTGGGCACACATCCTTTGTTTCTCTTTTGTAATGAGATTTTAAGAGAGACCTCAATGTTAGCAGTAAGTTTTCAGTAAGTGGCCACAGTGAAGCCTCATATAATATACGAAGTATAACTGTATTGTATGTTGAATCATGACCATAGTAAATAAGCTATTTTTATTCAATGTGGAGATTTTCTTTCTGTATACATTACTAAATTGAGAAACAGGGTAATGTGCTGCTGAGGACTTAATGATGTTTGTTTCACTGCGCAAAGTACTCAAGGGCTATACATGTATCTGTATCAGAATAACAGTGTGTTTGACGACGAAGCACAATTGAGTGTGGAAGGGGGTGATGTCAGTTTGCCAAAGCATGCATGTGCATTATGACTGTAGAAGCAACAGCTGTGTGGTTCCCTACTGGACTACCTTCTTGCGTCACCTATTAATGTGCAGTGTTGAGGTTACTTTACAGGATCGTTATATCCATGTAACATCACTGTAGTGTGCATGTAGAGTTTTATATTTTTGCAGAGGAGTATTCCTTAGTAATAAGAAGAGTTTTACTGTGCAACTGCAGTACATACGATTCAATCAAAAATACGAAATACAGACACTCAAATAAAGACAAATTAAGGCAAAGGGTAAATGCTAGTTAGTTCAGAACCACTTTCTTCCCAGACATATCATTATCTGAGCTCTGGTCAGTGGATGCGTCACTGGAATTATAATTATATTGTCAATATTATTCTCTACACTCACTCCACTTTTCCATGCTTCTTTAACAACCATTACTGTGTGGCGTACAGTACTTTTCCACTTCTCTGGTGTTATTTGTGCCACTGTTTCCTCTAACAGTCTTTGAATTTCTGCCACAGTAAAGCTTTTGCTATTTGTTGCCACATAATTATTAATGTGTGCCCAAATCATTTAGTTGGTATTAAATTGACAGTGGTATGGTGGAAGCCTTAGAACCTTGTGGCCATGTTCTTTAGTACCTTGTCCATAACACACTTTTGAAGCTGTGGCTTATTTTTCTTTCCTATTTCCGTGAGTTCTACCTTACAAAAATCATCTTGAATTTTCACATTGTGGCATTTTAACCAATCAACAGTGTTGGTTTTTTTCGTTGCTGTCATTGGAGCTTTATCTTTAATAACTGAACAGTATGGGGTGTTATCCATTATAGTGACAGATGACCAATTTAAGTTTATCAGTAATTGCTCCTTGAACCACTTCAGAAAACTATCGTGGTTAATATCCTTGATTTGTAAACAAGGGAACAATTAGGTACGAAACAGTTGCAGTTCCAGCATGCAAGACAATAATTCTTGTGCCCTTTCCCACTGGAACAGCAGAATTTCCACGTATGCTATCATCTGTCCAGTTCTTTGTGATGGAATGAATGGCATTTGTCCATGTTTCGTCGAGCCACTCAATGGCTTCAAATGGCACTGTAACAATAGTTTTTAAAAATTGACAGTGCCAGGCTACGATGTCACCTCCATTATAATTTTCCATCCATAAATTTTTTTATTCCAGAAACAGAGAGCTCTGACAATCTTTAACAAAGATGTCTTGCTGCCACTGAATGACTCTGCCTCGCAAATAGTAAACAGAGTTTTTTTTATTGTTCGATGTTCCTTTCTCATGAAACATCTATACATGTGATGGTGAACAGCATCTTGTTGAATAGTCAGAGTTTGTTACACAGTTTGTCTTCTTCTTTCTAGGTGTCCATAGTTTGGATGAACCACGCTGTTCCCCTCTGCACAATATTTCTCCTTCCAAATTTAGATGACAGTATTTTTGTGTATCTTCAAGGTGTGTGCAGTTCTTTCAACTACCTTCATTAAAGGCAATGGAGTTGCTCTCTCTGCTTCTCAAAATATTCCAACAAGCCTACGAACTCACTTGTCTGACCATGCAGAACATTAATAGATTGCTGAACTTTCTGTTTACCATCCACAAATTTTTTTGCACGCTTCTACTATAAGCTTCAGATATTATGTAGTGCAAAATAAACACGCCTCACAGAAACTGACCCCAACTGTTTGCGTTACTGGCCGTGAGCATTGCTTGCAACTGGCTACAGTAGCCGCTACTTGCAGTAGCAGATATATTTGGCAACAATGAACGGAACAGGAGGTGCGGCCATGCACACTGTTTGGCTGCTGTTGTAGCAGCTCTGTGAAAGCTAGATGTCAGTAGTTTTGTTATTGTGATCTGGGTATTTTTTAAATTGCTTATATAAACCAATTTGGACTCAGTTTTCCTCTCTGATTTTTAAATGTAATTCATTTGAAAAGTGATTGTAATTGACTACATTTGCTTATCTCTTTAAAAACAGGAATCTAGAGTGACAATTGAATGTGTCATACCTCAGAAACACCATCGTACAGTAATGGGTGCTAAAGGACGCAAGGTCCAGTATATTACATCAGAGCATGATGTCCAGATTAAGTTCCCAGACCGTGATAACCAAGGTGAGTTGCATGATGATACTGTCTTTCCCTAGATCAGAACAAAGGTAACTTGACACTTGGGTGCAGAAAGGAGTGACAGTGTTGTTTTTCCATTTCTTTGTGTGTGCATTATGGCTGTGATGAGGGTAACTGGCAGCTATGTACACAGTAATTTCACATGCTCCTTATTATTGTGGAATATTTAGACCTCTCTGTTGTAGTAACACCCTTATAACTTTTTTTATGTGCTTTTGCTGCCAGTCTCTTCTGTGCACTGAACATCTTTTCTGAGTAAAAAGAGCTCACAATGAAAATGGATTGCAAGTATTTTCCTGGTAAGAAGCATAATCTGCACCTCACTCTTGTAGCAGCACCTGAAATAGCAGAATTATGTGGCAGTGGTAAACAAAAAATATATAATGTAGCAACATTCTGGTGATTGTTGCTATGATAGGTAACATGGTGTCAATCATGTTAGGATCTAGGTATTAATTACAAGACAAAACTACAGCATGAATTCCACTTTTGATCTCTTGTCCAACTACTGGCCGTTTGCTTCTCCTCCATTGTCTGAGTGAAATGATTACATTGATTTTCAGTGTTTTTTAACATTTTATTGTTTATTTCATGCCATAGTTATTGGAGAAGAATAAGATGTTTGTAGTATGGGTTGAGCAAAGGACATTAGAACCAAAGGAAGAGTGTTAAAATGAGAAAGAGAAGCATCAAGAAGTGATTGTAAAGAAAAAGAAAAATGGATGAAAAAATGGACCATGATAATCGAACAGGATAATAACGAAGAAAGAAAATACTGTATAGAATGATAAGAAACAGAAATGTGTGGAAATGATCAGAGCATCAGAACTGGCAGCACAGTGACTTTATGGTGTTATGAAAGCTGTTTGGAAGGAACTGATGACTTCATCGTGATTCTTGTTGGACGATTCTGGAGAACAGTGGAAAAACTGCCAAGAGAAAAACTGTATGGCTTCAGGCTAGGAATATTTGCAGTAAAACTGCTGAGTATGGGACAGATCTGCTGATAGCCTTTCTGGATTTAGAGGAAGCATATATCATCACCTCCAGAAGTAAAGTTTGGGAGATGCTAAAAAGAAAGGTAGAGGCAAACTGTGCTGAAGATAAAAGGAGAGGGAGAGAGAATAGAGAACAACATGGCAGTGCACTTCCTTGTTTCAGACAATCTCCTTTACTATTCATATTGATGATGGACAATGTAATGACAAGACAGACAGGCTGACTGAAGTGTTATTTGCTGATGATTTGATTGTGTGAGTGATAATTATGAGGAAGTACAGAAGCAATTATATACCTTTGGCCATTCAAAATGCAACTCAAAATAGATTTGGGAGACAATATGTTGTACAAAGATCTCACATGATTTGAAATACAGCCCCGTGTGAAGTGAGGAAGGTGATGAAATTAGTATCGAGTGTTGCTGCCATTGCCGGCTATAACACCTGTTACAAGCCTCTGCATTGAGTCAGAGACTCAGGATGTGTGGTATGCGAGTGGTAATCAGACAATGCTGCTTCCACATATTGCCAGAGTTGATCTGGTGTAGCAGCAGGTTGCGTATCCCGGGCCAGTCATTCCATAATCATCAGACATTCTCAATAGATGAAAGATTTGGAGAACAGTGAGGCCAAGGCAGCAGTGCAATCTGATAGGTGATGAAGTCTTGAACATTGCGTGTCCTGTGTGCCCATGCGTCATCCTGTTTGGCTGTTGCGAAGCTATGATGTTACGGGAGGACAACAGGCTCCAAGACTTCAGCGATGCAACACTGGCTGGTTATTGTACCAGCAATGCATACTAACAAGGGAACCTCCCCATCACACCCCCCTCATATTTAGTTATAAGTTGGCACAGTGGATAGGCCTTGAAAAACTGAACACAGATCAATCGAGAAAACAGGAAGAAGTTGTGTGGAATTATGAAAAAAGAAGCAAAATATACAAACTGAGTAGTCCATGCGCAAAATAGACAACATCAAGAAGAGTGTGCGTTCAGGAGCGCCGTGGTCCTGTGGTTAGTGTGAGCAGCTGCGGAGCGACAGGTCCTTGGTTCAAGTCTTCCCTCGAGTGAAAAGTTTACTGTCTTTATTTTCGCAAAGTTATGATCTGTCCGTTCGTTCATTGACGTCTCTGCTCACTGTAATAAGTGTAGTGTTTTGTGACCGCACCGCAAAACCGTGCGATTAGTAGACAAAAGGACGTGCCTCTCCAATGGAGACGAAAGCATTTAATCGTAAGGTCATAGGTCAACCAATTCCTCCACAGGAAAACACGTCTGATACATTCTATACGACACTGGTGACGGCAAGAGAGTCGCATGACAGGAATATATTGTCGACCCACCTAACTTGTACACTTGGCGAATGGGTAAAAAGATTCTTCTACTTTGCCCGATTTAGGTTTTCTTGTTGATGTGATAACCACTCCCAAAAAAGTGATGAAAACATGACAGTTTGTCACATAAACTGCAACAAATGAATGCAACAGTTTCACAGTCGCACAGTTTTCCCTGGGCTCTGTCAAAACATATGTTTTTAACGTTTTCAAATTTTTCAGTGTGTAGACCGTCAAATCCTGCATATGTCCAACCAAATCTGAACATGTCCTGGAATTTTGGAGAGCGTGTTGATTATGTGTGAGTGCCTGAACTTTGATAATTGTCTGAAAATAAAAAATTAAACTTTTCACTCGAGGGAAGACTAACCAAGGACCTCTCGTTCCGCAGCTGCTCACGCTAACCACGGGACCACGGTGCTCGTGTTTTTACATTATCCTAAATGTTGCCTATGTTGTGCATGGACTATTCAGTTTGTATATTTTGCTTATTTTTTCATAGTTCCACACAACTTCTTCCTGTTTTCTCGATTGATCTGTGTTCAGTTTTTCAAGGCCTATCCACTGTGCCAACTTATAACTAAATATGAGGGGGTGTGATGGGGAGGTTCCCTTGTAAGGGGATGCAAGAGTGGAGTCCAATACAGAAAATGTAGCATGTATTTTCGGCGAATTTCGCAGGTAAATTTTTGTTTATAAATGACTAGAACTACAAATTTAAAAGATTGTCAAACTAACGTGCTCGAAGATAAAGCCTTAGTACTTTGAAATTGACAGTTAAATAGAAGTATTGATTGGGGAGCTTTTTCATTGGAATGTTGGTGCAAAAGAATACTTCAACACTTACTTTTGTTCCCAAACTGGTCATTTCTTGTTTTCTTCTCTTTGCTGTATTTAAGCTTTCAACAAATGTTGTTCCTATTGAGAAGCAGCATTTTCTGTCCCCATGAATGTAGTACTTCTCTAATTCAAGGTGTTTTTCGACATTATTTTTCTTTTCTCACCCAAATTATTACAGAATCTATAGAATATTGACTTCAACCTTTAGTGGGCATTCATAACCGTGCAACACATACTTAACGACACTACAGAGAGAACTGAAAACGTACTTGGCATAGAAAATAACTTTATTTGCACTTGAGGGGAAGACTTTTGGCTTGATAGTATTATGTTCACAAGTTTTGTTTTCTAGTCGCTGCTGTGAAGAGTGCACTCACTATAAACTGGTAGTTGGCAGTAACGATAACAAAAAAACTAGAATTATGACCAGGAGAGGAATGGTGTGGGGAAACAAGCCTCGCATCCTTGTCACAGGGTATCCAGCATGCACCCATGTTTTGTTTTTCTCCAAAAGCAGAAATAAACATGGTCAAAGGGATCCTCGTTGCCTTCTGGTGGTGTAAGGGTCGTAACTGAACTCCGTAATGGAATGGAATTAGTCTCCTCACTCATTTCAAAATAAGAAAAGGAAACAATGAGCAGTGCACACTACAATGCATTTGGTGAAGTCTACCGCCCAATTGGTTGCTGAGATTGGCAGTATTGTAAACGAGGAAGATCAGGCACTGCCTCTACCAGTAATAAACATGGCCACATTTCAAAATGCTCACCACCTAAAATTGTCACATTAAAGTTTCTGCATTATACTGACTTTTGAAGTTCAGCAACCAGGCATGTGTGTTTTTGTTTTAGGATGCAAGGCTCCACAGCAGAATCCTACATGGCATTACGTGGTGTGTATCTTATACAGATGAGTAATCTGCCCCCAACTGGTATGGTGCCAGAGCATAAAGTGCACTTATACATCATTGCATTTATATTTTGCAGACATGTTCCTAAGCATATTCTCTCCCCAAATTAGCCTTTGCCATATGGTGTGCAGTACAAGTAACTGGAAATGGGTTACATACTGCTGGAAATATTTTAGTACATCTGAAAATTCAACCTCAGTTTTGATTCGATGATTGGACATGCCACCTAGCGGATAGTAGGTGTACTGATAATGGTTTCAGTGTTGTCCACCTACAGATAGCAATCTGGTATGACTACCGGAATGCCATCTGTGTCTACCCTTTAATAGGGAATGCTCACAGCCAGAAAGCTCAGTGTTATGCAAAAATATGAAGCAAGCAGGCAACAATGCCACGGAGACACATACGTGCTTTGTACTTCCAACTGAATGAGTGTGGAAGGGGTCAAATGGTGGCCTAACTGGTATGTAAGGGTCCTTTCGGACAATTGTCGTGCAAGTCGTATGCGCTTGTCACTTGTATATCGATTGTGGTATCAGTGGTCATATGAACATTGTCACGCCTGTAGATGAGATTCAGGATGTCCACGCAGCACAGATGACCACTGGGATTGTCTTTATTGTGAGGGCAGCAGTGGAAGATTGTGCCGCTACCACAGCACAGATAAGAGGGTTTCAGATTCAATGTGTCAACACAAGCTGTTGCAAACTGGTTATTAGCAGTGGTACTACAGGCACATACACCTCTAGCCAGTCTTCCACTCATGCCAAAACTTTGACGTGTACGGTTCGAGTGGTGCCATTGGAGGGTCACTTGGGAAATGGAATGGCACGCCTTGGTCCTCAGCGGTGAAAGCAGATTTTCTTGCACACAAGTGATAATAGTTTGCATGTACGATGTGAATCTACTTAATGCTGTCTCATAGTGTGCTTTCATCCAGGACGCACAGGCCACACCTCCAGCCTTACGGGCTGGGGTGCCAAATCTGATTAACATTTGATATTCCAGGAGGGTATGCTAACCAGCACTTGATATGTCCAGAATGTTGTTAGACTCATTCCTTTGCCATTCTTACAAAGGTAATGTGTTGTTCCAACAGAATAATGCTCCCCCCCCCCCAGGGGGTCCACAACTCTTTTGTGGATACGTGCGTAGCGAGCACGGGACCCCGAGCTAATGTGGCCCTCCTTCCTTTCCGGGCTGCATACCTTCCTTTTCCGCATCCTTCCCTGTCCCCCATCTTCGCCCCTCCTCCCCTCACCTCTGGCTCTTTCCTCCCTTTCTCCCCCTCTGGGAGTATGGTTTGTGCCTACGTCCGGAGACGGACGCTCATAAATGTACCGCATTCTTCACCTTCTCTGCTTGTATGTCTTCATCCTTCCTTTGTCCGTCTCTTTTCCTTACCTCTTCTCTTTACCCTTTTCTCTGCTGCGGCGTTTGAGACCTCTCCTCTTTCTCTTTCTTTGTTTTTCCCTTTCTCTTTCTTCCTCCCTGTGCGTGTCTGAAGGCCGACCCACGCATTTTTGTGCGTAACCGGTGATGGGGTAACGCGTAATTCCCCGCCCCGGGTAGACAGGTAGGACACGTACGTACCCCCTGGTAACGGCCAGGCCCAGGGAGGGGTGATTACCCGAGCTGATACCTTCCGAAAGTGCCGATTGGTCCCTCCGTCCGTTTGTCGGGAGGTGTGACCTGAGGTGTGAACAATGACCTAAGGCGGGAGTGCCCTCAGAGAGGGCCCCCACAAGGGAGGAGCGCGCCATCGGAGACGCCGGTAATCATGGGGGATTCTTCCGCAATGGTTTCCTCACCTTCCACTATGTCTGCTCACAAACGTAAGTTCACTGAGTCTCAGCCACAGACAGTTCTTCCATTGTTGCCACAGTTCCTTGTTGTTTCTCGGTCTGACGAAGGTCACGACTTCTCCACGGTCAACCCTTTCATTATTCAGAAAGGTGTCGACGCAATTGCAGGTCCTGTAAAGTCTTGTTCCAGATTACGGAATGGCACCCTGTTGTTAGAAACAGTCAGTGCCCTCCAGGCACAAAAATGATGCGTACGTCACTACTACACACCTTCCCTGTCCGGGTGGAACCGCACCGTACCTTAAATTCCTCGCATGGAGTCGTTTATACACGCTCCCTCGATGGACTGTCTGACGAAGAAATTCAGCACTACCTGTCTGACCAGGGCGTAACGGCTGTTCATAGAGTTACGAAAAGGGTTGACACGAACATCATTCCAACCCGCACTGTCTTCTTGACATTTGACAAAGTTCAACTCCCATCGAAAATCAAAGCAGGCTATGAGATAATTTCCGTTCGCCCTTACGTCCCAAACCCTACGCGTTGCTATCGGTGTCAGCGGTTCAATCACACCAGCCAGTCCTGTTCCAATCCGGCCAAATGTGTTACGTGTGGCAAGGATGCCCATGAGGGTGCTTGTCCACCTCCATCCCCTCGCTGCATCAACTGTATGGGTGACCACGCTGCTTCCTCTCGAGACTGCCCCGTTTTTAAGGACGAAAAGTTCATCCAGGAAATCAGAGTGAAGGAAAAGGTGTCGACCTTTGCTGCTCGAAAATTATTTGCCAGTCGACAGCCCACCATGCCTCAGACAGGAAAATAGAGCACTGTCCTTGCTTCTCCTTGGCCAACAAAGGAGGCAGCCACGCAGACTTGTGATCTCACCTTTAGTGCCACGGTCGTCAGATAGGCCAGCGCAGAGATTGCCCGTTCAACCTCACCATTTTCGCCTGCCCACTCTATGGCTCACCCTTCATCGGGTTCTGCTAAATCTCGAGCCCAAAAGTCAGACACCAAGACTTTGAAAAAAGAGCATACTCGTGAAGATTTTTTTACGTACCCCAACTTCACAACCATCAGTTCCTCCTCCTTCTAAACATCATATTTCCAAGAAGGCTACAAAGAAACACAGTTCATTTCCTTCTCCGCCAAGGCGTGTCCCATCTACAGCATCACCTGGCGGAAATCGCCCTCGGCCGTCTTCTGTGTCGCCGAGGCGCACTGCTGGCGGCCGATCAACCGGCCGATCGCTGGTGGCAGGAGCTGCTCCTGAACAACCTATGGATCAGGATCTTCTGCCTTCAGCTGAATGCCATTCCATGCTGTCAGTCGCAAGCTCTGAGCAGTCGTTGAGTTGACAGCAACTTTGGTCACATTCCTCCATTTTCTGTTCACCCTATGTCCATTATCCACTGGAATATCCGCGGCATTCGAGCCAATCGAGATGAATTGTCGATCCTCTTATGATCCTACTCGCCGGTCATCTTCTGTCTTCAGGAAACAAAGCTGCGTCCCCATGACCGCTTTGTTCTCCCTCATTTTCAGTCCGTCCGATATGATCTCCCCTCTGTTGAAGGCACTCCAGCCCATGGAGGACTCATGATTCTTCTCCATGATACTCTCCATTATCACCCAATCCACTTAAACACTTCCTTCCAAGCTGTCACCGTCCGTCTTTCCCTTTCTGGATACACGTCCTCTCTTTGTACTGTATACATTCCATCGTCCACACCAATGGCACGAGCTGATCTCCTTCATCTTCTTGGTCAGCTTCCAACCCCCTATTTGCTGGTTGGGGACTTCAATGCCCACCACCCGCTTTGGGGATCTCCACATCCTTGTCTACGTGGCTCACTATTGCTAGACGTCTTCCACCAAGCGGATCTAGTTTGCCTCAACACTGGGGTCCCCGCATTTTTGTCGGCCTCCACGACAAATTTATCTCATTTGGACCTTTCGGTCTGTACTGTTCTGCTAGCTCGGCGCTTCAAATGGTTCGCCCTTGATGATACACACTCGAGTGACCACTTCCCATGTGTCCTTAGACTGCAGCCTCAACTGCCATATATGCGCCCGCGACACTGGAAGTTTGCCCAAGCCGATTGGACACTTTTTTCGTCTCTAGTGACATTCGATGACCGTCACTTTCTCAGCGTCGACGATGAGGTCACACATATTACCGACGTTATTCTTACAGCTGCGGAACGTTCAATACCACGCACCTCCGAATTGCCCCGGCGCCCCCCAGTTCCTTGGTGGAACGAGGCATGCCGTGACGCAGTACGTGAGCGGCAACGTGCTCTTCGCGTTTTCCGCCACCATCCTACTTTGGCCAACTGTATCCACTATAAGCAGTTCCGTGCACGATGCCGTCGCGTCATCCGCGATAGCAAGAAGGCAAGCTGGAAATTCCTCCCTCCTCGGAAGTTTGAGTCTGCTTCGACGGTTCTCAGGCGTGCCTAGTTTCTCCCCGGTCTCTGGGCTCACTGTCGTGCATGATACATTAGTGGACCCTGTTTCAATTTCTAACTCATTGGGTCAGCACTTTGCTGAGATTTCGAGCTCTTCAAATTACCCGCCAGCGTTTCTCCTGAAGATACGTGCAGCGGAAGTGTGACATTCTGCTTTCTCCTCTCAAAATCGCGAAAGCTACAATACTGTTTTCTCCATTTGGGAACTCCAACATGCACTCTCTTCTTCTCGCTCCTCCGCCCCAGGACCGGATGGTATCCACGTCCAAATGTTGCTGCATTTATCAACCCATAGTCTGCGTTACCTCCTTCGCCTTTATAATTGAATTTGGACCGACAGTACTTTTCCCAGACGATGGCAGGAAGCTATCGTCGTTCCTGTTCCGAAACCTGGAAAGGACAAACATCTCCCCTCTAGCTATCGCCCCATTTCTCTCACGAGTAGTGTCTGTAAGGTTTTGGAGCGTATGGTGAATTACCGTTTAGCTTGGTGGCTGGAATCCCGCAGTCTTTTAACACCTGCCCAATGCGGATTACGAAAGCATCGTTCTGCAGTTGACCATTTAGTTTCTCTCTCCACTTATATCATGAACTATTTTCTCCGGAAACGCCAAACGGTAGCAATATTTTTTGATCTGGAGAGAGCATACGATACCTGTTGGAGGACAGGCATCCTCCGCACACTGTTCTCTTGGGGCTTTCGAGGTCGGCTGCCCCTTTTTCTTCGCGAATTTATGGCAGAGCGCACCTTTAGGGTGCGGGTGAACACTACTCTCTCCCGTACCTTCTTCCAAGAAAACGGGGTACCCCAGGGCTCCGTGCTGAGTGTTGTAATGTTTGCCATTGCCATAAATCCAATTATTGATTGTCTCCTTCCTGATGTCTCGGGGCCCCCCTTTTGTGAACGATTTTGCGATCTACTACAGCTCTCAACGGACCAGCCTTCTTGAACGACGTCTTCAAGGATGTTTCGATCGCCTCCACTCTTGGAGCATCGAAACCGGCTTCCGTTTTTCTCCCAGTAAGACCGTTTGTGTTAATTTTTGGCGACATAAGGAGTTTCTTCCACCCTTCTTACATCTAGGACCTGTCAACCTTCCGTTTTCAGATGTCGCTAAATTCTTGGGTCTTATGTTTGACAGAAAACTGTGCTGGTCCTCCCACGTTTCCTATCTTTCGGCTCGCTGTCTGCGATCCCTCAACACCCTCCGTGTCCTGAATGGTACCTCCTGGGGAGCGGACCGAGTGGTCCTTCTCCGCCTGTATCGCGCCTTAGTGCGCTCGAAATTGGACTATGGAAGCATAGTCTACTCCTCTGCTCGGCCGTCTATTCTTCGGCGTCTCGACTCTATCCACCACCGTGGATTACGTTTAGTGTCTGGAGCGTTTTACACCAGCCCTGTGGAAAGCCTTTATGCTGAGACTGCTGAACCTCCGCTGTCCAATCGGTGAGCAGTCTTTCTGAGTCGTTATGCTAGCCATCTGTCTTCCATGCCTGCTAATCCAGCCCATGACCTTTTTTTCGACGCCTTCTTGGATGTAGGGTATGCAGGCCACCCTTCCTCCCTACTACCACCGGGAGTCCGCTTCCATAAACTGCTCCATTCTCTTTCCTTCCGCTTTCCTAAAACCTTCTTGACAACTTGGGGTACAGCACCGCCTTGGCTCCATCCCCGGATCTGCCTGCTCCGTGACCTTTGTCGATTTCCCAAGGATGGTACCCCTTCACTTGTTTATCGTCGGGCATTTGCTGCTCTACGTGCACAAATGACGGAAGCCACATTTATTTACACCGATGGCTCGAAAACATCGTTAGGTGTAGGGAGTGCCTATATTGTTGGCGACACCCCAAATCACTTTCGGCTTCCCGACCAGTGATCGGTTTATACTGCGGAGCTTTACGCTGTTCTCCAGGCTGTCCACTACATCCGCCGCCATCAGCGGATACAGTACGTTATCTGCTCGGATTCTCTCAGCTCTCTCCTCAGTCTCCAAGCTCTGTACCCTGTGCACCCTCTGGTCCACCGGATTCAGTACTGTCTGCTTGCTCCACCTGGGGGGCGTCTCGGTGGCGTTCCTCTGGCTCCCGGGACACGTTGGTATCTGTGGGAATGAGGCGACCGATATAGCAGCCAAGGCTGCCGTCTCTCTTCTTCGGCCAGCTATTCAATCGATTCCCTTCGCCGATCTATGGAGCGTTTTATGTCGTCGTGTTGGTTTTTTATGGCATGCACATTGGTCAACACTTCCCCATAATAAATTGCGGGACGTGAAAGCTCTTCCTTGTGCTTGGATCTTTTCCTCCCGAACACGTCGTCGGGAGGAGGTAATTTTAACTAGACTCCAGATAGGGCACTGTCTTTTTAGCCATCGACATCTTTTAAGCGGCGATCCTCCCCCACTCTGTCCCCACTGCTCTCAGCTGTGGACGGTAAGACACCTTTTAATTGAGTGCCCCTATTTTACTCCGTTACGCGCCCGTCTACAGCTGTCGCCTGATATATCGTCCATTTGAGCAGATGACACGCGCTCGGCCGATCGCGTTATCGAGTTTATTAGTGCCAGTGAAATGACGTCAGTCATTTGAAGCTTTTTTTGGGGACAACCAACCCTTTTCTGTAGTGGATTTTTAAGCCTTCCTTCTGCTTTTAGTTTCTCCAATTTTATGACTTTCGTTCCCATTGCTGCTGGGTTCCATTTTCGGTTTTTTACTGTTTCCTAAGTCACGGACCGAGCACTAATGACCATAGCAGTTTTGCGCCCCAAAAAAAAAATGTGCTCTGCAAGATGTGCAGCAACTTCCCTGGCCAGTACAATCTCCGGACTTGTCTCCATTTGAGCATAGGTGAGATATGATGGCATGAGAAGTGACTCGTGCTAATCATCAACCAGCAATTTTTACAGAACTACATGAACAGGTCGAGCAGATATGAAATAATGTATCCCAGAACACTAGTCACTGTCTATAAGATTGGCTGCATACAAGAATTGGCACCTGCATTGCTGCCCGTGGAGGCTACACCACCAAATATGGGCATTTCAGCATACATGGTACCCTACATGTATTATTGATCTGTAAATGTAATCATTTCATGTACTCCATATGCACCATTGCAGCAATAAATATCAAGTTAATTGGGAGACTCTAAAAGGGTGCAGAAATTTTTTTCTCCTGCAGGGTGTTTGATATTTGTATGCAGAAAATCAAGCTATTTCAGACAATCTCTGATAACATGGTCCATTTGGATAAAGTTTGGTATGAAGTAGCATTTGTTAGGTAATTTCATGTTTTTACATTTTGAGACAAAATTTGCATTTATGAGGGCTATCAAGAAAGTGATTGTTTTTGCCTGCAACAACAATGTCCAGGGTTGGTGTGGTCATATTGTTGTCTTGAGTGTATGTCAGTTCAGTTGACATCAGCCTTGCTAGTGTGAAATTCATGTCATTTCCCATTATTTCACTGCAAAAGTTTTAAATGTGTGCTGGAATTGAAACTCCTGTGAGTTGTGAACTGCAGTCTTTTAACCAGGTTTTTGTTGGCAAGAAACCATAACCTGACTGAAATTTATTGGCAACTGTGTGAAGTGTACAGAAAGAACATAATCACGGAAGGTGAAATGTGCTAATGGTGCAATAGGTGTAAAAGTGGCTGAACTAAAGTTAACGACGAAGAGCGATGTGGATGACCAAGCATTGTGGGTCACGACTTGTTCAAAGACCTGGTGCACAACACAATGTTTTGACAATCACATGGAACTGTGGGAGGGTGTGACCAACTGGTAGAAGCCTCAGGCGGCAAAATTTTATAACAGTAGAAATTCAAAGCTTGTTCACTGCTATTGTAAGTGCCTAAATTTGTGTGGTCACTATGTTGAAAAGTAGTATTTAAGTGTCACTTTCAAATGAATAAAACATTTCTATCTGTACTTTCAAATATACTTTCTGGATAGCCCTCATAATATTTCCATTTATTGCAAATGCGAATTTTTCAAGTAGTTAGAGCGCAGTTACCAACATCTTCAATCATGGAACTGGAATTCCATTTTCTTAGAGTGAACCATGTATTTAGAATAAAGTATGTATTGTCACAGCATTGTCTGCATATTTATTTGGCTGTCCAGGATGTATGTGGAATGTGTGGGAAGCAACTAAATCCTGATGAAAATACCCATGGTTTGTTTACCAAGATCAATTTCCTTTCCCAGTGTATGAAGAAGTAATCTTATATTCCTTATCTCTTGCATACTGCAGGTCCAAACGTTGGTTGAATGGGGGAGCGTAGTGGTTAGCACACTGGACTCTCATCCCGGAGGACAACTATTCAAACCTGTCCAGTGATCCTGATTTAGCTTTCCCATGATTTCCCTAAATTGCTTAAGGCAAATGCTGGGTTGGTTCATTATAAAGGGCACAGCCGCTTTCCTTCTCCACCCTTCCCTAATCCGAGCTTGTGCTCTGTCTCTAATGACCTTGTTGCCGACAGGACATTAAGCATTAATTTCCTCGTCCTCCTCCTCAGATGTTGTTGTCCTGTTGGATGTCCCAGAAATGAGTGCTGCTGTCTCTTTTTCTCCCTTTTGAGGGAAACAAAATTTTTTGTGCAGTAGACATCCATCCAGTGACTAGAATTGTGATGATCATTTTTTTTTAAGTACTGTACAGAGCATTTGCAGTTTCAGGGATTGGTTCCTGATGTTGTGTTTCCTCCCTACTGTTGATTAGTCATATTATGGCACACAATGTACTAGTTTTTGAAAAAAAAAATGTTTTTTCTGTTTTATTTAAATGCAATGTTGGAATGTGGTATGAGCTTCACACTAATTTCATGTATATAACAGGAGGAAGCAAAATATTAGCAATATTTTTTTTTATGGGAATTACAGATTAAATGTACAGACTTGTAAAAATACCAATGTTGGTTGTCTTGGCTGCCTAATTAAAGTATCTAGTTTTGTGTTGCACTCCTGGCCACTGTCCTTTCCCCCACACCTTTCCTTGGAAATTTCTTATATTGCAAGGTAGAAAGGTTGCAGTTGATCTTAACTCTTCACTGTGCTGCATTGCAGATGTTCAAAGCAAGGGTTTGATTCTAATTTCATCATTGTTCTAGAAATTTAGCACTGGAAAGTGCCTTGCAGATGGACAATGTTGCTTTATGAACGTAATTGAAAAGAATCTACCATTAGAATGAGCTGCTGAGCATATGATGCTACACTGTGTAGCACTGTCAGTCTGGCACACACTGATCTTTTCTTTGTTGGTGTTGTTGATAGTTGTAAGCAGGAATATGTGAATGTAAAAAATGTATAGTGCTTCTATAATCTTTGGAGAATATAACGCTCAGTTCAGCTTGTGTTTCTGCTAATAAATGCACAAGTACTAAACAAATTTTGTTTGTATATGTGTAATAGCGCATAGTACTGCTCCTATCCACACTCAAATGGTGAAAGATTAGTGTTTCTTTCATTCTGATTTGTTGTAGTTTCTTATGCTAGTTAGAGTTTTGTAATGAAGTTACTCGTGTTTTGAAAAAGGACGATGCAAAGTGATGTTTTATGAAGAACTTAAAGCCCTACAATGTCCATCTGACAGTGAAGATGGCTTAGATTTTGATGATTTGGATGAATATCCTACTAAAACTAAATGATCTGGAATCTGCAGATAATGATAGTGAGCCTAGAGGGGCTACTCATACACAGTCTGTCCCACAGAAATACAAGATGTTGGTTGTTTGAAGTGTACATGCCTTTTTTTATTCAAAATAGTCCCCTTGTGAGTCAGTACACAATTGGGAGCATGAGAACAATTATTCAAAACAATTCTGATAGTCAACAATTGGAATTGCCTTCAGGTCTGTCGTTGTGAGCTTCTGGATATCGGAAATTGTGTTGAAACACTGTCATCTCATCACCATTTTCAGTTTGGGAAATAGCCAGAGGTCACATGGAGCCAAATCTGGGAATAAGGAGGGTGGTCAAGTGCAGTGATACTTATTTGAGCCAAGAAATGGCATACAATCTTGCTTTTGTGCACCAGAGCATTGTCGTACAACAAACACCATGCTCCTTGGTTACGGTATTTGAATCTCACCTGAACAGTCCTCGTCCATAAACGAGTTAGAACACTCGAATAATAATGTGCAATCACCATCTGACCTTCTGGAGTGAATTCCTTTGGAATCAAAGAAAACTGTGAGCAGTGTCTTAACATGACTTTCCTGCATTTGTGCTTTTTACAGTTCTGGGGATTCTGGACCTTTCCATATTGAGCTCTGGTGGTTTGTAAGTGGCTTGTACTGAAAACATCACATTTCATCACCTTTTACGATGCATGACAAGAGGTCTGGGTCCCCATTGGGCGACTGTTTCATTTCTCTGCAGTGTTCCACTCTGCAATGTTTTTGATTGTCCGTGAGTGAGTGGGGCACGAAGCGACAAAAGAGCTTCTTTTTCCCCAAATTTTCAACTACAGTGCAATACACAGTTGCTTTAGGAATTCTAGTGAGCTCCTCCAGTGAGCTCCTGGTAGATGCACCACGATCATTTCAACTTGAACTGTCATTGACGCTTTTGGAAGTATATCATCTTGAATGCTCTCTTTGCCATCACGAAATGTTGTATACCACTTAAAACTGTTTTTACGACTCATTGCTTCACTACTATAAACAAACTGTATCACTTAAAAAGTCTCTGTGGCACACTCACCCATTTTGAAACAAAATTTAATGTTTGCGCATTGCTCCATTGCTCTTTTCATGACTGAGGGTAAAAACATAGTTAGTTTTGTTTACTACAAATGGAATACCAAACAGTAAATTTCAAAACGAAGAGGAGTTGAAGAAAGTAATATGTGGATATTTTGAGAATTACATTACTACTGTTGACAAAGTGGACATTTTGTCCATTTTGCATGAAGACAATACTGTTTTCTGTTCTCTCTCTACTTTTGTCAGTGAGTTACCAAAATATGGAGTGAAAAGGTTTGATAGAAACAGGAGAAAAAAGATTAGTACCATGCCCTTCTATTGTTTCTGTTTACAACTCTCATATGGGAAATGTAGATTTATTAGATAGCAACATTGGCAGATGTCATATAAAGATTAGGTACAACAATGGTATTTACATTTGTTTTTCCGTCTGATTAATGTAAGTAGGTTTTGGATTTTCTGCAGGAGGATACTCACTGAAAGAACTACTTCAGACATGCCAATGAACCAGTAGTTTAGAACTGAATTGGCTCAAGATCTTTGCCAGATTGGTCCAGGATCAAAAAGATAGATTGACCAGTTAGCATAGATCCAATATAGATAAACAGGCTTAAATGAAAGGGAACATTGTAACCTCCAAAGGATATAGTATTGTTGTTGTTGTGGTCTTCAGTCTTGAGAATAGTTTGATGCTGCTCTCCATGCTACTCTATCCTGTGCAAGCTTCATCTCCCAGTACCTACTGCAACCTACACCCTTCTGAATCTGCTTAGTGTATTCATCTCTTGGTCTCCCTCTACGATTTTTACCCTCCACGCTGCCCTCCAATGCTAAATTTGTGATTCCTTGATGCCTCAAAACATGTCCTACCAACCGGTCCCTTCTTCTAGTCAAGTTGTGCAACAAACTTCTCTTCTCCCCAATTCTACTCAATACCACCTCATTAGTTATGTGATCTACCCATCTAATCTTCAGCATTCTTCTGTAGCACCACATTTCGAAAGCTTCTATTCTTTTCTTGTCTAAACTATTTATCGTCCATGTTTCACTTCCATACAAGGCTACACTCCATACAAATACTTTCAGAAATGACTTCCTGACACTTAAATCTATACTCGTTGTTAACAAATTTCTCTTCTTCAGAAACCCTTTCCTTCCCATTGCCAGTCTACATTTTATATCCTCTCTTCTTAGACCATCATCAGTTATTTTGCTCCCCAAATAGCAAAACTCCTTTACTACTTTAAGTGTCTCATTTCCTAATCTAATCCCCTCAGCATCACCCGATTTAATTTGATTACATTCCATTATCCTCGTTTTGCTTTTGTTGATGTTCATCTTATATCCTCCTTTCAAGACACTGTACATTCTATTCAACTGCTCTTCCAAGTCCTTTGCTGTCTCTGACAGAATTACAATGTCATCGGCAAACCTCCAAGTTTTTATTTCTTCTCCATGGATTTTAATACCTACTCCAAATTTTTCTTTTGTTTCGTTTACTGCTTGCTCAATATACAGATTGAATACCATCGTGGAGAGGCTACAACCCTGTCTCACTCCCTTCCGAACCACTGCTTCCCTTTCATGCCCCTAGACTCTTATAACTGCCATCTGGTTCCTGTACAAATTGTTAATAGCCTTTCGCTCCCTGTATTTTACCCCTGCCTCCTTTAGAATTTGAAAGAGAGTATTCCAGTCAACCTACAAATGCTAGAAACGTAGGTTTGCCTTTCCTTAATCTTTCTTCGAAGATAAGTCGTAAGGTCAGTATTGCCTCAAGTGTTCCAACATTTCTACAGAATCCAAACTGATCTTCCTCGATGTTGGCTTCTACCAGTTTTTCCATTCGTCTGTAAAGAATTCGTGTTAATATTTTGCAGCCGTGGCTTATTAAAATGATAGTTCGGTAATTTTCACATCTGTCAACACCTGCTTTCTTTGGGAATGGAATTATTATATTCTACTTGAAGTCTGAGGGTATTTTGCCTGTCTCATACATCTTGCTCACCAGATGGTAGAGTTTTGTCAGGACTGGCTCTCCCAAGGCCATCAGTAGTTCTAATGGAATGTTGTCTACTCCCGGGGCCTTGTTTCGACTTGGGTCTTTCAGTGCTCTGTCAGACTCTTCATGCAGTATCGTATCTCCCATTTCATCTTCATCTACATCCTCTTCCATTTCCATAATATTGTCCTCAAGAACATCGCCCTTGTAAAGACCCTCTATATACTCCTTCCACCTTTCTGCTTTCCCTTCTTTGCTTAGAACTGGGCTTCCATCTGAGCTCTTGATATTCATACAAGTGGTTCTTTTCTCCAAAGGTCTCTTAATTTTCCTTTAGGCAGTATCCATCTTACCCCTCATGAGATAAGCCTCTACATCCTCACATTTGTCCTCTAGCCATCCCTGCTTAGCCATTTTGTACTTCCTGTCGATCCCATTTTTGAGACGTTTGTATTCCTTTTTGCCTGCTTCATTTACTGCATTTTTATATTTTCTCCTCTCATCAATTACATTCGATATTTCTTCTGTTACCCAAGGGTTTCCATTAGCCCTCGTCTTCTTACCTGCTTGATCCTCTGCTGCCTTCACTACTTCATCCCTCAGAGCTACCCATTCGCCTTCTACTGTATTTCTTTCCCCCATTCCTGTCAATTGTTTCCTTATGCTCTCCCTGAAACTCTGTACAACCTCTGGTTTAGCCAGTTTATCCAGGTCCCATCTCCTTAAATGCCCACCTTTTTGTAGTTTCTTCAGTTTTAATCTACAGTTCATAACCAATAGATGGTCGCCAGAGTCCACATCTGCCCCTGGAAATGTCTTACAATTTAAAATGTGGTTCGTAAATCTCTGTCTTACCATTATATAATCTATCTGATACCTTCTAGTATCTCCAGGATTCTTCCATGTATACAACCTTCTTTTATGATTCTTGAACCAAGTGTTAGCTATGATTAAGTTATGCTCTGTGCAAAATTCTACAAGGGGGCTTCCTCTTTCATTTCTTTCCCCCAATCCATATTCACCTATGTTTCCTTCTCTCCCTTTTCCTACTGACAAATTCCAGTCACCCATGACTATTAAATTTTCGTCTCCCTTCACTATCTGAATAATTTCTTTTATCTCATCATACATTTCATCAATTTTTTCATCATCTGCAGAGCTAGTTGGCATAGAAACTTGTACTACTGTAGTAGGCATGGGCTTCGTGTCTTATCTTGGCTACAATAATGCGTTCACTATGCTGTTTGTAGTAGCTTACCCGCACTCCTATTTTTTTATTCATTATTAAACCTACTCCTGCATTACCCCTATTTGAGTTTGTATTTATAGCCCTGTATTCACCTGACCAGACGTCTTCTTCCTCCTGCCACCGAACTTCACTAATTGCCACTATATCTAACTTTAACCTATCCATTTCCTTTTTTAAATTTTCTAACCTACCTGCCCGATTAAGGGATCTGACATTCCACACTCCGATCTATAGAGTGCCAGTTTTCTTTCTCGTGATAACGATGTCCTCTTGAGTAGTCCCCGCCCTGAGATTCGAATGGGGGACTATTTTACCTCCAGAATATTTTACCCAAGAGGACGTCATCAATATTTAACCATACAGTAAAGCTGCATGCCCTCGGGAAAAATTACGGCTGTAGTTTCCCCTTGTTTCCAGCTGTTCGCAGTACCAGGACAGCAAGGCTGTTTTGGTTAGTGTTACAAGGCCAGATCAATCAATCAACCAGACTGTTGCCCCTGCAACTACTGAAAAGGCTGCTGCCCCTCTTCAGGAACCACACTTTTGTCTGGCCTCTCAACAGATACCCCTCCGTTGTGGTTGCACCTACGGTACGGCCACCTGTATCGCTGAGGCACGCAAGCCTCCCCACCAATGGCAAGGTCCATGGTTCAGGGGGGGGGGGGGGATATAGTATTAGATCCCTTTAATCACTGGTCAGTGTAGAATTAAAGAGAACAACATGCAAATGCCCTAACTGCAAAGGCTATACCTTTGTCATGTGTGAGAAAACAAAAACTGGCGTCTCACATTCCATAGTATCTTGAAACATGCCATCCATCCATTTCTGATAACACCATTAATTCCATCATAACTGCTGTTCATTTGGTGATTAAAACTATGTTTTTATTCATAACAAATGTTAATTCATGATGTAAATTTCACACAGTTTTGCACAAGTGCACAAGTTTCACATAGTTTTGCATAAATGCAAAGTTTAAGGAAATATTTCTTCCCAGACTTAAGAATGCATTATTTTTTTGAAAATATTCCTTAAATCCTCTAACAATTTTTGTATATAAAATTTAAAGGATGGTTACAAGGTACTCATAAACACAGTGTGTGAATTAACAACTCTTCTTGTTCACTGGATATGGTCAAGCTTAACAAAATACCAACTTTTCAAAACTAAAGTCACCAGACATTCAACAGGAGTTAAAAGATGCAATTATTGATTATTTTTCTTGGATAACATCAGTGGTATGAAATGGAAGATTATTGGACTGTTAAATTTAAAAATTGTCTTATTTCAGGCTGTAAAAACATCGCAAGATTAATTGCCATTATAGGCTGTCAATTGTGCAAAAATAATCAGTGTTTATGGTGTAAATCGTCTGTTACATCGTAATTAATGTAATATGAAAGCATTGTAGAAATCTCCTATTTTGCTTATGTTCCTTATCTCCATTATTCAATTTTTTTTCTTCCATTCCATTTAGTTCTATTAGTGTATAGATGTTGCTTTTGTATGTTTCCGTTGTTGTTGTTAATTTGGGGAATTTTAGTTTTTGCACTATCAAGGATTTTTAGTATATTTAACTTGGATGGAAGGACAGTGAAGTTAAAACATGATAATATCTTGCTTGGATTGTGTTTTGCAAACTTTTAATTTTTGACGTATTTGTCTGCTGAATATTTCAGAGGAATACATCGGCTACAATGGTCAGCAGAATGGAGAAGTGGAGGAAACTCCAGTTCGTAAATGTGATGTCATACTCATAACAGGAAAAAAGGAAAACTGTGAAGCAGCAAAACAGGCTTTACTTGACTTGGTTCCTGTTACTATTGAGGTAGGTGTAGCTGTGTAGTGCTGTCTTCTAATTTTTATCTATTGTTGACCAACCAAAGATTGGTCAATAATGTTCTCTCTCAAAATTAATTTCACATACTGCCTTCTACTCATATTCTATTTGATACATGCATTGAAACAGTTGATACAAATTTTGTTTGGAGTGGACATGCAAACAGCGTAAGTAGAAAGAAGCTTGAAACACAGATTTTACTGACATTCATTGGAATTCATTTTCAAAGGGCCACTGTGGAATGTAGGAAAATTAGAACTCTACTTGAGGATCTTCCCCATATGCAACATAATGCCTTTTTACATGTTTTTTACAGTGGCTCTTTAAAAAAAGGAAAATATTGACTTTAAAGAGCAGTTAAACATTCCTTTCTTCTCTTACTGCATAATTGTAACTTTGTGTGTGCAGGTGGACATGCCCTTTGACTTCCATCGATCGATCATTGGAACCAAAGGCCGTGATGTTCGTGAACTTATGGACAGATATGATGTACATATCGTTCTTTCCCCAGCTGATCAACATTTAGACGTTATAAAGGTTAGTGTAATCTGACACCATGCCCTATTACTGTTGCATTTCATTTCATTTCATTTTGTTTGTGTTGATCATTGTATCTTGCACATAAGATGTTAAACAACAGGAGAATGGATGCACATTTGTAGCTAGAAATTAAAATAATTTGTCGTGTAGTGGTGGTGTTGGTGGTGAGGGGCATATCCTTGACAGAGATAAAGCCCTTCAAATAATTGAATTAAATAAATTAAATGATATGTATTAACTCATGCATAAGTTAAGAAAATAATAAATGGATTTATTAATGATGTATTTAAAATTGGTTATTCGTTTGTAAATGTAAATCAGGTAAAAGAATGTACAACAGAAATAGTGCAGTGTAAGTCACGCATTTCTATATAAAAAAAATTATGCACAATGATGCTTTGGACTCTTAAGCAGTTATCTCTGGTTTCTGTAGCATAAACATGCATCTTTTCTTGTAAATGCATGTGTGTTTTCTTGTGCCACTGTGGCAGTGTAACTTAATTCTGAATACAATAATTACATAATCGGTGAAACATGAAAATTTTCAAATTGCAGCACTTAAGTTTTCCACAGCTACTGTAAAACCCCTTTTTAATGAATTTCTGGGTACCAGAGACTTTTTTCTTAAACTAAATTGTTTCCCCTGGAAACAGGTGCAAGAACATCTGACACAAAGGGGCACACCCTTTAAAAGTGACTGAGAATCTGAATTCCAACATTTTTTGGCAAGATAAGTATTCTATAATCGTTTGATTCAAATTAAAATATAGTGATGTACCTACCATTCCCGATACCATTCTGTTCTTCTTAGAGGTGACAGTCCTCATCAAGAAAGACTGTTGTTAAACAACAGCCAATATTCACATTCCAGTATAGCCTGCTGTGTTACAGAAATCCAGGCAGCAACAAGCATGTGCATACCCTGCAAAATGCTCAGTTTCATTATCTCAAGGAATGATTAGATCTCTGCATAAGTTACTTTGTGTAGTACAACAATATGAATGAATGAATCAATGAATAATGCCCAAGTCCAGAGGATGCAGGTGTTTTGTGCTATTAGCAGGCAGAAAATTAACATTGTTCTGAAGAAATAATCTTGTTTGGATGCTTAAGGTCCCCTGCTGCACCCATATTTGCATCTAAGTTTTTTCAGAAACTTCCCTCATCCATGCATTAATGTTTCCTGAACTGAAGTAATTAGTGTAGTGACGGCTAGCAGTCTAGAGTGCTCTCACCACCGATACAGCAATGGGAGCCTAGCATTGGAGCCTACCACTGTGTTACTGCTTATGCTGCGAAAAATATTGCACCTATCAGTTCTGAAGTAGGAAACCTTTTAGATGCAAACATATTGCCTGTTCCAAAGAAAAACATAATCCTTGCTGTTATTAAAAGTAACAGATTTTTGACGTGTTCAGACTGCAGGCAGGCTTCTGGCCTCGGTCATTCGCACTGTGTGTGTAAACGTGGTTCTCCCTCAGCAGGGTCTGAGCAGATACACACAGAAACGGTTTTGCTGATTACCAAAAGCTCAAGTGTTTGTAGTATTATAGAGCCCCTTACGGAAATGTTTCCAGAACCACAAAGAAATCTATTGTGTGCTTGGTATGTCTGCTGAGCGGTCTAATTTGAGGTGTGGAGGTGGCCCTCTCTGTGACTATCGAACGTGCAGGATACAGTTGTCTGCGAAGATGTAGGTCCACCAATGACTTCTTTCACTTGGGTTCCGAGGTGATCCTCAGCTCGTATAGGTAGCTGACAAAGGTGGTGGAGACTGCTGGCCTCACTTGCAGTATGCAAGAAGACCATGCAACTTGTGACATTGTTCTCAGAATTGGTCGGGTCCTTTGTTTTGAAGTCGAGTGGAGTGTCACAACCAAAGGATCCATCATTTCTGTGCTGATCTTGGTTGCAGATTTCTGGACCTGTGTTATGGATTCAGGAATTGTAGAGCTGCCCTTGATAGGTAAGGGGTGAACCACACAAAGGAAGCATCTACTAGAGTAGTGGTTTTTAAGCTTAGGTGATCGTTTGAGGTCCTCTCGTGAATGCTCCCCAGTCGATAATCAGAGGGTGAAGTCGGACCACTCAATAAAGACACACAGACCTTCAAAATTTTAACAGTAAATTGCCGAAATACTTGTAACAAAGTTCCTCATTTCACATGCTTCCAGGAAAGTTGTCATGCTCAAATTATTCTGGGAACCTAGAGCTAACTGACTGAAATCCAAAGACCTGAAGTATATAGATCTGAAATATTTAGTGAGGTAAGTAGTGTATATCTGAAAGACAGATTAGGTGCCACAGGAGGGGGGGGGGGGGAAGGTAATTGAATTTGACAAAAAATATTGTCTGTCGAGGTCAAAATTGAGTCTGACTGAAGTTATCTGATTACTTGTAACAGGTGTAGGTGAACACAATTTGTCACATATTTTTATCAGCCACACAATTCTGCTGTGACAGTTTTAGATTCATTCAAAGAAAATCAGTGCTCAGTCCCGTGGAAATACCCAGAACGTACAATGTTAGTTGGATGAGACTTGAACCTATAGAGTAGAGAGGTGTGTGTGTGTGTGTGTGTGTGTGTGTGTGTGTGTGTGTGTGTGTGTGTGTGTGTGTGTGTGTGTGTGTGTGTTCGTGTTCGTGTTCGTGTTCGTTCATTGCAGGTGCTATTGATAGGCAGTCTTGTGAAGTACTTTCGAATGCAGTTTTTGGAAAATTGTCGTGTGCGGCTAGTTCAACAAACCATAGTTGTCAGCATCCCACTTAGACAGTGAACGGATATAATTTAGTTCCAGTATGATGGATGTAGAAGAATTTAGGGCAAAGTTTAATTGGATTGTAAATTGCATTCTGGAGATGTATCTGCCGAGTAAGTGGATTAAGGATGGAAAAGGCACACTATGGTTTAATATAACAAAATTTGGAAAATGCTGAGGAAGCAGAGGCAGTTGCACTTTCTGTTCAAAAAAGAACACTCAGTTGATGACTGGGGAAAGTTATTAAGACATTTGTGCACCTGTTGAAATATTGATACATGAAGCATACAACTACGACCACCATCATACCTTAGCAAAAGATCTTGCCGAGAAACCAAGAAAACTCCGGTCCTATGTAAAGTTGCTAAGTGTGTCAAAGGCATCTACCCAGTCAGTTGTTCATCTGTCTGTTATGGCAATAGAAGACAGCAAAACAAAAGCCAAAGTTTCAAATTTTCTGTTCAACAAATCATTCGTGCAGAAGAGTCATACAAACATACTAGTGTTTGTCTGTCACACAGACTCCTGTTTGGAGGTAATAGGTATCCCTGGTGCTGCGAAGCAACTGAAAGAGTTGAAAACAAACAAGTCGCCAGGTCTAGATGGAATCCCAATTTGGTTCTACAGAGAATACACTGCAGCATTGACACCTTATTTACCTAGCGTTTATCGTGAATTTCTTGCCAAGTGTAAAGTCCCAAGCAAATGTAAAAAATAGATGACTCCTGTATATAAGAAGGGTAAAAAAAACTGACCTGCAAAATTACAGAGCAATATCCTTAACATTGGTTGCCTGCATAATTCTTGAATGTATTCTCATTTCAAATATAATAAATTTCCTTGGGACAGAAAAGCTGCTGTCCACAAATCGGCACAGATTGAGAAAGCATTGCTGGTGTGAAACTTGGCTTGCACTTTTCTCACATGATATTCTGCGAACCATGAATGAAGGGCAACAGGCAGCTTCCGTATTCCTAGATTTATGGAAATCATTTGACACAGTGCCCCACTGTAGTCTGTTAATGAAGGTATGAACATATAGAACAGATCCCCAGATATTTGAATGGGTTGAAGACTTCTTGATTAATAGAACCCAGTACATTGTCCTCAATGGTGGGTGTTGTTCAAGACAAGGTTATTCAGGAGTGCCCCAAGGATGTATGATAGGACAGCTTTTGTTCTCTACATACACAAATGGTCTGATGGGCAGGGCAAGCAGCAACCTTGGGCTGTTTGTTCATGGTGCTGTGGAGTACAGAAAGGTGTTGTTAAGTAACTATAGGACAATACATGATGACTTACACAATTTCTTGCAAGTTGATGCAGATGAGTAGGAAAAACAATCTTATAATGTTCGAATACTGTTTCAGTAGTTTGGTACTTGACGTAGTCGCATCGATCAGATATCTAGGTGTAGTGTTGTCGCTGTGGAGGAGACTGCATATAGAAAACTAGTGCTACCAGTTCTTGAGTGAGTGCTGCTAGAGTGTTTAGGATCCCCATCAGGTCAGATTAAAGGAAGACTTTGAGGTGGACTGTTGATATGTTACCAGTAGATATGATCAACATGTGAGTATTCTTGAGTTGAAATGGCAATCACTGGAGGAAAGTCAATGTTATTTTCTTGAAGCTCAGTTGACAAAATAATAATAAAAAAAAAACCTGGCATTTGAAGCTGACTTCAGAATGATTCTACTACTGCCAACGTAGATTTCACACCACAAAGATAAAAGGCAAGAGAAATTAGAGCTCATGCAGAGGCATATAGGGAGTTGTTTTTCCCTCGCTTTATTTGCAAGTGAAACAGGAAAGGAAATGACTAGTAGTGGCACAAAATACTCTCTGCCGTGCACCACATGGCAGCTTGTGGAGTATGTATGTAGATCTACACATAGATGCAAATACAGACTATAGAGATCTGTGCCATATGTGAACTTCAGAACTTTTTGGAAGGAGATAAGGGACTTCAAACTTCTTGTTAAGAGGTAAATATTGATGGAGGGGAATGCTGTTTCTTGACACTTTTAGAGAGCGAACACAATGTGATACAGAACTATAAAAACAGGCATTGCTGAATGTGGTATTTTGTAAATCAGTGAAAAAAGTATTCATGGATTTTAAAAGGCTTTTGATTATAATAAATGATAAATTTGGAACTTTTGGAAATTTTATTTGTTAAAAAAATTAATATAACTCTGACTGATTAAAATTAAGAACATATTTTTGACATGGCAGCTTTAGAAAGCTGTTGCATAAATGAATTTCATTTTTAACTATGTTTTTTGTAGGGGATAGACTTTAAAGTGACTTTCTATTGCCACAGAGTGGAGCACTATGGCTACTGTTCTGAGTGTGTCAGTCTCTCTCTCTCTCTCTCTCTCTCTCTCTCTCTCTCTCTCTCTCTCTCTCTGTTTTACACATGTTCCCATTTTTGTCCATCAGTCACGGAGAGTTGTTTATTATGTCCTTCCAGCACCTTGGAGTGCCAGAAATTGCCACTCGAGTTGGTTCGTATTAGTTAGACATGATTCATGTATATTAAGAGGAAAAGAGTTACTAATTGTATAGATTCTTCGCACAGCAACTGCAAAACTTGGTGCAAGAGCGTCATCATAATCATCATCGTCGTCACTACCACCTATTGCCTCACAGTATTCCTTCACAAACACTTCACTCCTCTCACTTGCAGACATCTAGGATGTGGAAGTCAGGATGTTATCACTAGAAGAATCAAAGTGCCACATTTTCAGTAACGTTTTGTATTCTACTGTATTTTTCTTCTAGAACAATGTAGCAACTTCTTAAGTCTGTCGTGTTACACTCTTCCAGGCAGCAACAAACTTGGCTAGCTAATTTAATGGGAAATCTCATAACTTCCTTTCTCTCAAGGCATTAAATTGATTTCTGCACTGCTGCTACTGTGTATTTGGCTTTGTCAGTGTGTATTAGGTCCAGAAACTGCAGATGCTTCTGCAGTTCGGAGGAAGGAACACAAAATTACAGTCCTCAGTTATATCCTTAGTAAGTAAGGGCCTGTTGACTCATAAGGACAAGGTAACATTTGATGTTTTTGGGACAACTGGTCATTTAAAATTTTCCTGTTACTATTGGACACAGCATTTTTTTACCTCGGTGATTTTTTCTACTTCAACAGAATATGTTTTTGCAAGAAGTAAATTATAAAAAATGCTTACTTCATCCTGTTGAAAATATCTCTAGGCTCTTAACCCTGTCTGTCATGGCAATGTAATGTTATTCCAATAGTTCACACTTTCCTAATCCAAAGACTCACTTTCTCTACTCTCTCTCTCTCTCTCTCTCTCTCTCTCTCTCTCTCTCTCTCTTTTTTTCTTGTTTCTGCATACAGAAATGCTATCACTTCTCATTCCTTAAGCCATTCTAAAAGAATATTTTTCACATCACTGAGTGTTGACATGCAAATATTCTTCCTTATGCACCCAGAGGAACTGATAGCTTCAGCTTTTAAAAACGTTTCCTTGTTTTTGAGTTTGCTGCACAATGAAAAGGTCACCAAGTTGCAGTGCTTCGCCATGTCAGAATGTTTTTTGTTATGACTAGCTCGGGCATTGTGGTTGATCACCAGCTGTCGCTGAATTGTAAGCTTTCTGTATTTGGAGGCCATAATGTCACAAAAGTAAAACTGATAAATATGATTACAAACAACTATACTTTCTGGCTTGTTTTTCATAGGCTCAGTGACTGTGATATCAGATAATGTGATCAAGGTCGCATTGTAGACAGGGCAGAAATTGCTTTCCAATTCTTTAAATGCATTTTTTGCTATTGCTACAAAGAAATTTGACTGAAAAACAACTATTGTCTAGGTCCATGTCAACTGAAAGAATTGATTACTATGTACTGCTGCCACATTACATGAAGTATGAGCTGCATGAAACTGAAAGAAATTGGAAACATACTTGGATGTGTTAGGAATTGTGTAAAAATTAGATTTTAATTTGCAGTATGTTTCATCTTTATTCTTCACAAACAGATTTTTTTCTTAATGCTGATTGCATTAAGAGGGTAGGAATAACATTGTTCATATGGGAATGTTGCAGGAACTGACAAATGTTTGTTAAACATTGGATTTTCTGAAATGTGGGTTTGTTAATTTAGTGTCTTACTGTATGTTTCTTACAGAGTAAATTTTATGGCAACCCAGTTTCATCAGCATTGAAAATGTTCCTAGGCTCGTAATGCTGAATAAGCCATAGCAAAGTATCTACTTTTCCCAATAGTCAACAGCTCCTGCCCCCCTCCTGCCCCCCTCCTGCCCCCCTCCTGCCCCCCTCCTGCCCCCCTCCTGCCCCCCTCCTGCCCCCCTCCTGCCCCCCTCCTGCCCCCCTCCTGCCCCCCTCCTGCCCCCCTCCTGCCCCCCTCCTGCCCCCCTCCTGCCCCCCTCCTGCCCCCCTCCCTCTCTCTCTCCATTTACATTTCAGCGAAAGAGGTTATGATAAAAAAAGAAAAAAAGCCACTCATTTGATGCACTGAAACTTTTGACACAGATCTTCAGAGTAATTTCTGGGCCTTCTCACACAGTACGAGGGTGGCTTGAAAAGTTGTTGGAATCACCACGAGAGGTCAGCAGTAGTGCAACGAGTTATTCATGTGATATTCATTAGACTGTTGCCTTTTAAACATGTGCCAAGCCAGTGCTGTAGGAAGAGAGTTGTGGTGACATGGCTCTGTTGTTGTTCCTGTGCAGTGCTTTGTGAAGATGGGAAAAATCGAGATTGAAGCAGTGATTAAGCACTTTGTAAAGAAAGGTATGAAAGCAAAGGACATTCATGCCAGATCTCCAGAATACACTGGAGGACTCTGCTCCTTCATATTCAGCTGTTGCCAAGTGGACAAATGAATTTAAATTTGGTCAGGAGAGCTTAGTTGATGATTTGTGCAGTGGTTGGCCAAGATGTGACCTACTCCAGAAATCATTACGAAAGTGCACAAAATGGTCATGGAGGATCATCAATTGAAAGTGCGTGAAATTGATCACGCTTGCCAGATGTCATCTGTAAGGGTATGTCACATTTAAATGAAGAATTAGAAATGAAAAAAATATCTGCAAGATGGGTGCCGTGACTCTTGACGCTGTCTCAAAAACACGTGTGAATGGACATAAAGGAACAATGTGTGGCCCATTTTAGAACATTGTCCTTAAATCTGCATGTATTTTGAAAGCTTCTGCCGCACAACACACAGGTTTCTCTATTCACATACAATATTCTGTGTACAATGGATTTATAACAGCAGTCTGCTAGATTTCATTAGAATGTTTATCATTATGCCATACTAAAGAGTTTTAAGAAAGGTCTGAACCACCAGCCATTGTCTCAGATGTCGACAGTCATCACATGGTTGGCTCATACAACGTGATAGTCACTCTGCATCCACTATTGTGAAGTGTGGCAGTCAGGAGGAGACAACGTGGCTGAGCGACCCTGCACGGTAGCTGCATAGATGTCTCCTAGCGCCACCTGTGACATGCCCTCTAAATATCCATCACCACCGAGCAACTGTCTTGTCTGCTCTCACACACTGTGATATGTATTATGGCAGTTAGAACTGTACTGTGCCGTTCTTGCCAGGTAACTATGCCATACATTGTATCTGTTGTGAACTATTATCCTGTGAGTTTGTTAAATATACTTCTTCTGGAGGTGTAGTCTTGTGTGTTTGTATGTTGTAAGTTACAACACTTGTACTGGACAAATGTTGATGAGAAACAACCATCAGGTGACTGGAAAGGAATTCGGAATGATTTGGACAGAGTTCCTATTTGGCATTTGGTAGCTTTTTTAAAATGTGAATAAGTATTATCAATGGGGTTGGGCCGGAGAACATTTCTACAGTGTTCAAATACAGTTTGTAGTATGCTGATTGACTAATTCATGCTGATTAAGTATATAGGCATAACATAGGGAAATAACATGAAATGGCGAGCACTATGATGTCATTTATATGGGAGATGACTGTCTCCAGTTTATCAGGAGAGTTCTGGCAAAGAACAGCACACCGATAAAATAAACTGCGAACAGAACAGCTTGCAACTGATCCTAGAGTACTTCTCAAGTGCTTGGAATGCTCACTTGATCAGACTGAAGGAAGACATCAAAGCAATTAAGAGGCATGTTGTTAGCTTGGTTAAAAGTTGATTCAGCCAGTATGAGAATGTCAAGTAAATTTTCTGTGAGCTTAGATGGGAAATCTTGTGACGAGGAAGACTAATTTTTCAGGACACTGTTTTGAAAAGTCAGAGACCTAACATTTATGGCAGACTGCAGAATGATTCTGCTGCCACCAACATTCATCTTGTGAAGTGACAACAAGTACAAAATAAGGAAAATTAAGGTTTGTACCAAGGCATACAAGCCAACATTTCCTCGTGCTCTATTTGTGAGTTTTAAAAGAATGTCAATGACTGGCAATGGTGCAGTGTACAGTCTACCGTGAAAAATGACTGTAGGTGTAGGTATTTTCAGAGTGGCCAAAACATACAGTTTTCTTGGTGCACTGAACACAGGTTAATGAAATTTTCAGTGCTTGTCTGCCAAAATGATTTCGGGGCAGCATTGAAAAGATCCATTTATCTCTAGAGGATATTTAGGCACAGGGGGCAGTCTTTTTCTGTGGCAGGTGACACCACTGTCATCACTAGAGAGAAGACTTCAATGTAGTGTTTATTTTCTTGCACATCAGCTCCATCATTAATCTTTGTTGTGCCTCTTTTACCAAATGGATAATGTGGGAACTTTTTGCACACTAACAAGTCTTTGTCAAAATGGATGGAATTGTTTTAATAAGTCAATGTTTGCAATTTGATACAAATCAAAAGTTCCATTGTTACCTTTTCTTAGTTTTTAATGCATTCTGTAAGTTGTGAAAGCCTGCCTGCAGCTCTCCATTCTTGAACAGTAACTAGTTCGTTGCAGCTTACTCAGTACACTGCATCTAGGAAAGTAATGAATAAATGCTCCACAGTACCAGTCTGTTAAACGAAGAAAAGATTTTGCGCAACTGTCTGGAGGTAGTAATGACACATTGCTGTAGTGGGTGACTGAAGTATTAAAAGGGAACTATCAAATCAATGAGACACAAAGCAAAATGTGGTGACACAATTTATCATGAAATATGTTTACCCATACTTTTGTATTTATACTTGCTATTTCTTGTTTACTTTGGAACATCTGGTAAAATACTGACTTTCTGAATGATCTTTTGTTGAAAGTTTTGTTACATTAATAAGACTTTTGATTTTTTTGCAGTGATAAGCTTGCCAGTTTCTCTTTACCATATTGCTGTGCCATAATAGTCAGTTTTTATTTAAAAAGGTTTTCTTAAATTCTCTTAATTTTCTCACAGTAAACAAAGTCAATAAAATTTAAAATTTTGTTTTGTTTTGATTAAATTGCTTCCCCTCCAATTCTTCCACAGTTTTATTAATGAAGGTTGTTCACTATCACTGCATTTTACTGATAAAGTTGTGGTGATGAAAGCTAGCCTCTGAACACTGTTTCATTCACTGAAACTGAATTCAGATTACTTGAATTTTAGGCTGAGGTTACCATCTGAATCTCTTCCACCATCTTTCTCATCTTGGCATGTGACATGACATGAGTTTTGTTATGTACAGCTATGAAACAACAACAACATAATGAAAAGGATAGTTGCTACTCACCATATAGGTGAGATACTGAGTTGCATCCTATACAGGAGCTACAGAGTCGCAGAAAGGCACAACAAAAAGACTGTGGAAATTCAGCTTTCAGCCAACACAGCCTTCCTCAAAAACACACAGCTGGAGCCACTCTCTGTGGTCGTGTGTGTGTGTGTGTGTGTGTGTGTGTGTGTGTGTGTGTGTGTGTGTGTGCGCGTGCGCGTGCGCGTGTGCGCGCGCGCGCGCGCGCGCGCGTGTGCATTTTTGACAAAGACCTTGTTGGCAAAAAGCTAACTTTCTGACGTTATTTTTCTTGTGCCTTTCTATGACTCAGCATCTCCGCTACAGGGTGAGTAGCAACTATTAGTAACCATTATAGTGTTACATTCCACCATGGCTTTTCCATTCTTTAAACTATGAAGGAATGCACACATGTTGAGGCACTTCACTCAATGCACACCGTATGTGCAAATTTACTTTCCAGGATGTTACCTTTAAAAGTAATAGGGCTAGATTTGCAATTCAGTTCACCAAGATTAATTTAAAAATAATTTTTCAGAGGTACTGAAATTTGCTTTGTGCTTCCACATTAGACAGATCACTGGTATCTGACCTATTGAAAGTGATTCTTTCTGATGACTATTCTGCTATGTACCGGATTTACTTTATAGTTTGTGTGTAATTGAATGTAACCAAGTAGTGAAAAACATTTAATGAAATAAACATAGCAAATTTATACTTGTTAAGTCTCCATCGTTTTTTCAACTCACTTTTGAGATGTTACAAATTGCAAATGATTTGGACACCTTTGTGTCACATTGGAATTAAAGCATAAACATTGAAATTATAATTAAACCTTGTTTTCAGATTACTGGAACACCAGCAAATGTTGAACAGGCAAAGATAGCACTTGAAGAACGCCGTGAGGAGCTGGAAAAAGAAAAACAAGATAAAATGCTGAAGTCATACGAATTGAAGGTAACCATTGTTTTCCAACAAATAGTGTACAGACATGCAGAGATCTTTAATAAAGAATTTTAGATGTCTTTCTGTGGCTCTAAATCACAATTGTTATAAAATTTCTCTTGCAGATAGAAGTTGATCCTGACTACCATCCAAAGATTATAGGCCGAAAAGGTGCTGTTATAAGTAAAATTCGATCTGATCATGATGTACAGATAAATTTTCCAAAGAAAGGTGATCCTGAGGAACATATAATAACTATCACTGGCTATGAAAAGAATGCCCAAGCAGCCAAAGATGATATAATGAAGATCGTTAATGAATTGGTAAGTTATATATTTTATTTTAATGATCATTGCTCAGAGGGATTACAAAGAATCAGGACAGTTGGTAGTAAAGGAAGGCCAGGCCTAGAATGAGGAATGGGCAGTTATCAGAGCAGAGTGTAAAGAATTATTTTGGTGGCATTTGTTCATAGTTGCAGTGAAGCAGATGGGAATGATAGTTAATGTGAGAATATCTGTAATAAGTTATTGTAAAGTAATGCAGTCTAAAGGTGCCGTTAATAAGTAAATCACACAAATACCATGATCACATTCATAAACACAACAGTGCGTCCAAAATATTCATTTCCAAAGCACGAAGTGAGTGTGAGAATGTGATCCACATATACAACCAAAGTTAGGTATGTTTTGGATGAGCTATAGAACTTGGTTTGCAATAGCATTGATTTCTTTACTGCTGTACCTCTGTAAATACAAAGGACAATCAGGGAAAAAGAACAAGTTGCTGTGGTTATGAGTGTTGAAATTCATCAAAGGTTTATACCACAAGTACAATCTTAGTGTAACAGAAATTTGAGTGAATTGATAAATTTCAGAAGTGGCTAACAGTTCATGTTGTACGAAGAACTACTCTCACCTACCAAAAAGAAGATAAAACATGCTTGACAGGAGGTATTAACAAATGGTAAGCTACTTTGTTCTCTTTAGTTATTGTTGGTTTTTCTTATCTATTAATCTGTCACATGTAAATATCATAAAGCCTGTAAGGCAAGCGTGCCAAAACGGCTTGCAGTGGTGCAGAAATGCAACCATGTTTGCATCTGTCTGTGATTGAATGTTCCAGGACAAGAACTTATCCACATAATAGTCACTGGAAATGAAATGTAGGCTCATCATTGGAATTAATTGCTAAATTACGAACACTGAAATTGACATGAAAGATAGTTGCCAGACTCAAGTCTCTTACAGGGAAAGGTGGTGGTGCTCTGGGATCTGTACTGAAATTTGCTCAAAAAAAGACGTGCTGTATAGTCCACAGTACACAAAATGTAGGTCCAGTCTGAAACTAGCAAATAGCTTCTACCGTCATCTTATTTATCAGGATAGAAATTTGTGTAACATCATATACAATTAAAATGCATTTCACTATTTGTGAGCAATGATAGACTTTTTCATTTCCCAGGTTGCACTCTGTATTTGATCCACTGAAGTGTTCAACTGATGGGTTGCTTAGGAATTGTGGACAGTTAATTGAAAGCTTTTTGAATTTGATGTTGCTCCACAATGTGTAAATTACTTTCCCCACAAGACTTGTGTGCTTACGTGAAAGCAAAATAGACTTCCCATGCATCATGTTAAATTGCTTCATACAGACTATAAAACAGTTTAGGGTGCAGAAAACATAAAGGAGTTCTCATCAGGTTATGTGGTTGGCCAGTTTCTTATAATGGCAATATGAATATGTTAATAAAAATTATGTAATTCGAAATCTTGTTACTTCTATCTTTGGGGCCTTCCAAATTCTCAGTGTTTGTCAGTGAACACAATAAATTCCAGAACTTAAGTCCAGAATTTATTATTGTTTCTGAAACAGTTTTCTACTTGCGCATAAATCATGAATGGATTTTAGGAGTGAAAGAAAGTGTGCCAGTGGTTCTGGAGAACATGGGTTGTTGCTGTTAGATGCCATAACATTATGCATATAAATGAAAATGTAAATGTTCATTTGTACAAAATCTTAAATCTCCTAAATTTCTCCACAGATTGCTTTGAAATTTTGTCGCAACGTTGCATTCGAATATGCGCTTGTTTTTTATATACGTACTAGAGTGTCATAATGTATTTATACAGCATAGAATAGATTATTCAGGGCAATGTGGGGATAAGGTGCACTAATAACCGAAAAGGTAGAGAAAGAAAGAGAGATTTTCAAACATGTATTCTTTGTTTTTTAAGCTTATCCAAGTTCTCGTGTAGGTATGGTAGGCCTGTATATTTTAAATAGCCTGTGATTTTGGTCTGCTTCTGAAAGGAGTTAATACTTTCTTCGCACTGCCTTTTCAAGTTTTCTTGCAGCATTAATATTTTATTGAAACCCTCTCTGGCCCATATAATCAAGAAAATTATCAACACATTGCAATGCAGTACAGTGACTGATAAGAACACTGTCTCCATCCCCATGTTCACATTCAGTTTCCTCTTTGTTTTGTTGTGAAGTAGCAGTCACAATTTCTGTGTCGCTCATGTACTGGAAGTGCGTTCACATGCATCAGTCTTCAGCCACTCATTCAAGTTTTCATCATCAATTACTTCAAAATCATTTAAACCTGTGCCAGATACATTTGTGCAGTTGTTTTTTCTTCATCACTGAAACCTTGAATTTTCCTGTGTGGTGAAACTATTGAGTCTGGCTTGACTTCACACCAGACATCCGAAATCCCATGTATGGCACCTGGAATTGTCAACTTCTTCCAGAATGCCACCAAATGCTCCTTAACTAGCAATCTCAGTACAGCAGCCCGATAGCACCATTTTACTGTGCAGTTGCACATTGGTCCACTGGCTTTATAATGGCAGTCATGCTAGGAGATGGAAACTTTTTTACGATAAGATCATTATCAGATAAAACGAATCCTCTCATTGGGGTGTGTAATGGGGTGTTATCAGGCAATAGAACAGAATTTTGTGGCAATCCTTTCTCTTAATGAAATTGTTGAGCTTGTGGTACAAAATGTGTGTGGAACCAGTATTTGAAAATTTTGCTATCCATCTGTGCTATTTTTTGGTTGTAATAATGCCTAGGGAGAGCCTTAGCTGTGATATCCTTGAATGTTTGTGTTTTTTATTTTTCATTTACTAATATTGTAGTTTCACATTGTGGTTCCCATAAGAATGTGTGCACAAAATTGCAATGCATCCTTAGATGACCTATATCCAGGCACACAAACTTTGCTCATAAGTGATGGTTCTGGTTGCTATACATTTCCAATACTGGCCATGTTCATCTGAATTATAAATTTTCTCTGATGTGAAATTCTCTTCTTCCACAAATTTTTGGAACTCTTCCCAGAAGGAATTGGCTGGTAACATTTGAACTAAGCCGCTCTCCTTGCACAGTAAGTTTACAAATCCTGTGACATTGTTTGAATGTGGTTAACCATCCAGATAAGGCATTAAATTCTCCCCATTGATGCGATTGACATTCTGAAACCTACTATATAGTGATGTAGGTTAGGATCCCAGGTATCAAATCTTAAAAATATTCACCCTGGTGGGCCCTTGTTTACAAGTAATCGACCAAAGAAATTCAGAATTTCATGTGATACTCTATAGTTCTAAAAAAGTGATGATATATGGACTGGTTGCTTAGCATAACAGCTAAGGTACTGTCCTCATATGGTTTTAAACCTGATCAGGTGCTTTGAAAATCATATTTTTCAATTTTAGCAAAATGGCTTTGATCAATGTTTTGAATCAGTTGACTGGTATATATCTAATTTTTTTTGTTTGTATTCCATTATAACATGCCATTTTAATTATCAAATTAATTTTTCTGTTTGGTGGATAAAATCTTCTCGGTTTTCAAGCTGTGTCAATTCCCATAAAATTCTTGAGCTTTTGATGGATAGCTCTGCCATGGTCGTCAGGAGTAAAACTACTGACGGCCAGGATTGGTACTATTTCCCACTTATATACCTACAATTATGGCCACTGGCTCCAATCAGAGATGTCAAAAGGCTGCAATGGCAGATGCTTAACGCTTGTAGGAAGGCGGGAGCTGCAGTTTCAAACATGGCACTGGCCCCTCACACTCCCTGACATCGCTTGGTCCCGTGGCGGGCTGGAGCTGCTGTGAGCTGCCCAACTTGCCTTCTGCACACTCGTCATTTTGGCCCTCTTTGATTGGTGCCAATGGCCTTAATCGTAGGTATAAAAGTGGGAAATGGTGCTGGTCCTGGCAGTCAGTAGTTTTACTCCTGATGACAGTGGTGGAGCTAGACATCGAAAGCTTGATAATTTTATTGGAATTGACACTGCTTGAATACCGGAAGATTTTATCCAGCCATGCCGCCATGAAAGACTCCGAGGATACTTTTCCATTTGCTCATATATTTGTTCCTATTCTCTTTGCACTTAGGATTTTTTTGTGATGTTAATTACTTCTACATAATAGCTTTGATATAATTTCTTTCCTATTAGCAGCCTTTATTTTCATCAATGTTGTTGTTCATTATTTCTATTCCTCGTTTTGTTTGTATTCCACTTTACTTATAATCCCTTCTTCCACTTAAATCTTCATCTGCTTTGTTTTGTCCATAGTGAAATAGGTATTTGTCTTTCAAATGTTTGTATGATAATTACTACCCAGAGAAATGTATATCTTCTAATGAAAAATACTTCTTTGATACCATTGCACTGTCAGTATCAATAGAGTTTGTCTTTTCATCCAATAGATCAGCATTTTCATATGTTCAAATATTATGATAGATAAATAAAAATAATTAAATTCACATGCACAGAACTTCCAAGTAGAAAAAGAATGATGGGAAAAAAATGAGAGCAGATGAGTTCATATGGTTATTAAAATGATGTGGCAAAGAAATAAAAACAAAAAAATACATTTAAATCAATTAATGGAAAAAATAAGGATGTTAGTGGTTTCAATAAAGATTTAAAAATAAAAAATTTGAAAGCACTTGTTGAGATTTGAACCCACAACTCCTGGAACATGAAGACTGTACCCTATCCATTACAATACGCAACCAATCCATGTAACATTCCGTTTTTAAAGCTATAGAGCATGATGCAAAATTCCAAAAAATTATTCACAAAGGAGGGGCCCCCAGGGTGAAAAGCTGCAGGGTGTGATACCTGGGATTTAAATCTACAACACCGTATAGATAGTTTCAAAAAGTCGATCCCACGTTTGGGGGACATCTTGTCAGTAAGATAATTGATGAATTAATTTTCTTGTGATATGCATTTCTTTAAAGTACAGCCATTCTTACCTTATGTAATAGTGGAGGTTTCTGCAGCCAGTCAGTTAATGTGACAATTTTCTGGGTATGGTATTGTCATATTGTAAAAAACACTGTTACAGATGAAACCATTGTTTTGGCCACAGTTATGATCAGTATTCTTAACTTTGTTATGGGAATTGGTTTCACTTACTAGTACCTATATTTCATGTTATCCTTGTAGTTCGTAAACATTTATCAACAACTTCGGGCAAATATAATAGAGTACTTTGCACTGCAAGATAATGATTATCATTCAAATCACTGGTATTGCATGATGAAGCAGATAATATTTACTTGAATTCTTAACATTTTTTCCTAAAAAAATGAGTATGTGGAAGTGGTTATAATCTTTCGGCATAACTTATTGATATATTACTCTCTCTTTCCTGGCCAGCTGATCCAGCCTTCCCACATCAGCATCCCAGGTTTTGTTGAAATTCCAATGTAGATTCTAGTGTGTTTACAAGCCACGTAATACCCCCAGCTACATAACATGGTGGACGAACAATGCTCATAAAAAGATGCTAATTGGCACATCAGGAGCCAGAGACTAGTGTCATGCACTGTCAATAGCAGTCAGTTTCAAACCAGACAGGAATTGCTTCCTTCAATGAATGCAGCTCCATCTCAACCAGTTTCTGAGTGAATATTGCAAATGAAATTGCATACAATGGACATACAGCCTGGAAGGCAAACTTGCTCCCAGTGGCACACTAAGCTGGTCATCTTCAGTGGGTCAAAACACAAAAACTGGACAGTAATTGACAGAAGGTGTGTAGTGTGGTCCAATGAATCACTATTTTGTGTCTTTTCAAATAATGCTAGATGTAGAATGCCTCAATGATACAATGAGTTAACTGCTCTGTGTCCAGAGTGTAATTTAGGTGGGAGGAGGTTGTATAATGTTTTGGGAGTGCTTTCTATGCCATTATTTAGGCTCACTCATTCATTTACTGTTTGTTCAACATTCTCGGCAACCAATCTTCATGGTGACTGTACTGTAGTCACTCCTGTCTTCCGAGATAGGATGATGCTCACTGGGATGCACACATATATTCCGTGTGATGAAGACACGAGCCCCCATCGCACCTCATCTAGTCTACTAAATTGCCTGACCTTGAGCCCAAAGAACATGTCTAAGACTAAATTTGGAATGATTGGTGAAACATAGCAGTCCATATTTCCACAATTTAGTAGGTTGATGGGATCTAATCAGCAGTGAATGGCTTCATCTAGATATTGGCATACCTGAAAAAACTTGTGGCCTCTTTTCCTTGCTAAGACTATTATTAAAGCTAGAGGCACTTCTGCACAGTGTCAGTATTATATCTCCTGGGGGTGACAGTGCTTACTATCAATTTTAGTGGTAATAGTAGCAGTAGCACCTCATTTTGCATCAAATAACCTCATATCATTCCTAAAATTACAAAATTTAGATACTGTTTCTTTAGTTGCAATGAAACTGAGTGAGAATGGCGAGTTCTAAGCTTCAGGGGAAGAAAGACTGCATATATATTCCTTCCACAGGGAATAAGTTGGGGGGGGGGGGGGGAGAGAGAGAGAGAGAGAGAGAGAGAGAGAGAGAGAGAGAGAGAGAGAGAGAGAGAGAATGAAATGAATGTTAAAGGTAGATTGCAAACTGAAGTGAGAAATGAAAATTTGTACAAAGGCTGGCACAAAATTTCATTCGTCGCTTTCAGTCTGCATATATAAATCACAGATGTGTGAGACTTGAAAAGGTCTCCTGAACCATATAGTTACATTTGATTAAAGGTAGATTGAACTGCCAGAGATGATCAAAGAGACAGAGTGAGAAATAAAGATGAATGAAAGGGTAGGAAAATGAAAAGTGGTATGAATAATTCCATTCAGAAACAGGTTGAACAATAGAAGAGGAAAACTTGAGTGAATAGAGGAGGAAATAAAAAAGTAATTTAGTAAATAATGAAATATTACCATTGAGAAAAAGAGGGAGGATATGTTAACAGGTTAATTCCAGCAGGATGACAGTGTGAGAACATGTTGGAGAGCAAATTCCCTTCTCTGAACTACAGGGAAAGTTCTAGTCAGGGAGGTTGTCAAGTCTCTTTTAGCCACACTGTATAGTGTGTTCAATAATAGGGTGCTTGGTGTCTGCAAGGAGAACATTTCTTCTGTCGTAGAATTTACCGGTGGTGGGACTGAGGAAAGTGGTGGTATGTAGATGCATGGGGCAGGTTTTGCAGTGGGTAGGAATCTTGAGATAGGAGTAGGTCTCTAATGGTCTGACAAGGATTTTATGAAGGTTAGAAGGCTGACAAGTGACAGTGGATGGTGTGGGGTGGATATGGGGGAGACATTGTCATTTCAGGGCTAGACTTGAGGTAATCCTGTTGAAACTATTTAATGAGGCATGTAGGGTGACGAGCAAGTTTTTTCTCTTTCCTGGGAGTTGTGTTTGAAGGAAAGGACAAGATTGTCCAGGAAATTTTGTTAAGGGACAAGATTTATGGGGTTGTTGCAGAATAGGTGGGAAAAATTGTTGATGTCTCCGGAGGAATAGTCAGTATTCAGGGATATGACTTGAATGATAATTCGAAACAAAACAAGTCCAATGAACATGGGCTCTAAAGTGCACACCTTAAGAGCTATGTTCATGTTAGTTACTGTGAAACACACATTTTCTGCTGAACCAGGCTCATAGCTTTTAACATATGCATTTTAGAGCACATGTTTCTAGACAATTTTGCTTTGAATGATTTTTCCTGTCATATCCCTGAATATTGACCATTCCTCCTAGGACAGCCTGTAGGTGTTACTGGATATGAAGTTGGAACAGATAAATTTGCCACAGATACCTGGGCTGTAGTGAAAGAAATAGTTGATGTATTATAGTTCGAGGTTTGGACCAGTGCTTAATTTTACATGCTGGAATGCATCTCTTCAACCGTACAATATTCCCCACCCCACCTCTCCTCCAAAACATAAAAATCACAAGTTTCAATTTTTGAGGACTTTAATTAAAACTTATTACGGAATACTGTTCCACCAAGTGAGGGGTGCAGTGATTAGTGCACTGTACTGAATTTTGGGGGGACGGTTCAAACCTGTGTTTGGCCATCCTGATTTAGATTTTCTGTGATTTGCTAAATCACTTCAGGCAAATGCAGGGATGGTTCGTTTGAAAGGGCACAGCCGACATTCTTCCCCATCCTTCCCTAATCCGATGGGACTGATGAACTTACTGTTTGGTCCCCTTCCCCAAACAAACCAACCAAAATACTGTTCTGAAATTCAGATGTCTTAAAATAGTGTCTTATAATACAAGCAATAAAGACATGCGCGCGCGCGCACACGCGCACACACACACACACACACACACACACACACACACACACACACACACACACACACACACACACACACAAATTATATTACCCCTTCCCCTGTCCCTCTCTATCACGTCACATTGGTCACCCATTGTCATGGCGCATTGGTATATTATAGTTATGTTTTCATTTAATACACATGTGCTGTTTTAAAATTTTTAACGCTTCAGTATTTCACTGTGCTTCTATAGTACTTCTGTAAGGTTAAGTGCAGTGAAGGAGGAGGCTGTGATGTGCAGATGATTCAAAGCTTATGAAAGTAGTTTGTTTCTAGGTATACTTGCTGAAGCTAACTAATAAAATTTGTTGAAATAAATTTTGTTAAAAACAATAAAAATTGTAATATGAGAATAATAATTATTTATATGTAGAACATAAACATCACTTAAATTTATGTTAGGTGTTGACATATTTCTCCCTCCCATGAAATTTTTTCTTTCTATTGTCAATCTGCATCTTATATGTTCTCTACTACTTTTTATTTTGCTGTCGAAACAGAAAAACCTTTTATTGTTAGTATCTCATTTCCTACCGTATTTCTGTTCACATCACTATATTTAATTTGACTACAATTCATTACTGTTCTTTCACTTTGGTTGCTATTAGTCTTTTAACCTCTTTTCAAGAGGCTCTCCATTCCATTCAGTTGATGTTAAAAGTCCTTTGCTGGTTCTGATAGAATGTCATCAGCAAAAACGTAACTTAGGTTCTATTGCTTCTGCATGGATTTGAATTCCCAAGGCCTCCCTATCATGCTTTGACTCTGGTTGAGTACAGTTGTCTGTTACAATTATATTACAAAAAATTACTCCTTTCTTTTTCAGAATGATTTGGTGAAGGAAGAAGTGTGTATAGACTCTAGGGTACATTCAAGACTTATTGGTGCACGTGGACGCAACATTCGTAAAATAATGGAGCAGTTCAAGGTTGACATAAAGTTTCCTCGAAGTACGGATGCTGAACCAAATATTGTCACTGTTATTGGCCAGGAAGACAATGTTATCGATGCTCGGGACCACCTGTTGAACCTTGAAGAAGAATATGTAAGTGAAATACATGTTGTAGAGCATGTCCCATAAAATTACCTGAATGTTAATTTGTGTTTTCAATGGTGTAGAAACTATCCAGTCTGTGGAGTAAAAGGAAAGATATTTGTATGCAGTTGGCACAAGTATATTGTGACCATGACTGTGAAAGGAATACATTTTTGTCACTTATATACTTAACAGTTTGGATTACTGGTCTCTTTGTGTGATAAACCAATTTAAATTTCTATGTTTTATTGTGTCTTTGTGTCATACTTAACTTTCTGATGATTCACATTTCCGGAAACAGTCACGAATTGTAGCAAAAGTGCACAATCCTGCAATGAAGGAGTTGCAGTTAAATCTGAATGGAATAATTGATTTAGCTAGGGGCTGGAAATAATGGCCGATTCTGGTGTTAATTTTTCGTCGGTTTTATAGTTACTCTCTCCCAGTTTTCATATTAGTTTCTTATGCCTAATTTTTGAAGTACTGTATGCCCTTTATTTTTGGTTTATTCCAGCTTCTCAATGTGTTACATTGAAAATGAAGATATACCTATCAGTTCCATTCTGTTTATCGACGTCAGTATCATATGTATTACATTATTTAAGGGAAAAAAGTTTGTGTTATACTTATTTAATCTAGTCAGTTGCTGAAAAAATAACTTGTAACCAAGGACTTTAAAGATTTCCATAAAATAGAATTGTTATAACTTCAAAGTTGCCTACTAAGACATTACAGTGCTTATCCGTCAGCAATTCACTGTAGTGTGAAAAAAGCCACCAGGAGTCTACAGGATGTCTCATCTATCTTAACCACCACCCCTATAATTTTGTTACAAAGCAAATAATTATTTCATACCAGGGGGTTCATAAACCAGCACAATTGCCCTTCTTATGACTTCGTTTGTTCTGAAGCTATGAATTGCAGTAAGTTTTCTTTTGTTCAGTAATACACTCCTGTCCTCAAGACCTATTCATAATCATAGCACAGCATACCATTCACACAAACATGATGTTAAAAAATCTTCATGTGAAGGTTTGTGTGAAGAGAAAGTAAAATTGCTGCTCACTTGGAGTGGTAAAGATAAACAGGACTGAATGTCCAATGTACGTTTACCTTGTTTTTCCATGTGTGTACTGTCAACTGCAGCAAGTGGATGAGTTACATTGCTCAAAGTACCTGCATTGTGTGTAAGAGAGTCAGTCAGTTTTATTTTACATTTTTAATGATGTCATGTTTATAGAATGACACTCTGTGATAAGTTTTTCAACAGACCCTGAGGGGAGGTAGTGAATTCAAAATAAAAAAAATAAGGTGCTGTTAAAGAAATAACAAAGAAAATCAGGAGATAATGATTCAGGCTGGTTAATGTCCTGAAACACAAGAAACATTTGTAAGATACATTTTTTATTTTGCTTCTGGACAAAGTTATTTGGGATGATTAAGATAAATGGGACAACCTATATATTTGAACACAGTGAACAAATTGCCTTTAGGCAACATCACACATTTTACAATGTCCACATTTCCTGCTGGCATGGACAGTTGCTCTTACACTAAGTTATCAAGGAATTGGGATTACTTCAGAGTCCCTATTGGCTGTAGCCAGACATTCCCATTATACCGGGTGATCCATCTGAAGTTTCGGATGAGAATGTCTCAAACTATACATCGGGTAAAAATAGTGGGTAAAACGAGTTCGTAAGCTCAAATGGGGACATCAAATGATATTACACGTGACCTCCAGCCCCCGCCCCCTTGGGTGGGGCTGGGGCAACTTTTAAATCTTGAATGGAAACACCCATTTCTTATTGCAGATTTGGATTCTCCATAAAAAAGTTATCAAATTTTGTCTGAAACATTTTTTTTAAACCATTGACAGATGGCACTGAAATTAAGAAAAATGTAAAATTGGGGAAGAACTCTGATTTATTTAGAATTATCAGAGAAAAATGCATCAAATCGATAAAAAATGTGCACCAATTTTTTCGTTACGCCAAATTAAGCTATTTTTGTGCAAAATGTACTGTATCCTACTTTTAGTGTTACCCAGGGTTGACAGAATGGACATAGAATGATGTTACCATGGGATGCTTCATTAGTGAGAGTCCCCTTGCCTCTCACAATTTGGGGTGCTTAATTAATGAAATTAGCCATGAAGAAATTGTTCAAATTTATCCCCATTTGCTTCAATGCATAAAGTCAATCGCCTGCGAAAGTTGTCCACAGTTTTGAGCAGCACATCCTGTGGTATGGCTGCATACACTCTTCGAATGCGTTGCTCCATATTGTTAAGGGTTGTGGGCTGCCTTTCATAAACAATATTTCTTAAATAACTTCACAAGAGAAAAATCAGGAGATGTTAGGTCTGGTGAACGTGAAGGCCACAGAATTTGTCTGCCAAGTCCTATCCTCCAACCAGGGTACCGTAAATTTAAAACATTCCACACATTTTTAGCATAATGGGTAGCTGCTCCATCCTGTTGGAACCACATTGGTTGCCTAGTATGTAAATCAACATCTTCCATTAGCTCCAACAAATCATCGTGGAGAAATTGTAAATAAGATTACCCAGTAACATTTCAGTCAAAAAAATATTGTCCTATCAAATAACTATTTAAAATTCCCCACCAGACCATTAACGACCATTTGTGTTTGTCAGCAGGTCTGTGCCAGTGTGGATTGACAGGGGACCAATGATGACAATCATGACAATTTAATTCGCCATTGTTTTTGAATGTGGCCTCATCGGTGGGGCTTTCGGTGTTAATGCCTGTGTCAGTGTGATACAATACGCATGATATTTATGTGCCTTCACAATCCTCAAAACAGTTGATTTCGGTATTCCAGTTTGTCTCTGAATCGCACGACTACTCATTTCGGGAACCAGTTGAACACAGGTGAGAACGGGAAGGGTATGAGTGTCATTTTCATTGTATTTGCGATTACAAGATGGATGGTGCATGTATTCATTTCGAACTCTTTGAGTGCAATTTCGAATAACGTTTCCGTCTGGATGTTGTCTGTTTGGGAAACGAACTACATACAATTGCGCAGCTGCAGCGTAATTGTTATGGCATTCACCTAAAATTAACATAATATCAACAGTCTCTGTAGGAGGGTAGTGAGCCATGTGTCGCCAAAGAATAATTTACTTTTGTCAGTTGATGTTTACGGTTCACAGTCTGAAAGTAAAGTGACGTCTGTTCGCATTACACCGTCGCATTACACCGACCTTTATGCTGAGCCATAGTTCGCAATTTGGCCATGGTATCACAACAGTCGGGTGAGTAATGCAGTTGTGAAGAGTTCCCTAACAAGATTTTAATACCATTCCGCCTCCCTCCATCAAAAACTGTGGCGGATAGGATACATATTGGTAGAGAGAAAAACAGCTTAATTTGGCGTAATGAAAGAATTGGTGCACATTTGGAATTGATTTGATGCATTGTTTGCAGATCATTCTAAATAAATCGGAGTTCTTCCCCAATTTTAATTTTTCTCGATTTCAGCGCCGTCTGTCAATGGTTTAAAAAACTAGTTTCAGGCAAAACTAGATTACTTTTTTCTGAAGAATCTGAATCTGCAATAAAAATGGGTGTTTCCATTTAAAAGTTGCCCCTGCCCCACCCAAGGGGGCAGGAGGTGGGGGTCACGTCTAGTATCATTTGATGTCCTCCTTTGAGCTTACAAACTTGTCTTACCCACTGTTTTTACCCAATGTATAGTTTTGGAGATAATATCATCTGAAACTTCAGATGGACATACCTGTATATGACACTGCCATGTCAGCATTAGTAGTGTTCATTATCATGCTAGGGTTGAAATAAGAACCTTGTGCTGTGACTGCAGACATCTATGAATCTGTGGCCATAAGAGTTGTTAAAATAGTTTGAAGGTGCAACCTGGTGTATTTTAGTGTCTCCTTTTCTTCAGCCTGAAATGTTTTTCTCTTCATATTTCTCAAAAACTTGCTGGTTTCATCGCATTTCCATTTTCCACAGTAATGAAGCAATTTGGTGTGAAACAGTGATATTTTTGTGGAATAAACAATAGCAAAACCAATGCACTGAGGAGAAGTCGCTTGCGATGCTTCAGTTAAATTGCATATTTTTGTGGTATTTAAGTATAGTTACGAGAAACACGAACTACTGCACTGAAGATTCACAAGCGTATAAACAAACATGGAACATTTATACCAAATAAATTGACAAACGACAGAGCTGATTCTCCTTGGTACAAAAGCTCTTTATTCACATGAAGTGCTGAGTGCTATTGACAAGGAATTTCAGGTCACCAGCATTGTGAAGCGATTGCAGGGTTGGCTCGGGTGACTGAAAGCATAGGGCAGTTATGTAAGAATTTTACGAAAGAGGATCAGGTAGTGATAGTGGGTGGAGCAGGGAACAGTCTCGATAGGGACGGGGAATATGATGTCAGTGGTGACTCGGTTAAGATAGCTACTCAAACTGGTGGCACTAATGTGCATTTCATGCAACTGTTTCAGCGTCATGATCGACCTCATCTTAATGCGGCTGTTAGGCGCGTTAATATGGGGCTGGGGAGGGCACTGATGGCGGAGGGAATGGATCACATCTCAGTGGTGCCAGTTGGGTCTATCAGTAGATGGGGTTTCACTAGGCATGGCCTGCACCTCAATAGGTATGGGAACGGGAGGTTGGCTAAGCTTATAGGTGACAGTGTAGTGGGTGGTGGTGGTAGTGGTATCACTCGTGGAAAAATTCCTGTAGTAGTTGGTGTTAGTGCTGCACCTTTTTTAGACTGAAGTCAGCTCATAGGTATACCTGCTTAAAGGAAGTGCCTCTAAGGGCTCACCTCCAGAGGATTTAATGTTTCCAAGTAGAGAAGGAATTAGCATATTTCATCAAAATATAAGAGGTATTAGAGATAAAGTTAGTGAACTGCTAATAGATGTTAACTCTGAAATTATTGGTATATCAGAGCACCACTTAAATAATTTGATAATTCAGAGGCTTCCTTTACCAGGCTACAGATTAGCTGGCTGTTTCTCAAGGAGTTCCTTGCGGCGTGGGGAGTGGCTCTGTACGTAAAAAACAGTATTTCATTTGAGTCCATAGACGTATCACGACACTGCACGGAACAGATATTTGAAAGTTGTGCAGCATTAGTTGAATTTAGTGAAACTAAACTTCTAATTGCTGTTGTTTATAGGTCCCCTAACTCCGACTTCAGAGCATTTTTGCTTAAGCTAGAGAGAGTTCTTGATTCACTTTGTAGGAAGTACCAGAAAGTAGTTATATGTGGTGACTTCAATATTAATTTTGCACATGATTGTGCAAGAAAAAGGATATTGGTAGATCTCCTAAATTCATATGATCTGATTGTGTTTTTTCCAACTAGGGTGCAGGGGAACAGTAGCACAGTTGTAGACAATATTTTTATTCATTCTTCATTACTAGATGGGCATTCTGTTAGTAAAAGGGTGAATGGCCTGTCAGACCATGATGCGCAAATTTTAACACTAAAAGGTTTTTGTGCTCAAACCAATGTCGTCTTTAATTACAAACTACTTAGGAAAGTTAATCCAACTGCAATAGATAGTTTTTCAAAACTTGTCAAGGAACAAGAGTGGCAAGATGTTTATAGTGCTGATAATATAGATGATAAATATAATGCCTTCCATAACACGTTTCTCATGCTCTTTGAGAGTTGCTTTCCATTAGAACATTCTAAACGGGGTAGTAGCAGTAATGGACAGCTCGGTTGGCTGACTAGTGAGATAAGGATATAATGTAGAACAAAGCGGGAATTATATCAAAATGTTAGAAGTAGTCACAATCAAGCTACAGTAGCCCATTACAAACAATATTGTAAGGTGCTGATAAATGTTATCAGCAAGGCAAAAAGTATGTGGTATACAAATAGACTAGCTAATTCACAGGATAAAATTAAAGCCATATGGTCAGTTGTGAAGGAAGTGTCTGGTCAGCAGCACAAGGTTGATGATATAAAGTCAGTTCTGTTACTGATAAATCAGATATATGTACAGCATTTAACAACCATTTTCTGAGCATTGCTGGTGAATTAAATAAAAATTTAGTTTCTACAGGAAATCATATAAATTTCTTAGCAAATGCCTTTCCGAGATTGACGTCTGAAATACTCCTCTGTGATACAGACAAGAGGGAGATTGAGTCAATAATTAAATCACTGAAGACTAAGGACTCTCATGGTTATGATGGAGTGTCTAGTAGAATATTAAAGTACTGTGCTGCACATGTTAGCCCTGTATTTAGCATATTTGTAATTTTTCCTTTAGGAATGGTCAGTTTCCTGAGCGATTAAAGTACTCGGTAGTAAAGCCGCTTTATAAAAAGGGAGAAAGGGATAATATAGATAATTTTTGACCTATTTCTATGCCATCAGTGTTTGCAAAAGTTATCGAAAAGGCTGTGTATGTAAGGTTAATTGATCATTTTATATCACACGATTTGCTATCAAATGTACAGTTCGGTTTTAGAAGTCGTTTGACAACTGAAAATGCTATATTCTCTTTTCTCTGTGAGGTACTGGATGGGCTAAACAAAAAGTTTCGAACGCTTGGCGTATTTTTTGATTTAACAAAGGCATTTGACTGTGTTGATCTCACAATATTGCTCCAGAAGTTGGACCATTATGGAATAAGGGGAGTAGCTCACAATTGGTTCACCTCTTAATTCAGCAACAGGCAGCAAAAGGTCATTATTCACAATGTTGATAACGGCTGTGATGTGGGATCCGAGTGGGGTACTGTCAAGTGGGGGGTGCCCCAGGGATCAGTGTTGGGGCCGCTCCTGTTCCTTATTTATATAAATGATATGCCCTCTAGTATTATGGGTAACTCTAAAATATTTCTGTTTGCTGATGACGCTAGCTTGGTAGTAAAGGATGTTGTGTGCAACATTGACTCGGTTTCAAGTAGTGCAGTACATGACCACAGTTCATGGCTTGTAGGCAATAAACTAATGTTAAATCACAGTAAGACTCAGTTTTTACAGTTTCTAACACACAACTCAACAAAACCTGACGTTTTAATCTCACAGAACGGGCATATGATTAGTGAAACTGAACAGTTCAAATTCCTAGGTGTTCAGATAGATAGTAAGCTGTCGTGGAAAGCCCACGTTCAGGATCTTGTTCAAAGACTTAATATTGCCATTTTTTCTATTCGAACGGTATCGAAAGTGAGTGCTACTTCGATACGTAAATTAGTCTACTTTGATTATTTTCATTCACTTATGTCGTATGGTATTATGTTTTGGGGTAACTCTTCCCATTCTAGAAGGATATTTTTGGCTCAGAAACGGGCGGTTTGGGCAATAAGTGGTGTGAGTTCACGAACCTCTTGTCGACGTCTTTTCACGAGTCTGGGTATTTTGACATTGGCCTCTCAATATGTATATTCCTTATTGTCGTTTCTTGTTACCAATATTAGTTCATTTCCAACAATAAGCAGCTTTCACTCCGTTAATACTCGGCAGAAATCAAACCTCCATTTGGATCGGACTTCATTAACTCTTGTGCAAAAAGGTGTGCAGTATACTGCTGCATCCAATTTCAATAAGCTGCCACTCGAATTCAAAAATCTTAGCAGTAATCCACGCGCTTCCAAATCGAAACTGAAGAGTTTCCTCATGGGTCACTCCTCCTATTCTGTCGAGGAGTTCCTTGAAAAATTAAGCTTATTCTCATTGTATTGCTGATAGCGTTTGCTTAAACTTATGGACTGATTTTCTTTCAGGTTCATAAACATTTATTTTTACCCGTTATTACTTTTATGTTGTAAGTTCATGTACTGACATGTTCCATGACCTTGGAGATTTGCTCCTCAATTTGGTCCTACGGAACTTGACATGTAAATAAATAAATAAATAAATAAATAAATTGACTCTGTATCTCTGGATTTCCGGAAGGCTTTTGACACTGTACCACACAAGTGGCTCGTAGTGAAATTGCGTGTTAGTGAATATCGTCTCAGTTAGGTGACTGGATCTGTGACGGAAAGTTATCGAATAAAACAGAAGTGATTTCTGGCATTCCACAAGGTAGTGTTATAGGCCCTTTGCTGTTACTTATCTATATAAATGATTTTGGAGACAATCTGAGCAGCCGTCTTCAGTTGTTTGCAGATGACGCTGTCGTTTATCGACTAATGAAGTCATCAGAAGATCAAAACAAACTGCAAAATGTTTTAGAAGAAATATTGGAATGGTGCGAAAAGTGGTAGTTGACCTTAAATAATGAAAAGTATGAGGTCATCCACATGAGTGCTAAAAGGAACTCATTAAACTTCGGTTACACGATAAATCAGTCTAATCTAAAAGCCATAAATTCAACTAAATACCTAGGTATTACAATTACAAACAACTTAAATTGGAAGGAACACATAGAAAATGTTGTGGGGAAGGCTAACCAAAGACTGCGTTTTATTGGCAGGACACTTAGAAAATGCAACAGACCTACTAAGGAGACTGCCTACACTATGCTTGTCCGTCCTCTTTTAGAATACTGCTGTGCAGTGTGGGATCCTTAAGAGCTAGGACTGGCGGAGTACATCAAAAAAGTTCAAAGAAATGTAGCATGTTTTGTATTATCGTGAAATATGGGAGAAAGTGTCAAAGAAATGATACAGGATTTGGGCTGGATATCATTAAAAGAAAGGCGTTTTTCATTGCAACGGAATCTTCTCACGAAATTCCAATTACAAACTTTCTCCTCCGAATGCAAAAATATTTTGTTGACACAGACTTATATAGGGGGGAACAATCACCAAGATAAAGTAAGGGAAATCAGAGCTCGTACGGAAAGATACAGGTGTTCATTCTTTCCGTGCGCTATACGAGATTGGAATAATAGAGAATTGTGAAGGTGGTTCGATGAACTCTTGCCATGTACTTAAATGTGATTTGCAGAGTATTGATGTAGATGTAGATGCTCAGTTTGTTTCTATCAGCCAGTCACAGCACACAACATGTGACTACACACAATTTTTTTTTTTTTTTTCTGGTGGTAAAACAGAACTTTGTGTATGAAAAGTGTGTCTACAGCCTGATCCGTGTGCAGCCTGAGGTCCACTTTAAGTTGCGAGTTGGTTATAATCCATTGAGTATGTTTCTGTAAGACACTATCATACTATTTGTGCAGCATGATTTAAATTCTGCAGAGTATCATTATGTGAAGACAGTGATGTTAGCATACTGTAGTATATTCTGTGCTATGATTGGCTGCTAGAAGCAAATGGAGCTGATGTGTTGATTTACATGTTTGCAAAACTAATGTGTTACAGCTGATGGTTTTCATATTTATACTGGTGTACTTTGAAAATATGCAATTTAATTGATGCACCACATTGAATATATTAAAAATGCTGCACTTTTGGTACTTCTGGTTGTGTAACATTGGTAACTAAAACTGCTACTTGACCGGAGTTCATTGGAAGCGGAATATTTTTGTTTGAGATTACATCTAGAGCCATAGTTCTTTGCATGGAGATGATCCCTCATTTTTGATTATAAGTGAGCCACAACCTTCAGAAAAATTCAGAATCTGAATTTCAGCTTTCAGTAATTATCTGTTACCAGTACTAGTAAACCGCTGCCCTTATAGTTATGACATTTTTTTGTAGGAGCAAAGAAAATGACAAATTTATTACATTTAATAAAAGACTCCTGTTTTGTATTAATGACAAAAATCTCCATTTATTATTTGCAACACACAATTTTCATGCCCCTCCTCTTAACATATTGGAATAGGATTAATGTTACATGAGAAATAACTAAGAGAAAGCTCTGTCAGAGATGTGAGGCACTTATAGGGCTTTAATGAAAAGTAAATGTAAAATTCAATCAGTTTCTCGGCAGGGTTACTAATTTTAAAAAGGATTGCATTTTTTGTGTGCTGAGTTGTTACTGTGAATGAAATTAGGGTACCCCAAATACCAACAGAAATTAAAATGGCATTCAAGGAGTTGAGTAGAAGTTGGAGGTCCTGCAACAAAATAAATGAAATTGATTTGTTACACTCTAAGGATTATTGAGAGTTTTCTGGAATGGAAAAGAAATTCTTCATATTGCTTATCTATATGTGAACTTCCGCATGAACTAGATTTAAAAAATAAGAGAGAATGTTTGAATTGTTAGAGAGTGGAATCCTCCTACCAGGACAAGGCAACTACCTACAAATGTACTAGACTGTAGGTACATGGAAGGATTTTTAGTAGAAATTTTTGGAAGGTGCACAATATTCACTAGATTTGGCTCACTGAGTTTAAACTGTTTCCACATTTAAAGAAATGTGTAACCAGAAAAAGATTTAGTATACTATGTTAAGAATGTGGCAGCCACAGACATTTGGAGATCTCAGTTAGTGCCTCAGGAATGGAATTTACTCACTTGCGAAATATTTGACTAACAAAAGGTCTGCATGTGGTTCACCAATGTTGTTCAAGTTTTGCAAAGACCTCCTATACCGAAAATACACCCACATGTGCTTTGGCTTTTTCGTAGATACTCCCTATTTTTTTAAAGAAGTTGGGTTAAAGTTGACTGAAAATCAAATTTTCAGTGTTACACAGCCAAAGATAATCTAAAAACAAAAATTTTTTTATTATAATGTGGGGTCCAAAGATAATTATTAGTTATTAGCATTTTTGTGTTTTCATGCTGAATCTCGGGTACCCATCATTCCGTGTGTTCAGCAGAGTGAAGTCAGCAGCTGAGCGAACAAGGCAATAGAACACCAAACTTTGGTTTGTTTTCATTCTATATTTTTTGGTTTATCCGATGATATACTGGTAATTGGAATACTTTCTTTGCCTTTTTGGAAGTAAAAAATTGGGGTGTGAGATTAATTATCAAATAAATATATATTTTAATGTATTGACAGTTATTTTCTTAGAGATACATGATGTAGTGGATAGGTCTTTTGTAGATGATGATGATGATGATGATGATGATGATGATGATGATGATGATGATGATGATCCGACCTGCATGGTGAAAGTGATACCACCGAAATGTTACCTCCCTGCCAGTCATGTGACATTTACTTTTTCCGACTGGTAAACGTCGTCATTGCACGATTTCAGAATCCTGCGACATCACAGCAGAGCAGAGAATTAAGAGATAGTGTGAATGCTATCAAAATTTATGCATGTGTTCCGGAAAACATGCCAATGCATGTGTGTTGTGTGTGCTGCAGGAAATATTTTTCTGTTTCCCCCCACTAACTGCAAGAATGCTCATGAATAGATAGGTAAAAACACACAATAATACACTTTAGTTATATTTTTGTGCTGCGTGTCACGATGAAAATGATTGTCGGACCATCATGATAATATCATGAAAAAATATATATTGTCATAATATTGTTATTCTGTCTTGGATTTTCTATTGTTTGATTTTGTCAATACATTATAATATAGACTTATTTCATTATTAATCACACTTCCCAATATTTTACTTCAAAAAAAAATACAAATAAAAGTATTCTGATTATCAAAATATTATCAGATACACCAAAAAACAGAATGAAAATAATGCCTTGCCACTCAGCCACTAACATCATTCTACTGGACACACAGAATGACAGGTACCCAAGATCCAGAATGGAAACACACAAAAATGTTTGTTTTTATATGATCTTTAGATGCATATCATTGAAAATATGATTTCCCGTCTTTAACTTTGACCTCGACTTTTGAGAAACTAGGGAGTCTAGCAGAAATTCAAAACAAGCATGTCTCTATTTTCAGTATAGAGCGTTCTTATAAAACTTGATCAGAATTGGTGGCCCACATATATACCCTCCCTTTGTAAGTGGAGGGATCAAAAACAGATAATTTTGACGGATAAATGAGTTTTTAATCTTCACCGTTCTGTTGAGAACTTGTCACCCTGCTCTTGGACTGTGTAATACTCCAGTGATGACTAGAGTTTCTTTCAACAGAACACTCAACAGACAACTCTGATCAACTGAGATGTGTTCCTCATGCACTGTGGTGGAGTATGCACTGTGATGAATATTTGTGATGAGAGCTTTGCATGTCAGATTGGTATGGTATGCTGTAAAACGTATGATGACCTGGTGTTTTGAGTTAGTCAGTGAAGGATGTATGGGGTGTGCAGTTGACAGTGAAATTACCTTGAAATATGTGGAGCTGTCACACAATTTTAACTTGCCAAATTGATTCTGATGAACATAAGAAAATTTGTCTGCAGATTTTCTTCACACTGGCACTTAATAACAAATGCCATTGAGAGTATCAGAGCTCTAGCACAAATATATATTAGTGGTAATGGGAGGACATGAAGCTGCGCTCTTAGTATACATTTTATTGCTATAGTATCAGGACCAGATCAGCTATTAAACAAAGTATCACTAAACCATTGCGGTAAATAGGAGTCTTGTAGCTCCACTCCTGCAGCGGGAAATGGTCTATCTCGTATGGTTTGTTCTCAAGGATATATTTAAGAGAAAGGTCAGTGAGATGTTGCAGTTGATCAGAACATGATACACAGCAGGTAGAATTGAGACTGTAGTTCATTCTAAATGAAGATACGGTATAAAAAATGGCAGTCAGAGAGAACTAGTTATGATTGCTTTTCCTTTGGAAGTCTGCAGTCTGACATAAGATTGTTAACAATTTTTCTTAAACAGGGTGTATACGAACCGGGAGATCCGGGAAAAACCCGGGAATTTTTTCATCCGGGAGAAAACCGGGAAAAATCCAGGAATTGTTTAGAATTCCGGGAATTTTTCATTGTTTTAGTTTTCGGTAGAATTTATGTGATTTTGATTGGTAAGAACCAATACTCTAACAAAGGATATTACTGTATCCCGCTACTGCAGAATAATACTGCAGCAACAAAAGATGAACAGGAGAGAAAAAAAAGAAAGAAAATAAAACTTAAGTTGCAAAGGAAATGCGCCATATACAACAACAAAACAGTGCTCATAAAAGCGTCTGCCAACAGCAAAGTGTGTCAAAGGCTTTAGGAAGACTATGCAATGCTTTGTAACAACAAATTGTCTCCGATGAGTGTGGCATGACAACTATTTAAATTAGATTCGTTTGAGCCGATGCGGGCGGGATCTTGGCGCATGCGCAGTTGAGTCGTGTACGAGTAGTACCTTCTACCGCTTCTAGTTACAGAAGTGTGGCTGGGCGCCACTACTTAATATTGCCCCGGTTCGGAAATTAGTAAATCTGGGGCTGATGCACAGAGCAGTCTGAGTTGTGATGGGGAGGTGGGTCGTCTCCACGTGACCTGTGTTTACGTTTAGTGATTTTGTTGTTTCCTCTTCGTTTATTGCTGTCACGTTAAATGATGAAATGGATTTTTTGTGGCCAGGAGCTATCAAATGAATTAAAATACGTTTGCGTAGTTACGGAAGGCTAAAATATGTTATTAGTTTTAGATTTTGTTTCCACCTTTCTGACAGTCAAACATTAATCGCCTTACAGAACAATGAAGTTATTTTGGCCTGTTTGCTAAAGAGATTTGGCTTTTATTATTCTTTTCTGTTGAGGCAGTCAATTTATTTGAAAGGAAGTGTTTAATTTCACACTATTGGCTAGTTTCAACTGTTCGCTGCATTCCAAGTGCACGTATGGCATTATGCCATAATAAAGAACCAAACATGAGATAATACAGTACTGGTACCTCAAGAAAATTTGCATACGAATGTGCTTTTTAAGCCGAATTATGCGGTTTAGTATGGTTCACAAAATTCCGACGCTCTTGAAGTATCCTCTGATGTCTTGTTTATTTTATGACATAATGTAAGATCTTTTAATGTTTTACACGTACAATCATATGGGCTTCCTGCGTCATTGTAGCTGCGCAAGCGCGGTGATGCTTGTAATCTGGCGCTCTCTTGCAACAGCTGAACGAACGTATTTCTAACAGGTCGTGGGAAAGCATTGCGAATTGTGGTTTGAAAAGCGTTACATTCAAAGGAGATTTCCTTTTACGTAAGATGAGCTATGTGTGAGAATGTACGATGAATTTCTTAAATCACAAAGCGTTTGACTATCATTTAAAAATCAACTCTTTGAGGACGACCATTTAGAGGAATTTCGAGCCCAGAAGTCAGACATTTACATCGTTGTTAAAAATTTTACTGGCATATTTGTGTGATGGTTCTTACAGTGTAACAAGCCCAAAAAAATCAACATTATTTGTGGAAGCTTAGCTTCTCTTCCAGCTTATTAATCTTAGAGACCAATAGTATAGGTGAATGCTGTGTATATTAATTTAAACCATTGACTTTTCTTACTTATGTGTTCGTGCTACTTAAGAGTGATCTTGCTATTGTCTGACGTGTCCTATGTCCTATGCTGTCATGAGCTGGCGAGATCACGTGATATGAGCTATGAATGGCTTACAAAAGCGCATCGCAATCTGGATTTCAATGCTTCGTAAAGTGACATGCAGTGTTTGGTGGAATTCGAATTTATACCTTCGTAATATGAAAATATGCAGTGTACATGTTGCTGCACATGAAAGGTCTTTCAAAACGTGTTTTTCCCCCGAGTTACGTTTTCTAAAGTGCCGGGAAATTCTACTCCGGTATATAAAACCACTAACGTTCTAAGGATTGACGAGTTTTACAGTGCTGAATAAGAGTATACTGTCACTTAACACGGAAAAAGTGTATTTTCACCCGGGAGAAAGTTTGGCGCTGAAATGTATCTACTGAGAAAAACTGTTGCATAGTTTCTCTGAACACAATTGCCAACATATTCCTTTTCAGTTAATAACTTCTATGTCATAAGTTTAATTATATGAGAAAGAGTATATATTGTATTTTGTGAAAAGAGGAGGAGTTACTACATTTCCTGTTTATATTAGGGCCATGGCGTTTCTTCTTCTTGTTTTAATGTTGACTTGTTTGTGATCAGTTGCAGGATGTAGCTGAAAATGAGCGTCCTGACAACCGTTCAATTTTTGGACATGATGCTGAAGGGAGCTCATCTCAGGGAGGTAGCAATCCGGGTTTTGTGGTCAAAGGAGCACCGTGGGAACAGAGAGCCCCAGATACTGCTAGTACTTCAGAGTTCCCATCTTTCGGTGGAGGTGGTGACATCCCGCAAAGTGTAGCTCCTGCAGGAGCCTGGGGAGCGAGACGCTAGTACCCACTGCTTTCGTGGTACCTCCAAATATACTCACATATATATTCCTTTTTGGGGTGACTATGAGGGTTGTTTAATTATTTACACATTAACCTAAAAGAATCAAGTAATTGTGATAAAAGCACTTGAAAACCACCACTTCCAAGTTAAATTAAAATTTTAATACATATTGCTGGTAAGTATACTGCATTTTAATATAACACACATAGACAGCTGTATTATGAAAATGATCAATTTATATATTCATCGACTTGGAAGATGGCACAGTTTTAAAACTAATTGGGAGATGTCCCTTGTGATTTTGTGTAACCAAGTGTGGGAAATGTCGGTTCTGTATGTTGGCTCCCTTGTCCTTCACTGACTGCTGCATTAACGACCTAGGCCTGCGTCTCTGGACTCCGACAATTGGTATTGCAGATTGGATGTTGTTTCAAAGGTCTTCCCCCATCCTCCCTATTAAATAACACCAATAAAAGTTGATACGAAAGTTCAGATATATTGCTCTGCAGAGGCATGCTTGGCGTACTTTGGCCACGGGACTCTTATTGGGGTACCTGTTGGTTTGGATTTCGGTTTTAGTGTTTGAAATAAAAGGATCGATTTTAGTGGGAGATGGGACAGGAAAGCTGGATTTTTATTACACAACTGTGATTATTAGTGCTGATTATATCACTTTTGGATACCTCAGCATGCCCAGGGCAGACCTCAGACTGCCAAAGCATTTTTTTTAAATGATAGAAATATATATTTTCTTGTGGAAGCAGGCATGAAACATACAACAAGGTGCCTTGATTGCAGCCTCTTCTCAACTTTGTGTGAGTGCTTTTCTTAATAGACATTTTGTTTGAAATGTGGGGATTTATATACTTTTATTTTATGTCCCTCCTCATTCTTTTTGCTGTTTACAAACGAAACTGCCTTAGCATTGTAATATGGGTGAAGGAGGTTTATATATATATACAATATACATATGTATATACACATGTATATATTGTGGAAAAATGGAACATGGTTTGTCATACATCTCATGTGTCTTCATATACAGAGATATCATGTATCAGATGAATAAGTGAAATACGAATGTATGACATCTGTTATAGTTTAAACTCAATCCTTATTTACCATCCTTGACCTACTTTTCTTTATTGTGAATGTACGTATGTTTGTTTGTTTGTGTGTGTGTATATTCCAAACTATCTGGTATGTGAGGAATGAGGTTTGAGCACCTCTGTCAGGTTCCTTTGGCATGTAAGTCTGTTGCATAGTTATTGTTGTTGTTCTTTTTATTATTGTTATTAGTAGTAATACAATAGTTATTTACACTTGTGGAATGAATTCTTAAAAGTGTGACTGGGAACCATACCATCCACAATACTGATGTGTTAAATTGTGGTGCAAAATGGTACCACTAAACGGATTGTAGTCATTTTTCCACAAACCACTTCCTTTTTCCACACTATATGTTATGAAAGAGATTTAGACATTTATAAATGTTGAGTTTATATTTACAAAGACAGTCTCTTGAACACCATTAAGTGATATGAATCGTGAGATACATTTGTACAAAAACAAAAAAAAATTTGTATTGCATAGAAGTATTGTACAACACAGTTCAAACCATTATTATAGACTCCAACTCTGGTGCTATGAACACAGCTGAACATAAATGACAAAATTTGAAATAAAATTCTTATGTTAAACTGAACATTTTATTTTGAGGTATTTTTTTCCCCCATCCTTTCCTCTTCCAGCAGTTCAGAAAAATGTGTGCAGATTTACAGCTGTAAGTTTTTAGTACTATCAAGAGAATGAGGAAAGGCAGTTGTAAAACTGACTTTAGGTCAGCAAATTGAAATTGTCAGTTTCACATATCTGAACATAAAATGGGGTTTCTTTGAAGTTTGACGAAAACCACTGACTTGTGTTTAGCAAGCAAGATACCCATATTATACACACAGTGAAACCCCATTTTATGTTTTCGTGTGGTCCAGGTTTAAAAAAAGGAAAATTGAGGAAAATGTGAAAATCCCATAAAATATGAGCAAAACACATGTAATTACCATCTATGATTTATAACTGCAATCCTCTCCAATACTTTGTATAAAATCCAAGTGAAGGAAACTAAATGTACAATACATTGTTGTACACTAATCTGTGGCAATGCATTTCATCGGTTCTTTAAAACTCCAGATGTGTAACAGCAAATAAAAACTCGTTAAAAATTGAAATTGGTATTTGGGTACAAGGTAATTGAGCTGTAATGCTCAAACTACAAATTATACATTCAAAACATGCATTTTTGAGAGATTATTCTTTGTGCTCACCTAGAAAAAGCAAAAATTGATGAACTTGTTGAACTAAACCAAAAACATCACAGCAGCTAAATGGTTAAACCATAAGCATAAATGCAGACATCTGCTTAATTACGTACTTTATCACCATTGCTGTTATTTGTTTAATGCTTTTCTTATGAGGTGCACTTCACATGCTCACCACAGTTTGTGTTATTTTAGGCTAGATGAGAGTTTTTCACCAATTGACGTTGTGTGTACTGGAAGTCGGCTCTGTGAATTTCTATACATTGTGTAAAATGTTAATTTGAAAGAAAGCTCAGGTGCTACAGTGTTGCTCCATGCTGTCGATCACTGCTGCCAATCTTTATGATCTAGTGTGTGATGCAAAGTATATACATAGTAGTGTATGTAGTTGTTGAAACTGTATCATGTCAGACTTGATCACAAAAGTCTTTAAAATGTGCTATCTATTTCCGTGTGGCATCTCTGTCGTAATATATCATCTGTATGAAAAGTATATTTTCAGCACTTCACAAAATGCTTTCACCCTTGTATGTGCGTTAGTGTGGTGTGATGGCTGCGCTGGTTATTGGGTGACGAACAAGTCGCCAGCCAATAAGCGTTCACTAGCTGGAAATGGACAATGTTTCCTCAATTATGACTGAGTGTGTTCTTAGAGACTCAGTGTTTGAAATTAAAAGGTTGAGGATTGATATTGTTGCTGAATACAGTATATTGAAAATACATGCAAAAAATGAGACTAGAGTTAAAAGTGGAACAAAAAAAGATGTTGGCTGGGCCCCTTAGTCATGTATTGGCTCGGTCCAGAACACTTTGCGCCAACTGTCTTATTTTTTCCATTACCTCTGCAATCCAGCAGTAGTGGTATCACAACTGCACGGTGAAGCTAAATGTTGCGAGTTGTGCTGGCAACACCGATTGTGGGTTATGTCAGCGTTTCCTCCCTCACATATCCTCTCTTCACAGTGGTTCAAAATATTCCCTTAATTCCGCCACCACCTATGGTGTGAACCATCTGTGTTTTGAACCACTTACAACTTTTTCAGTGACATCACATGTCAATAGGAAGAAAACAGGATGAAGTCAAGCAAGACACTGAGTAAGAACTTAGAATTGAGGTAAACCTTACTAGGAAGAAATCTGAAATTGGGCAATTTTTACTATTGACCTTATGGCTTTTTCACAGGGGCTACAAAATTAACTTGCAGAATCGCGATAAACCTAAAATCAGAGAACGTAAAATTGGTGTTCCACTGTAGATGAGAAATACATAATTCACAAGTTTTCTAAATATAATGATTTTAAGTGACAAGATTGTTCTCTCTCTCATCCTGCCCTACTCTCCATAAGAAATTATTTTCAAACCTCTTTTCATGGAATTACTAGTTACATTTCCTTGTAGAAGAATTGCACCTTTTCCTTCTGTTTTTGCTGTGAAGAAAGTACATGTGGTTCTGAGAGTTAGACATTCTTCAGTTTTGTTTTAATTGGCTGTACTGGAACCTGCACTTCCAGAAACCAACTACTAGCCTGGTACAGTTTAATTTGTGAATTCATCATATCTGTAGAGAACTGGAATGAATTTCTGTTCAAATTCCTTGTTAACTTTTACTTCCATGTAATGTGCTGTTGTAGTCAGTTGGATGAAGCAGTCTTCAGCAGTGGAGTGGCTATGTAAACGTAGACAAGTGTGTAGTTGTATGAAAGAATTGTTTCTACTGACAGTATTAAGGGGGTGAACATCACCTGAAATCGTAAATTTATCCCATTACGAAAATGAAAAACAGGCTTACTAAAATGCTAAGAATATTTTGTTTCCTCCTGGGAGAAGTGTTATTGCTGATATCTCTCTCTCTCTCTCTCTCTCTCTCTCTCTCTCTCTCTCTCTCTCTCTCTCTCTCTGTACTTGTCATTAATAGAGATGGAAGTACACTTGGATAATAATGCCCGTTCTACATACACAACAGCCTGGGAAGGAATCTTGGAGACAATTAAATCAATCAAGAAACTATGAAATAGAACACTTTTAAATGAGACAAAAAGAGCTGACCAAACAATTCAAATGTCAATGGTTTGGGCCCACCACGTTGTCCCGCAAGAGCCAAACATCATGTGAGAGATGTAGATTGACCGCACATGGATCTACCTGCAGGACCTAGGTCACCACTGGAGGTTCTAGCGGATGATGAAACAGCTATAATCCATGTGGTACATTTCCAGTGAAGGAGTGGATATTATGACAAGATTTAAAAACGAGACTGTTACCTGTTGGCTTGGGGAGCGGTGGTGGCTTCTCACCTATCTCTGTCACTGAACATAAGGGAGTAACTACATATACTAGGTGAATACTTTTAACACTTGACCAGTGATCTTAATTTTATTTTTGACAGTCGAATTTAAGTAGACCAATTACCATTTCATGTTGCTTTTACAAAATGTTTAACATAGTTTTATTACTATGAAAGCAGAGAGGAGGGAAAAAGCTAGTACCTACATCTTGGGATGTATGAGAGGATAGATTATAACCACATAGTAGAGTCTCTAATAAACATCATTATTTCACACACAGTTCAACCCTCCTCCATCCACTGCTGTCAAGCAAACCTAGTGTGGAACAGGGAATGCCCAGTTTTGTAACAGAAAAAACAAATTACATAACTCAGTGTATAACATATCAAGAGGCAAAGAAGATACACACGAAAACTAATCATTTGCCTCCAAAGGCTGATGAGGGCACACAAATGGATACCACAAACACCAGTACCATGTACTCTTGCATCTACATTTAACGAATGTAGCAGCATGCCTCTGAATAGCTTCATTGTCTTCCTTTTAATCTGACGTAGTGGGGATCCAGACACCCCAGCGGTACTCGAGAATTGGTTGCGTGAGTGTTCTGTACGTAGTTTGCTTTATAGATAAGATACTTTTATAGAATTCTTCCAATAAATCAGTTGATCATTTGGCTTACCTAAAATTGACCTGCATCTATTGATGTAATTGTGGAATTACCCCCATCAACAATACATCAGTCAAGGCAAAACTGGAAATAGTTACAATGAAAACAGCAAGTGCTGTTCAGGCAAGTCCTTTCAATGAACGAACACTGGACTCAAATGCAGCTAATCTCACGAAGCAAACACCTAGACAATGGAAGTCTCAAATCCATAAGACATCTCATACAGCCATGATTGATGACCTAAATTACTCAACAGATGGTGAAATAAGTGTCAATGTCTTCCCCAGTGAATCTGATAGTTGGCTCTTGATGAAGTAAGTTTGTGGTTAAAGGGGCTGCAGGTAACACTGATGTGTTCTTCTCTGGGGGAAATGTAGACCGCCTCAACCAAATCCAAAACCACGTTGAAAGAGAGTAAGGAAAAAAAGCATAAAACAAAAACTGACCTGGAAAACTAGACTCCTTCTGTTACAACCTGACCTAAATAACTGAGAATGTGAATTGTGACAATGAACCACCCACCCACACAATGCAGGAACAGTATAACCAATCTATCCATCTATATCCGAATCCCGCTCCAGCTACTGCCGGGTCTGGGTGTTGACGAGTCCTCTCCATTTGGCTCGGTCCTCCCACCACTTTTCTTCCTCCACTTGCTACCAGGTCACACCTCTCCTTTCTACAGATATTCTCACTCCCTTTTTCCACCGTGTTCTTGGGCGCCCTCTAGGTATCTCTGCTCATGCATCCTCTTAACATGCCCATACCATCTTAATCTCTTTCTTTCAATTTCTTCTTCTCATACTTTCTTGTTTAAGGTCCTTTCTAATCTCTACATTCCTTACTCTGTCCATTCTTGTTTTTCCCTTAACTGCTCTGAAAAATTTCATTTCCCCTGCTTGCAGTCTGCTCCAGTCCCTTTCTGTCATTGTCTATCTTTCTCCACCATAGGTGACAATAGGGATGTAATAATTCTTATACATAAGGAGTTTTGCTCATTCTGAAACTTCATTATTCCAAATCATGTGTTTTATTGTTTGGTAGAAATTGCCTCCCTTCTGTAACCTCCTATTAATTTCGTTAGTTATTCTTCCATCCCCAGATATTTCACTCCCTAAATAAGTGAAACTTTCTACCATTTTGAGGGGTTCTCCATTCAAGGTAATATTTCCATTGATCCCTTTCTCTCTTCCAAATACCATTACTTCACTCTTATCTTTATTTATTTTTATTCCATACCTTTTCATTATTTCCTTCCATGCATCAAGCTGTAACTGTACATCTACCTCTTTATCACCCCATGTTACCATATCATCTGCAAAAATCATCTTTTTGTCTTTTTCTTTTACTATATCTTTAACTGCCCTATTCATTCCCTCCATCACAACATTAAAAAGTGCAGGAGATAGAATACTTCCTTGCTTAAGTCCTTGTCTTATTTCGAAGTATTCAGAGTTCCCCAATGGTGTTCTAATTCTACAATTGTGTCCTCTGTACATTGTCTTTATAACATTAATGTATCCATCTTCTATATCTACCTTCTTCATTTCTTCCCGGAGTCTTTCCCTGCCAACTGAGTCATATGCCTTTTCTATGTCTATAAAAACCATTATCACCCTTTTGTTATATTCTCAACTTTTTTCCATCAGTTGGTGGATAGAAAATATCAGGTTGATCGTGCTTCTTCCTTTCCTAAACCCATGCTGTTCTTCACTCAGCTCCTTTTCTATCTTTTCACTTATTCGATTTAGTAAAATTCTTTCAAAAATCTTGGCTGTATGACTCATAAGGGTTATTCATCTGTAGTTTTTACAAAGTCTTTTATTGCCTTTCTTGAAGATGGGAACAATGTCTCCCGTTCTCCAATCGTCAGGTATTTTAGTATTTCTCCACACTCTTGATAGTACTCTATACAGCCACTGCATTCCCACTGGACCTGCTGCTCTTATCATGTCCACTGATCCTTCATCAGGTCCTGGGGCTTTCCCCCCATTCATCTTCTTCACAGCTTTTTCCATTTCTTCCCGTGTAATTTGCCCTAATTCTGCTTCCCAACTTCTCTCAATTTCTCCATTATTTGTTGTTTCCTCATGTACCTGCTCCTCAGCATTTAACAGCTTCTTAAAACGTTCTTTCCAGAGGTCTTTTATATTCCCTGGATCTTCAATAATGGTACCATCCACTGTTTCCTTCTTTATTGGTACCTCAGAAGCCTTCCTTTTATTTTTCATCATTTTATAGAACATTTTCTTATTTCTCTTCACATCTTCTTCAAGTCTTCCCATGCCTTTTTCTTTGCTGTTTCCACTATTTCTTTGCACTTCTTCTTTTCCTCTATATATCTTTTATGGTCTTCGTCATTTTTAGTTTTCCACCACTTTCTCCATGCTCCATTTTTTCTTCTAACTGCTTGGATTGTGGTATCATCCCACCAACTTGTCTGTCTTATTTTTTCCTTTGCAGATGTTCTGCCACATACTTTTTGTGCTGCTTCAACTAAAGTGTCTTTGAATAAACTCCATTCTTTTTCTACATCACAGAAAACTTCTTTTGGAAATTTTTGTGTGATTAATTCTCTGTACTTCTCAGCACATTCACTCTCCTTCAGTTTCCAATCCTGTATCCTCATCACTTTCTTCTGTTTTCTATTTTTCACACAGTGATTCATTTTCCATTGTCCCACCAGTAATCTATGGTCTCCATCTGCATTCACACTTGTAATTACCTTCACATTTGTTACTTTCTCTCCCCATTCCCAATCTGCTAGAATATAATCAATTACACTCTTGGTTCTTCCATCCCAACTGTATCTGGTGATAACAGGACTTTCTCTCTTCATAAACCAGCTGTTTGCTATTTTCATTCCATTCCTCTGGCACAAATTGAGGAGTCTTTCCCGTTCTTCATTTCTGTCTCCATATCCAAAGCATCCCAATACTTGCTCAAATCCCTTTCTGTGTTTGCCTACCTGTGCATTAAAATCTCCCATCACTATATTAGCACTCTCTATATGGTTTTCTAACACATTTTCAAAGTCCATCTTCTCTTCTTCGCTACATACCACTTGAGGTGCATAAATCTGGATTACTTTTAGTGTTTCTTTTTGGAATCTCAGTTTTAAAATTATGATACTGTCTGATATATATCTCACACTTCCAATACAGCTTTGTACATTCTTATTCACCATCACTGCCACACCATTTCTTCCAGACCTGTTATTCCCACTCCAGTACAGTTTTCCTCCTCCTCTCAAATTCCTCTCACCTTTTCCCTTCCACTTTGTTTCGCTTAATCCCAATATATCTAACTTCCTCTCTCCTCTGTTAGTATAACCAATCCGCAGTTTAAATTCAAATTATGACATTGATGCATTGGAACTGTAATAGCTATTTCTGCCAACTGTCTGAAGTTGATCTGAGATTAGTCATGCATTGTAGGAAACAAATTTCCCAGGAGGTTAACATTCTATCCTCAGAAACTACAGTGCATTACACAATTGCACAGATACAGACAGAGCTTCTGAAGGAATATTACACTACTGGCCTTCCACCACGGGGATGACGTGCTACAGATGCGAAATTTAACCAAAAGGAAGAAGATGCTGTGATATGCAAATAATTAGCTTTTCAGAGCATTCACGCAAGGTTGCCGCTGATGGAGACACCTACAACATGCAGACATGAGGAAAGTTTCCAACCGATTTCTCAAACACAAACAGCAGTTGACCAGCGTTGCCTGATGAAACGTTGTTGTGATGCCTCGTGTAAGGAGGTGAAATGCATACCATCACGTTTCTGACTTTGATAAAGGTCAGATCGTAGCCTATCGCACTTGCGGTTTGTCGTATCACGACATTGCTGCTCGCATTGGTCGAGATCCAATGACTTAGCAGAATATGGAATCGGTGGGTTCAGGAGGGTAATACGGAATGCCGTGCTGGATCCCAACGGCCTCGTATCACAAGCAGTCGAGATGACAGGCATCTTATCCGCATGGCTGTAATGGATTGTGCAGCCACGTCTTGATCCCTGAGTCAACAGATTGGGACATTCGCAAGACAGTAACCATCTGCACGAACAGTTCGACGACGTTTGCAGCAGCATGGACTATCAGCTCGGAGGCCATGGCTGCAGTTACCCTTGACGCTGCATCACAGACAGGAGCGCCTGCGATGGTGTACTCAACGACAAACATGGGTGCACGAATGGCAAAACGTCATTTTTTCGGATGAATCCAGGTTCTGTATACAGCATCATGATGGTTGCATCTGTGTTTGGTGAACGTGCATTGGAAGCATGTACCGGTACTCGTCACCGCCATACTGGCGTATCACCCACGTGATGGTATGGGGTGCCATTGGTTACACGTCTCGGTAACCTCTTGTTCGCATTGACGACACTTTGAACAGTGCACGTTACATTTCAGATGTGTTACGACCCGTGGCTCTACCCTTCATTCTATCCCTGCGAAACCCTACATTTCAGCAGGATAATGCAAGACCGCGTGTTGCATCTCCTGTACGGGCCTTTCTGGATACAGAAAATGTTCGACTGCTGCCCTGGCCAGCACATTCTCCAGGTCTCTCACCAATTGAAAACGTCAGAAACGTGATGGTACGCATTTCTCCTCCTTACACGAGGCATCACAACAACGTTTCACCAGGCAATGCCGGTCAACTGCTGTTTGTGTATGAGAAATCGTTTGGAAACTTTCCTCATGTCAGCACGTTGCAGGTGTCACCAACGGCGATAACCTTGTGTGAATGCTCTGAAAAGCTAATCATTTGCATATCACACCATTTTCTTCCTGTCAGTTAAATTTCACGTCTGTAGCATGTCATATTCGTGGTGTAGCAATTTTAATGGCCAGTAGTGTAGAAATAGTGGTGGTCTGTGTACAATACCTATCAAGACGACAATTTGCAACATTTATCTCCAACCAAATAAGGTGCCCTCACTGCAAAATCTCATGGAACTACCATCAATAATCCCACTGTTAAGAGACTTCAGTCCCCATCACCACTTTTGATTAAGCAGATTACTACTTATTGTGCTCAACCTCAGTCTCCTTTACTCTGGAAAATCAGCTGACTGTCAGCACTGCACATGGTAGAGAAATGGATACTTAGTTAATGATCTGAAGCTCAGTTCTCACACTTCTCCTCTGCAATAACCATGAAGACATATGTGTCAGCAACAATTTTCCACTGACCCTTTCCCTTCCTTCCCAACTTCCAACCAGTAAAGTGCTCACCACAGTGGATACTCCGAAAGAGAAATTGGTCAACCTTTTGCTCCAAACAGTCCAAGGTGATGCAATGGTTAACACACTGGGCTCGCATTCGGAAGGACGACTCAGTCTTACTATACAGTTTTATGTTTTCTGTGATTTCTCTAAATTGCTCCAGGCACATGCTGGGATGGATCCCTTCAAAGGACACGGCCAATTTCCTTCCCCACACTTGACACAATCCAAGCTTGTGCCCGTCTATAATGACCTCGATGTTGACGGGACATTGAACCCAATCTTCTGTCCTTCATCCCTTAGCTCCAAATTATAATTTTTTGTCGATAGTCACACTGGGATTAAAATGCAATATAGAATTGCACTAACTTACATCCATTCTACTCCACAGAAGAAAAGGTTCCTTCCCCTTTTGGTTATTACACTGGAAGCTTGTATCTAGTGGTCTGGAGACATTGCAGCTGCTAGCCGGAGATTGTCCTGCTTTTTAAAAAAACCTGCTGCTCTGCTGCTATAAAACAGATAGAAGAACAAATGTGGTTTTTTGACATTTGTGCTATTCCTTCAAAGTAATGTTTGACTTTTGTGAATGCTGGTTATTTCTTAAGATATAAATTAAGTTTGGAAAGTCCCTTCTGTGAATTCCTCACCCCAGAGACTTTTCTCTTATCTGCTCCAAGCACTGAATCAGGGTGCTCTAAGTTTATTCCTTGCATGGATGTTATTTAAAACCGCTTTTTATCTCTTTAAAACATTTGCCTGACTGTGAGAGTATTGTAGGGTATGTGAAAGTGAAATAAATATTTATTTGTGAGGAGAAACTATTCATGATGGTATAGTGTAACGACTCATAGGTCTAAGTCAAAAATAAGATGTCTGTAATTTATTTCCCTTTAATGTTGTCAAAATAATTCTGCAGTAGTCTCTTCGTTATTCAGCCTCGGTTCACTTTTAGTTGTGTGTGGTGTACTTCTAGAACTACAGTTAGTGCGGAAAGGTTTGAAACAGTTCGTTTTCTGGAAATTCAAATGTGGAAATGAGTGCATCCTTAAGTGGGAAAATAGTGAAGTACTCAAAATAATAAATGTGAGTGGGTAAGTGAAGCTAAATTTTAGTGTTGGCTACAATGTTTTCACAGGTGTTAATTTTGCGTACTGTAAGATGTGTGGAAGATAAATATTTCTTCAGGGGGGAAAACTACTGTTGACAGGCATGTAGAAGAGCAGAAGCATGTGCAATTTGGTGCAAGCAGAAAACTTTAATTTCATTTTTATTCCAGGACTCAAATGTCGGTTGCGCATGATAAATCAGTCAGATCTGAAGGCCATAAATTCAACTGAATACCTAGGAATACAATTACGAATAGTTTAAATTGGAACACACAGAAAATATTGTGGGGAGGGGAACCAAAGACTGCGATTTATTGCCAGAACACCTAGAAAATGTAACAGATTTAATAAAGACACTGACTAACTACACTTGTCCGTCCTCTTTTGAAGTACTGCTACTGTGTCATTCTCAGCCATCGACCTCTCTTTCTGTTCTCCCGCCATCACTGACGCTGTTCAGTGGGAGGTCATTGATGATCTTCATTTCAGTGACCACTTCCCAATCTGCCTTCACCTACTAAATGGATCACCACCTGAAGTTAAGCCCCCAAACTGGATAGTCAGCAGAGCTAACTGGACACGTTTCAGCCAGCTGGTTGTGTTTGAACACTGTAACAGTGTCCAAGGATTGGTGAGCCACATCACATGAGTGATCCATTGTGCTGCTGACCTCTCCATCCCAAAGTCATCTTAGGAGGTGACCAGTACCTTGATGGAGTGAGAGTGGCATTCCGCAAACCAGGAGAGGTGTGCAGCTCTTTGACATTTTAAATGCTGACCGACAGCAGACTACCTTAGGGCCTTTCAAGTCGCGAGGGCCAATGCTCGTTGCGTCATTAGGGACAGTAAGAAAAGGTCATGGCAAGCGTTCCTGGACTCCATCAATCGTTCCACTTCTTCTGTAAAAGTATGGGAAGCCATCCGGAGGATTTCTGGTAAATGCAGACATTTACCGATAGCAGCAGTGCCGAAACAGGGGTGTCTCCAAACAACACCTAGAGACATTGCTCAGACACTGGCCGAACATTTTGCACGAACTACTGCCAGTGCAAGTGAGGATCCGGAATTTTGTCGCTATTGTGCGACTGTAGAGAAGGAAAAGTTGGACTTAACGTCCAACAGTTCTGAGGCCTACAACTCCCCTTTCTCCATGTGAGAGTTCGAATTGGCACTAACTGAGATTCGTGACACTGCACGCCTTAATGAGCTGTGTAGGAAAGACCCTGGAGCAAATGGTTAACCATCATCTGGCCTGGTTGTTAGAGACCAGGCAATTCCTTAGCCACCGGCCAATGTGGCTGAGCGGTTCTAGGTGCTTCAGGCTGGAACCGTGCAACCGCTACGGTCGCAGGTTCGAATCCTGCCTCGGGCATGGATGTGTGTGATGTCCTTAGGTTAGTTAGGTTAAAGTAGTTCTAAGTTCTAGGGGACTGATGACCTCAGATGTTAAGTCCCATAGTGCTGAGAGCCATTTGAACCAATTCCTTAGCCGCTCTCAGTATGAATTCTGAAGATTTCGGTCCACTGTCGACAATCTGACCCTCCTAGAGACAGCTGTTCAGCAGGCTTACCTCCGTAAGCATCACTGTACCAGCATATTCTTCGATATAAGTAAGGCATATGATACTACTTGGAGACAGTGTGTTCTCGCACAACTGCATAAATGGGGCTTTCGTGACCAGCTCCCCATCTTCATACAGTCTTTCATGTCTCAGCGGTTTTTTATGACCTGAGTTGGCAACGCGCTGCCTGATCGATTTGAGCAGGAGAATGGTGTTCCTCAGGGCAGTGTTTTAACTTTGTCATAGCCATCAACAGTATCACATCTACGGTAAGGAGTCCTGTACAGTGCTCCTTATTTTGAGACGATTTTGCTATTTTCTGTTCCTTCTACAGTGTTGCAACAGCGAGCCATCAGTTGCAACTTACAGTGCGGAGGTTAGAGGAGTGGGCTGCAAAGATGGGATTCCAGGTTTCTGCAAATAAGTGTGTGTGTGTTCATTTTAATCGTTGCCATCGTCTTTTTAATTTGCCTGCCTTGAATATGGAGGACACCATTCTACATTTTAGAGACATAGTGCAGTTTCTGGGCTCCCGATTGTCGCGATTACCACACCTGAGAGACCTGAAAGCCAGAAATCTGAAGGCACCGAACATCATCAAGTGCCTTAGCTGCAGAACTTGGGGAATGGACAGGGCTCGTCTCCTTCAGTTTTATCAGGCCTTTGTGTATTCGCTCCTGGACTATTGTTGCACAGTGTATGGGTCAGCGAGACTCCCTTACTTGCAGATCATTGACACTGTCCATCATGGGTGGATTCTGCTGGGGACGGGTGCTTATCAGACCAGTCCCATACTTAGCATCTGTGTGGAGGTGGTGAACTGCCACTTACCATCCAGTGGCAGCTCCACTTGGTAAGTTCCTTGCAGCTCCAACTTCACCCACTCACCATACTGTTGCTCGTCCACCACTGGAATGGCTGCTTTCCAACCATCCACGAGCCACGATGCCATTTGGGATCCGCCTGCAACATGTGCTGGAGTCACTCGGTTGGAGCCAGTATGACCCCAAATCCAGGGTTTTAGCTGTCTGCCCCCCCTGGTTACTGGAGAGACCCAGAGTGATTTTAGATTTGGTGCGGTACAGGAAAGATAGCACTCCTGCTTCCGTTTTTAATGTAATGTTCTCTGGTATTTTATCTGAGTACCATAACCATGTAGCTGTTTTGCAGATGGGTCTAAGCAGGGAAACTCTGTTGGTTGCTCTGTCGTTTTCCCGGATTGTGTCGTCAAGGTCAGACTGCCTACAGAATTTATTGTCTTTGATGCAGAATTATCTGTGATCTTGCGAGCACTGAAGCAGATGAGGCGTTCTCCTGGTGTTAGGTTTCTCGTCTGCTTAGATTCTCTCGGCGCCCTTTACTCTCTCCAGCACTTGAACCCAGCAGATACAGTAACCCAGAATACCCAAGATGACCTACAACAAGAACAACTGGGGAAGGAGGTGTCTTTCAGCTGAGTATCTGGGCACGTTGGAACTGTGGGAAATGAAAGGGCGGATCGAGTAGCCAAGGAGGCATGCTATCACCTCGCTGTTGAGATAAAAAAAAGTTATGTGTAGGTGGGAAGACAAGTGGTTGGCAGTGACTGATAACAAGCTCCATGTCATCAAGCCCATAACTCGGCAGTGGAGTTCTTCCATCCAACCACGTCGGCGAGACGAGGTCCTTCTTACTCGTCTTCGCATAGGCCACAGCCCTATGACACATGGATTCTTACTCCGGCGAGAGGACCCTCCAATGTGTGGTGCTTTTGGCGTGCAGATCACGGTGCGCCATATTTTATTGGACTGCACTTTATTTGCCGACCAGCGGACTGCGGCGGATTTGCCGGCGGATCTGCCATCTATTTTATGTAATGATCAGGCGAGTGTGGTTAGGGTTTAAAGTTTTGTGAATTGTGCAATGTTTTTTAGGGAGATATTCTTAATGTGTCAAAGGGTGGCTGGCTCACCCTAGTTCTTTGTAACTCGTCAGCCAGTCACATTTCCCTGTGCTTTTCTTTTATTTCTTCTGTGTTTTGTTTCCTCTGTGTTTTAATTCCTTGATTAGCTCTCTTCCCTTATAATTGGTTTTAGTGCATGTGATACAGAGTGACTGTGTGGTCATTTCGAGTGCATGCGTGTACAAACACTTTTAGTTCATCTCCGTATTCGTTTGTTTTCATAAGTGTAAGGGCGCTGATGACCTCAGCGTTGGGCGCCCATCAGATCCAAACAAACACACACCCATACCATGGATATGTCTTTGCCCGTCATTGTTGCAATATTGAAGTCAACATTATCGAAAACGAACTGTGAGAACGAATCATTTGAAATATTTGGTTTCCAGAACTGAACGGCAAAAGCCTCAAATAAAGCCAGAGTGCTATATGAAGAGCAGAAACCTGTATTCGGGACTATCTCATCAATGTTTTTTGACCCCACTTTACGAAACAAGTACACTGCAAGACCAAGCTGCAGTGAGAGATAAATCAACGAGGCCTGGTAGCTGACACAATCGCATGGGATATTACTGTACATTTTTTTAAAAGGGGACTTCACTACCTTTCTTTTTTGACAAAACCACATCCTTCACAAATTCGTGTAAAGTGTCAGGAACCATAACTTCAGCATTCTCTGTCAAGTCATTGATATCTAGATAATCGGCAATACTGTAAGGAGTCATTCTTATACACTCCTGGAAATTGAAATAAGAACACCGTGAATTCATTGTCCCATGAAGGGGAAACTTTATTGACACATTCCTGGGGTCAGATACATTACATGATCACACTGACAGAACCACAGGCACATAGACACAGGCAACAGAGCATGCACAATGTCGGCACTAGTACAGTGTATATCCACCTTTCGCAGCAATGCAGGCTGCTATTCTCCCATGGAGACGATCGTAGAGATGCTGGATGTAGTCCTGTGGAACGGCTTGCCATGCCATTTCCACCTGGCGCCTCAGTTGGACCAGCGTTCGTGCTGGACGTGCAGACCGCGTGAGACGACGCTTCATCCAGTCCCAAACATGCTCAATGGGGGACAGATCCGGAGATCTTGCTGGCCAGGGTAGTTGACTTACACCTTCTAGAGCACGTTGGGTGGCACGGGATACATGCGGACGTGCATTGTCCTGTTGGAACAGCAAGTTCCCTTGCCGGTCTAGGAATGGTAGAACGATGGGTTCGATGACGGTTTGGATGTACCGTGCACTATTCAGTGTCCCCTCGACGATCACCAGTGGTGTACGGCCAGTGTAGGAGATCGCTCCCCACACCATGATGCCGGGTGTTGGCCCTGTGTGCCTCGGTCGTATGCAGTCCTGATTGTGGCGCTCACCTGCACGGCGCCAAACACGCATACGACCATCATTGGCACCAAGGCAGAAGCGACTCTCATCGCTGAAGACGACACGTCTCCATTCGTCCCTCCATTCACGCCTGTCGCGACACCACTGGAGGCGGGCTGCACGATGTTGGGGCGTGAGCGGAAGACGGCCTAACGGTGTGCGGGACCGTAGCCCAGCTTCATGGAGACGGTTGCGAATGGTCCTCGCCGATACCCCAGGAGCAACAGTGTCCCTAATTTGCTGGGAAGTGGCGGTGCGGTCCCCTACGGCACTGCGTAGGATCCTACGGTCTTGGCGTGCATCCGTGCGTCGCTGCGGTCCGGTCCCAGGTCGACGGGCACGTGCACCTTCCGCCGACCACTGGCGACAACATCGATATACTGTGGAGACCTCACGCCCCACGTGTTGAGCAATTCGGCGGTACGTCCACCCGGCCTCCCGCATGCCCACTATACGCCCTCGCTCAAAGTCCGTCAACTGCACATACGGTTCACGTCCACGCTGTCGCGGCATGCTACCAGTGTTAAAGACTGCGATGGAGCTCCGTATGCCACGGCAAACTGGCTGACACTGACGGCGGCGGTGCACAAATGCTGCGCAGCTAGCGCCATTCGACGGCCAACACCGCGGTTCCTGGTGTGTCCGCTGTGCCGTGCGTGTGATCATTGCTTGTACAGCCCTCTCGCAGTGTCCGGAGCAAGTATGGTGGGTCTGACACACCGGTGTCAATGTGTTCTTTTTTCCACTTCCAGGAGTGTATCTTCACGGATGATAGTTGCTGCTGTTCTCTTTCTCTCGTCTTTTTCATTAACATCTCGTTCATCGTACCACTGATTCAAAAGTTTGTGGCCACAGCCACGAAAACATACGACTGGGGGATCTTCTTGTCATTGTTGCAAACAAGACCCCATCACCGAAGTGTTCAGTCAGTTTAATAGTCATTGTCTCTCTTTCCGGGAGACATTTAACTTTCTGCAACAAATCGAACAGTGAAAATTGACATTCCTCTGAACTATCTATAAATTTGCATAATTCTTGAAAAGCGGCATCAGAGTTAAAATTTTGAGGGCGGCCTCCTTTTCGAACAGAGGAGGCGTTCCACACTAATTTACCATAGCAATCTTGATGATAACGGGTTAAAGGGTTTCTGCAGCTACTAAACACAAAACACTGTTGATGCATTCGGCAAGTTTTCTACCGAAATCATCATTGCGTTTCTCTGCTTTCTCAAGCAGCATATGTTTCACAGTTAAAGAGCGAACTTCAAACACTCCAACTGGAGTGGTTCTTTTGTTTCCACCTCTATGTCACATTTTTCAGCACATATGAAACAGACATTTTTGAAATTGAATGGATAAGAAGAAGAGGATCTCGAACTATTATCCTCTGCTTGCGCAACATTCTGATTAATTACAAGGTGTACAACTTTGCTTCCGCCGACAAACTGGTCACACATGTATCATTCAAACTATTTTCCATCGCTGGCCACTACTTTCTCTCATCTTTCGGGCAGTGTACGACTACCACCTCGAAACCATTGTTCATCTTTTGAAGCTATTCACGAATCGAACCAATTTGTGACTTCTTCATGAGACCGGAAGTGTTGGTCAGCCAGGCCATGCAGTATTGATCTAAACAGGTGATGGTCAGAGGGAGAAATGTCTGGAGAAGGCGGCGGGTGGGGTAGGACTTCCCATTTTAACGTTTCCAAGTGCGTTTTGACCTCTTTTGCAATGTGGGATCCAGCGTTGTCGTGTTGCGAAATCACTTTATCTTGCCTCTCGCTGTATTGCGGCCATTCGTCTTTTAATGCTCTGCTCAAACGCATTAATTGCGTTCGGTAACGAGCACCTGTGATTGTTTCACTTGGTTTTAACACATCATAGTACACGATGCCGAGCTGATCCCACCAAATGCAGAGCATGATCTTGGATCCGTGGATATTGTTTTGCCGTTGATGCGGAAGCATGGCCGGGGTATCCCCATTACTTTTTGCGTTTAAAGGTTATCGCAATGAATCCATTTTTCATCCCCCAGTCACAATGCGATGCAGAAATCCCTTCCGTTTTTGCCTCTGAAGCAACTGTTCACAAACACACAAACGCAGTTCAACGTCTCTTGGTTTCAGTTCACACAGGACCCAAGTTCCTTCTTTCTGAATCATGCCCATAGCCTTGAGACGTTTTGAAATGGCTTGCTGTGTCACTCCCATTAATAGTGCCAATTCTTCTCGAGTTTGACGCGAGTCTTCACTCAGCAATGTCTCCAATTCTGCATCTTCGAAAATATTCTCTCTTACACCACTACGCCTGTATACGACGTTAAACTCACAGTTCTTGAAGCGTTGAAACTAATCACGACACGTTCTTTCACTAACAGCGTCCTTACCATACGTTCTTGAGAACATTCGACGAGCCTCGGCGGCTGTTTTCTTCATATTGAAACAGAACAGTAACACCTCCAGCAAATGACGAGAATTAGGCTCGTAAACTGACATTTTCAATCAAGAACAACTTTAGGATGCAGACACAAATCGACTAATGTTTGGATGAGGTTATGTTGACTGAGGTCCAAGGTAACTGCCTGACATCTGCAACTTGTTTCTTTCGTCCGCTACTTACCGTTGTCGCCACCTATCGGCAAACGGCGGAAACAAAGTTGTACATGTTGTAGTTTCCTTATTTTACGTTCCGTAATATATCCACGTCGACGTACCTTATTCACTTCAATCAGTCCAGCGTTCTGTAGAAGATTATGTGCTCCATCCTTCCGTTCCTTGCTGGCGCGTATCAAAGTTTCCAAGCCCTTCGTCGCTGTTGATGTCTCTCTCCTTTCGAAACAGATTTACCACCAATAAAACAGGTAGTAGCGTCCAGCATTATTGTTTTCTCAGTTCAGACAAAAGAAATGAGACTAAGAAGAAGCACTTCATAACACCACAAACTGATGAATACTGTCACAAAAACAGAACTCCCTGGCAGTACTTTGACAGTTCACAACATTAACTCAAGTGAACTGGACACTGGGCAGGAAGAAACGGCAGCGACAATTGTGGTAGGGGAGCGCAGAGTGAATGGGAAGAGAACTTGACGTTTCCATTGTTGGCAGGTACTCCTGATTTCAATCATACTGGTCGCAAACGAAATAACTTCAAGTAAAATATATAGGCTAGGAAATATTTCCATACACGTAACGTTTCTCGTTTAAATATTTTGCTAAGCAACAAAAACTGCAAACTTTTACGTTAACAGAATTCTGTTCCAGTTCTTATACCTCTAAAATACCATTCTTAGGCGAAAATATGCACAAGATCTTTTTCGCGTACAGTTTTGCGAGGAATATATTTACTAATAAGAGCTCTGTTCGAAAAATGCGCCTTTTTGCATATAAATTTAAAATATGGTACAAATTGACTTGTTATTACTGTACCCCATACGAGTATTTTCCCGAAGTTTCAAAATTTTATAGATTTTTCCCCCCCATTTGCTGATTTTCGTACTAATTTGCGTGGTGTAATACGAAAGTGTTGTGATAATGTAACAGATGGTTAAGAAGAAGAAGAAACGTTTGGTTTTTACGCACGATGGAACTCTAAACGGACGGAATTTGAAGCATTTTACGCAAATAAACTGCGCCATCAATTCTAAAGTATTGTTCTAATGTGTCTGAGGTCAGTAGCAAGAAGGTACTGATAAGAGAGAACATAAACACATGCATTGCTAAGGCTACACGGCTCTGCACTTAAACACACTATAACGCTAGAACGGTGCGGCTTCCGATCTATTAGTCCTGCTGAATACAACGCTGTTAATATTCCGGTGTAAGAAATATATCCCCTGTGCATGACATACATTCTCCATGCAAGTTTCACTACGATAAACTACGGTGACAAACTGTAAAGAGATAAAACTACTACCTTCCACACCAAAGAAAATATTGATTTTTTCTAGCACAAACGCCACATATGTTTCCATAGGTATATGACGCCTGCTCTTTACGAAGTTCATGCCCGATTTCGGTTCAGAATTAAGATATATTCACAACGGCCCTACAAAATAACCGCCAACAGCCGAAAGTGCATACGAAGAAACAGTGACATCTTAGGAGGAAATAAACATTACGATCAGTTGCGAGAGGGGATGTAACAGTCTTACCATAATTTACCACCGCCTCTGGTAACCTCCCTCTTGCACACAGAAATAATGGTCCTATGTTTGGCTGTATTACTCAAGTGCAGGATAATAACGCCATTTCGCATTGACGTCACGACTCTAGAACGCCTCCTTTCTCCACTATTAAGATGTCTATATGTAGCATCAGGCTACTCTCCTCCTCGAAAACCACATTATTCTATTAATTTTCTCAGTACTCTTTTCGTCGTATTTGTCTGTAATTTTACATATCCTCAGTCGATTTCCGTAATTTTACTAGGTTTTCGCGATTTTACATATTTCATGGTATTTTCCTGTATCTCACATCAATTTTTTTGTGATTATACCAGGTTTTTCTCGAATTTTACCGATTTTATGTCATCTTCCACATTTTTCCACAGTTTTTCATATGTATATGGTCATGTTACTGACATTTCCATGTGCTGGTTGATTTTCTACAAAAATATCTGCTTTTCTTATACACCAACCTACTCCTCAATGATTCACTTGCATGCATTTAGATAGGGTGAACATGAAAAGTGTAGTAACAGTCGTTTCGTACCTATAAAGATCCAATTTACATCCCAGACATGGCAGAGGAATGGCCTATTTCGCATACATCTTCGTTCGTCTAGAGGAGAGTACTGAAACAGGCTTTCCAACGGTGGACATGCTTCATCACACATGAGCTGGAAGTCTTCTGATGACTCCAGATAATTATCTAAGTCACACACAGAACACATAATTATATATGAGTCGCTCGCAGGTTATACCACACAATTGATGCACTCTGAGAGAACGATGGAGAAATGGTTAAATGCATGATAAATGACCTGCAGCAACATGCCCCTCTATTGCTCTCGATTGATCACTCAATCTACTTCCTATCGTACTTTAATACAGATCCATGTAAGTTTAGAGGCAGATGGCACTCTTTTCCAGGAAAGCATCTAAGACAACAGTCACCTTGCATGTATCACTATTACCTCAATAGACATAGTAGAATGTTGCCATATAGCAACTGTTTGTTAGTGACACTGCAAGGTTGTGATTGACAGAGAGTACAGAGAAGCACAGTCCTGCACAGGATCAAACACACGATCCATTCTGCAGTTGCGTACTGCAATCACCGCAGCTGGTAATACAATGCTCTTTAGCTAAGGACACTTAATAAAAATTTATAAGCCGGTTCCTGATAACTTTGGGGTCACACCTGGGCTTGTGATGCTACATATATTAATTTATTACTCTACATTTGGTGGTCATCCACGTTAAACTATTCCAACCGTCTTATCTCTGCCAACGAAAAATCAAAAGAGAACCATATGTTTGCTACTGAATGTAGGCAACCCATGCTAACGAACTGTGCTGAAATGAAGGTTGCCCCGCTACTCTCGTGTCCAGCCCGTAATACTCAGCTTGGCCATGTTCTTGCATCATATCTGTTGTCTGGACTCTGGCATATGAAGGCTGTGCACGACTAGTATTTGCCGACATGCCATTGGGCATAACTGGACTGCACAAACCCAATACCTCTCTCTGCCTCTCATTTTCTCCCTGCCTCTCTCTCTCTCTATTTATTTTCTTACTATATTTCCCCCTTTCTCCTTCTTAACGCAATGTAGCGTTTGAAAAAGTGCAGTTGTGCATGTCAGGATGTGGCTGAGGTGGAAGTGGGGTCTAAAAAAGAACAAGTGTTAATTTTTCAACTCCGGTCGGCAAACTGCCTTCCGTTTATTGAGAAAACATTTACTGATGACCTAGCCGGGGTACATTATGTGAGTTTAGCGCCCCTAAGGCGCAAACAGATTGAGCCAGGGCTCGAAAAGTGCACCGAGGCAACCGGCCAATGCGCCTGATCTCGTCGGGGGCCTGTCGGTAAAAGAGTGCAAAATAATTTGATAGTCTGTACAAGTAAAGAAAATGGGGCTCATTATGAACAGAAGAATTATTCTGATTTTCAGTAACAGGAAACTACATATGCTTTAAATAAATACTATTCCTAAAATCCAGTAATCATACAAAGAGTATTATTCAGGCTAATTCAGCTGTCCCTACCTATGGGTTTTGGGCAACCTGCAATGCCTTCAAAAACGAGGCATGGGATTTTCATATTCTCTCACATGCTACGTGCAAACTATTGCTCTCAGTCCTAAGCAAGAATGAACACGAACTTTTGGTAGCAAATAGCAAATTTAATGTAGTTAAATCTTGTACTGTCATACATTTTCGCTGAGGCCACATTTTCCGCGTTATTCAAGTAAAACGCGTTTGACGATCACGTTTGTATGTTTTTGTGGTGTCACCGCCAGACACCACACTTGCTAGGTGGTAGCCTTTAAATCGGCCGCGGTTCGTTAGTATACGTCGGACCCGCGTGTCGCCACTATCAGTGATTGCAGACCGAGCGCCGCCACACGGCAGGTCTAGAGAGACTTCCTAGCACTCGCCCCAGTTGTACAGCCGACTTTGCTAGCGATGGTTCACTGACAAATTACGCTCTCATTTGCCGAGACGATTGTTAGCATAGCCTTCAGCTATGTCATTTGCTACGACCTAGCAAGGCGCCATTATCATTTGCTATTTATCTTGTGATGCATGTACCGTCAGACCGATGTTCACCAGTTATGGATTAAAGTTAAGTATTTCAGAAGCTACGTACCTTTTTTGCTAGTATAATTACTTTACCTGTTCCAGACCTCACGCCAGCCTGCGTGAGCTTAAACGCGTGCTATTCGGCTACCTCCTAGTGGCTTGGCTGTCTTGCCAAGTCACAAAAGTTTTTCTCGGATGGTTCTAAAACTATGGCCGCTAGCAGACACATATCCCAGTACAAAATGTAACTACATTAAATTTCCTGCAAAGAGGGTCTGTTAATTTTTTTTCTGTAGGACTAATAGTTTGTATGCACCGAGTGAGAGAAAATGGATATCTCGCGTGTGGTGCTTGTAGGTGTTGCAGCTTGCATGAAACCCAAAGACAGAGGCAGCTGAATTATACTGTATATTCACAGCTGTATCTTCTCACATTTTTCACTTCAACATAGTTTGTAGTTGCTGCTGATGAGCAGTAGATCGCTGATGCAGTGTGGATGTAATTGGTTGTGCTGATTTGATAGTTAGATGCCAGCTTCTCTAATATCTAAAGCACTGTCCAACAAGTGCACTTGCTGCAGGGGTACATAATATACATCATGTAACTGCAGCCATCACTGGTACATCCTTTTCATGTCTGCAAAACCAATTTAACGTGTCATAACCATCTCCAATGAGCATTAAAATATAGAGATCTATTTCATCTGCAGTGGAGATTAAGTTATTATTCCAGTCCCTGAAACGATATGTTTGTGATAGAGAACTGCATAATGATGTACCAGAAAAAATGCATTTTACATTTGTAAAATATTATATGACTTGCAATAAAAACAAACACAAACACCATCTGAACAGGCCTTGAAGGCCCAATGGTACCGACCTGCCACCGTGTCATCTTCAGCTCTTAGGTGTCACTGGGATGCAGATATGAAGGGGCATGTGGTCAGCACACTGCTCTCCCGGCCGTTGTCAGTTCTTGCGACCGATGTCGCTTCTTCTCAATCAAGGAGCTCCTCAGTTTGCCTCACAAGGGCTGAGGGCACCGCTTTCCAACGGCACTCGTCAGACCCAGACAGTGACCCATCCAAGTGCTAGCTAAACCCAACAGCCCTTAACTTCAGTGATCCGACGGCAAGTGGTGTTTCCATGGCGGCAAGGCTGCTGGCTACGAACTATAATACCTCAATAAAATTTTCTTAGTTTACAAGCTGCGTCACTTCAAATAAAATGGCTTGTAAACCAAGAATATTTTATTGAAGCATGCCACCACGAAAGACTCTGAGGACACGAATTGTATTACTTCCGTTTACCTGTAAGACCCTATGCACTAATTGTACAAAAAGGATAACATTAATGACTGCATGTAGTACTTGCAAAACTAGCACACTTATCTCGCACACTGTTAAGAATTTCCTGCTTTTAGTTTGTGTTTAGCATATTAACATCACGGAAAGACATTCAAAGAAACATAGCAGTTTTATGTTTGGAAGTAAATACAACTTTCTCAGGAAGAAAAGTCAGGGCTCGATTTTTAATCCCTTGTACACCCAGTTAACAAATACATGTCTGTCAGTATACATCAGTTAGGCTAGTTAATTACAAATTTATCCTTTCCGCGTGTCATACTGAAGCAGAACTTGTAACTACAGTAATTTAATCCACCTTAGTTATTTTCAATGACGCTGCAGATTTGTTGTCAGACGAAAGACGAATTAGCGGTTATAGTTCTTTTACGTCTTCTAATTCACTTGTGGTTTTCAGGAAATACACAATTCTTCCTGGAAGCTCTTTATCAAATCCCTGTAATCTGTAAGATACAATGAGCAGCACAAAGAAGTCTTTCGCGATTTTTCGAAGTTTTTATTATACTGGCACCCTGTTCAGAGACGACAAAGAAATGATGTAACATGTCCGATGAAATATTCCAGTCAGTCGTACTCTCTTCTATTTCATTTTTAATATTTGCTTCCATTTTTTTTAAAATCCGGAAATTTCGTTGTAAATAAAACATTATTCATAAGAGACCAATCCATATTTGTGCAGTCACTGTCAACTAATGCAACTGACTATGTGAATCAGACTACATGTCAGCTTTTGTAGCGCATGTTTTTATTAAAAATGACCGTAATAACAAAGGCGTTATCAGGTTACCTTCCATTCAGAAGGCTGTTACACTCAACGACTGTTATATTGACTTGTAAATAATAGATTTCAGCTATCAGTCGTCCTTTTCAAATTTTATTGGCAGATCTGGATTTCAGCTAGAAACTAGCCATTCTCAATGCACTATGCATTTTTGATCAATGCATGTGATCCCTGTTGGTCGGGCTTCATCCACAGTTCATTGAATACTACTCAATTGATAAAAAATGATAGTGGATTGAGAATGGCTAGTTTCTATCTGAAATCTAGATCTGCCAATAAAATTTAAAAAGGACGACTGATAGCTGAAATCTATTATTTACAGGAAGGCGTTATGCTGTTTCAAATTGCATCTACCTGTGTTTTGAAACATCTGCTTGCCACACGGGGTAGCCGCGTGGTCTAGGGCGCCTTGCCACAGTTCGTGTGGCTCCCCTGTCGGAGGTTCGAGTTCTTCCTCAGGCATGGGTGTGTGTGTGTGTGTGTGTGTGTGTGTGTGTGTGTGTTGTCCTTCACATAAGTTGGTTTAAGTGTGTAATGTGTAAGCCTAGGGACCGATGGCCTCAGCAGTTTGGTCCGATAGGACCTTACGACCATTACCACCACCACACATCTGCTTGTAGTGGAGGGATGCAGCATGAAAGCTGAAATGTTGACCTTCTTGGCCTAGTTCTTTGAAACGTTCATCTGAAATAGCATTAAAAATCTTGTATCTTTTGCATGCATTGCAAAACATTTTGCTGTTATACAGTTTTTTTTATTACTGCTGGTATCCACAAAGGAATTGTTTCAGTGTGGGATTCCGTACAACTATGTTTCTTTAGATGAATCATTTCCTACTGGAAACACAATAATGTAGCGCAGCTTATGCATGATCTGTACTCAGTAGATTTGCTGTTTTTGTTTACAGCCAACAGAAATTTCTTCCATAGTTCACTTTTTAGACCATCCCATTTCTTCAATGTCTACACTTTGGTTTCAGTCCCACTGCACTGGCTTCCTCACACCACAAATGAGAAGCTTATGCTGGCAGTCAGTGGGGTATCCAAGGACAGGGAGGGGGGGGGGGGGTCTGCTGCGCAGCTGCCCGCCTCCCCCCCCCCTCCCGAAGACATATCCTCTCCCCTCCACAAAAAACGGATAGTGTGGTTGACATAGCCAGAATTTAGAGTCGTCCCTAAACCAGCCTTTGAAATCCGGCAAAGAATTTTAGTGGTTCAAGACAGGGCAAAAAAATGGGACGACTTTTTGCAGAACAGACGCAATGAAAAGCGGGCAGGCAACACATGCCAAGGGACTGCTGAAGGATCTCATGCGTGCGCTGCTCTCTCTCACCTCTCTCTGTCTCTCTCTCTCTCTTTCTGCTGGTTAACGTAAGGCAACGGCTATGACTGACGGTTGAAGACATCCCAGCTGATACGAAACAGGCCCTTGGTGCATGAACGAGTGAGGTTCTACGGTGGTCGTGCTTATAGAGACTAGAGAAGGCTGTTACACTACGACGTCCAGCACGGTAATGGGTTGGCAATATCAACTGCCACTCCAATAACAGCGAGATCCACAAACTCGAAACACTACGAGGGGTAGTGATAACGTTTTAACTATTACCTCATGAAAATAAAGCTACGTAATAAACGTATTGTTCGTTTGTGATCCTGGTATACTTTGAGATCCCAATGCTACAGCGCCGTAGCACTATGCTAGAGCAGACTTAACAGAATGGCACAGCCCGTCTCCACTTTATCAGTGGTTTGTCCCATTTGTTTGTCTTCTTTAGCATTGTGTGGAATAGCTAGCCATTCAGCATTATTTCATCATGCCAGCTGTTTACTATTTATATACGAAGTGGGCACCATAAAATGAGCTCAAAAATCTTTCGAAGTATTAATTTCACAAAAACGCCAGGTAGGACTTGTAAACATTTTTGCGGCCAGTTTTATCTTGCCCACCATGTATTACAATTGGTGTTTCACCTTGATTCCAAAAACGCTCTGATCTAGATGATACTGTGTAATGTGTGTGTATGAAATTACAAGTGCGACTAACTCCTAAGTGTATTTCTGCCCTGCAGAATATATTTAGTAAGTACACTAGCGATGTAGACGGCTCTTTACACATCAGACTCAGTATTTTGAGTAATAGAAGCAGCCCCTGTTGGGACGTTCCGCTACAGTTATAAAGTAATTAATTTTCTTAGTGAAACGAAGTGTTATGCTTCACTGTAACATGTGCTCACAAAGCCTACCATGGGCTCCATTGAGTTGGATGAACACACGAGATGTTGTCAGTGGACGATACAGCGGCGTAGGCTACTTGGACTCATTGACACATATCATCTGTTATAGTTGTGAGTACTCTCCACAGAGTCAAGCCAGAGGACCCGGCAGTCCTTTTGCTGTGGCATTTCGTCCTATCCAAAGGTCAGGGAAGATTCCATGCAATATTTGCGTCGCAACATAAGAAGAGAGCTGAAAGTCTTCGTACTTGAACGATACAGATTGCCATTTATCCGGTGATATCTCTTTTAGAATGATTAACAGAATGTTTATAGGAAATGTGCGTCAAATGTGGCACAGCTGGGATGAAGTAAGGTACCACAACAAATTTCTCCAGAATGACACATCATACATCTTCGCTCTACGGCCGTTACCTCTGTATTTGACGAACCCAGCGAGGAATATCTGTTGCCTTGTAGTTCGTGTTACGTAAATTTACATTACTGTGATTAACAACCGTTTCTTCATTCATCAGGAACGCACACTTCAGAAACGTTATATCGTCTCTCGGTCATTTGCAGAGCAAACCTATATTTATACGATGTTAGCAATCACGAAATCGAGTGCCCGATGTAAGAACTGGTGGGAAGGGTGGATTTAATGTTGATGCAAGATGCAAACGACATGCGTCTGATTGATCCGTTCTTTGGCGATGCACTTCAGGCCACCGTGCGGACTGGCAAGCGTTGGAGCCAGGTGAGTATCTTTGAGTACTCTTTCAGTTGCAGTTCTCTCGCTCTCTCGCTCGCTATCTCGCTCTCATCCTGTTTTGTAAGTTCAAGTTGTCCGGTTGTAATAGTGTCCTGATAATGAATGCAGTTACGTGGTCAGACGGATATGGTGATCAGGATATGTCAAAAAGGTAGAACAAGTAAATATCAATATACACTTTTGCACCACAATGTTTTTTTTTTTTTTTTTTTGCTTTTTGTTCTGTAGAACCTTAACTTAAATTCTTCAAAGGTTAATACAAAAATTTTCTGAGCTCAACGTCTCACTTTTTATGGAAGGACATTTTCTATCCTAATCCGCTTAGGTAGAGCACAGTTTATGATCACCCTACACTTGTGGTAACAGAGACACTGGTGGAACAAACAGGTCATTCCATAGGCCATTCCTGAGAACGATAATAGTGGAGTTCTAGGAATTCGCGAGACTGGTTGGCAAGAGTGTGGCCGTGGTATTTACTGGCACTCTCGCGTCAGCGGATTGGCCTACGTGACATGTCTGCGACTGCGGCAGCGCCTGGCCACCCTCCACCCTCCCCCTCCCCCTCCCCCAACCACACCCCGCAATCAAGTTGCTGCCGAAATGTGAAACCAGAGTGTCTCTGACATTTCCTCGATGCTACTTGGACTCATTGACACATATCGTCCGTCATAGTTATGTTCTTGTGAGTACTGTCCACAGAGTCAAACTGGGGAACCTGGTAGTCCTTTTGCTGTGGCATTTCGTCCTAGCCAAAGGACAGGGAAGTTTTCATGCCAGGCTAGGAATCCGAATCACTGTCGGTAGTAAAGGACAATGATACGGTTTTTTCCAACAGGCAAATGGGAAGTTGTGGTAGATAAAATTGAAGCCAAGCATCCTTGTCATGGTCGTGATATCAGCTGCTTAGCTGATTGTGTGTGCAGTGACTGGCCTTAAGAATGAATAAACATTGTAGCAGTAGCTTTTTACATCATAAAAGTATGTGTGTACAGCGTGTGCAGTGACTGGTTTTGAGTAATCCATTGACAGTATATAACTAGCTCTTTACACTGTGAAATAACTCTTTTGTGATAATGGATAAACAAATAATATTGTACTCTAGGGATGAATCTAACGAGGTTCGGCTGTTTTTAATAGATAGACTTGCCTTCAGGAGGGGCTCAAGTCCCCATGTGGGCAACCAGATTTTTGTTGCGATTTCCCCAAATTATGGTTCAATGGGACTTAACATCTGAGGTCATCAGTACCGTAGAACTTAGAACTACTGAAATCTAACTAACCTAAGGACATCACACACATCCATGGCCGAGGCAGGATTCGAACCTGCGACCGTAGCGGTCCCGCGGTTCCTCCTCAAATTACTTCAGCTAAATACCAGGATGGATTCTACTATGAGGCAACGGCCAAGTATTATCAAAATAACTGTCTATATGAACCATACTGAAACACGTCAGTTCGTCAAGTATCATTGTAAAAGTGATCTGAGGTTGAAGAAAACTACTATTGGTATTACTATACAATTATACTGTTTTCCAGGATTTGCTTGACATTCGAAACATACACGTGGCAAATCTAGATTCTTGCTTATCTACATACACTCCTGGAAATTGAAATAAGAACACCGTGAATTCATTGTCCCAGGAAGGGGAAACTTTATTGACACATTCCTGGGTCAGATACATCACATGATCACACTGACAGAACCACAGGCACATAGACACAGGTAACAGAGCATGCACAATGTCGGCACTAGTACAGTGTATATCCACCTTTCGCAGCAATGCAGGCTGCTATTCTCCCATGGAGACGATCGTAGAGATGCTGGATGTAGTCCTGTGGAACGGCTTGCCATGCCATTTCCACCTGGCGCCTCAGTTGGACCAGCGTTCGTGCTGGACGTGCAGACCGCGTGAGACGACGCTTCATCCAGTCCCAAACATGCTCAATGGGGGACAGATCCGGAGATCTTGCTGGCCAGGGTAGTTGACTTACACCTTCTAGAGCACGTTGGGTGGCACGGGATACATGCGGACGTGCATTGTCCTGTTGGAACAGCAAGTTCCCTTGCCGGTCTAGGAATGGTAGAACGATGGGTTCGATGACGGTTTGGATGTACCGTGCACTATTCAGTGTCCCCTCGACGATCACCAGTGGTGTACGGCCAGTGTAGGAGATCGCTCCCCACACCATGATGCCGGGTGTTGGCCCTGTGTGCCTCAGTCGTATACAGTCCTGATTGTGGCGCTCACCTGCACGGCGCCAAACACGCATACGACCATCATTGGCACCAAGGCAGAAGCGACTCTCATCGCTGAAGACGACACGTCTCCATTCGTCCCTCCATTCACGCCTGTCGCGACACCACTGGAGGCGGGCTGCACGATGTTGGGGCGTGAGCGGAAGACGGCCTAACGGTGTGCGGGACCGTAGCCCAGCTTCATGGAGACGGTTGCGAATGGTCCTCGCCGATACCCCAGGAGCAACAGTGTCCCTAATTTGCTGGGAAGTGGCGGTGCGGTCCCCTACGGCACTGCGTAGGATCCTACGGTCTTGGCGTGCATCCGTGCGTCGCTGCGGTCCGGTCCCAGGTCGACGGGCACGTGCACCTTCCGCCGACCACTGGCGACAACATCGATATACTGTGGAGACCTCACGCCCCACGTGTTGAGCAATTCGGCGGTACGTCCACCCGGCCTCCCGCATGCCCACTATACGCCCTCGCTCAAAGTCCGTCAACTGCACATACGGTTCACGTCCACGCTGTCGCGGCATGCTACCAGTGTTAAAGACTGCGATGGAGCTCCGTATGCCACGGCAAACTGGCTGACACTGACGGCGGCGGTGCACAAATGCTGCGCAGCTAGCGCCATTCGACGGCCAACACCGCGGGTCCTGGTGTGTCCGCTGTGCCGTGCGTGTGATCATTGCTTGTACAGCCCTCTCGCAGTGTCCGGAGCAAGTATGGTGGGTCTGACACACCGGTGTCAATGTGTTCTTTTTTCCATTTCCAGGAGTGTATTTCTATGCAAGAAATGTAGAAGCGGAAAAGAGTTGTCATCCACTGAAGCGCCAAAGAAACTGGTATAGGCATGCGTATTCAAATACAGAGATATGTAAACAGGCACAATACGACGCTGTGATCGGCAACGCCTATCTAAGACAAGTGTCTGGTGCAGTTGTTAGATCGGTTATTGCTGCTACAATGGCAGGTTATCAAGATTTAAGTAAATCTGAATGTGGTGTTATAGTTGGAGCAAGGGCGATGGGACATAGCATCTCCGAGGTAACGATCATGTGAGGATCTTCCCGTATGACCATTTTACGAGGGTACCGTGAATATCTGGAATCCGGTAAAACATCAAATCTCCGATAAAGCACCGCGACCGGAAAAAGATCCTGCAAGAACGGAAGCAACGACGACTGAAGAGAATCGTGCAACGTGATAGAATTGCAACCCCTTCGCAGATTGCTGCAGATTTCAATGCTGGGCCATCAACAAGGATCAGCCTGCGAATCGTTCAACGAAACATCGTCGATATGGGTTTTCGGAGCCGAAGGCCCACTCGTGTAACCGTGATGACTGCACGACACAAAGCTTTACGCCTTACCTGGGCCCATCGACACCGACATTGGACTGTTGATGACTGGAAACATGTTACCTGGTCGGACGAGTCTCGTTTCAAATTGTATCGTCTACGTGTATGGAGACAACCTCGTGAATCCATGGACCCTGCATGTCAGCAGGGGACTGTTCGAGCTGGTCGACGCTCTGTAATGGTGTGGGACGTGTGCAGTTGGCATGATATTGGACCCCTGATACGTGTGGGTACGACTCTGACAGGTGACACGTACTTAAGCATCCATTCATGTCCATTGTGCATTCTGACGGACTTGGGCAATTCCAGCATGACGATGCGACACCCCACACGTCGGAATTGCTACAGAGTGGCTCCAGGGACACTCTTCTGAGTTTAAACACTTCCGCTGGCTACCAAACTCCGTAGACATGCACATTATTGAGCATATCTGGGATCCCTTGCAACGTGCTGTTCAGAAGAGATCTTCACCCCATCATACTTTATGAATTTATGGACAGCCCTGCAAGATTCATGGTGTCAGTTCCCTCCAGCACTACTTCAGACATTAGTCGAGTCCATGCCACGTCGTGTTGCGGCACTTCTGCGTGGTCGCTGGGGCCATACACGATATTAGGTAGGCGTACTAGTTTCCTTGGCTCTTCAGTGTATAATAGCAGGCAGTTCCATAAAAGAAAACTTTTATGTTGGTTCTGCAGTGCAGACAGGTGAAATACCGGAAAGCTTGACGCAGTGGAGGAGTACGGCATGAGAACCCTGCTTCACGGTGTTCACACTATAAAAGGGGATCTCTGGTGTGTTTCTTACTTTTAGTAGATTTCTCAGATGATGTTGCGAAAACTTTCAAGCAAACGTTAAGAAGAGGTATATCAACGTACTCGTTTTTTCAAGAACTTTCAAATGCTACCAGAAACAATTCCGTCTATAAAAACCTTACTCGAGCCAGTATCTCAGTTGATACAAGAGTTAGGGGTATTAAATAACTGAATTATGTACACCTCTGCGTAATATTATTTGATGAAAAGATTGTTCCGGTATGTTGAACTATTTATTAAATAAAAGTGGTGATACATCTTAGGTATTTAACCCAGTAGATAGGTAAGAGCCCATATACTTTGGAAAACTGGAACTTTGTCTACTATTACTGGCATTATTTTTAGTATTGTAAGATTAGTAGGATCTTTTCTAAGGGATTGCGATGCATCAATGTGTAATTTGAAACACAATGAGGGGGGAGGAAGTATATAGTTTAACTGTCCCATAAACATCAATGTTGTTAGAGATTGAGGACAGGCAAAGGTGGAAAAAGGTGGGGCAAGCAATGGGACCTAAGGTACTTGAAGCTGGTCTACAATTTCGCTGAAGTAACTGAAGGAAATTAAAGAAAATTTAAATTACGATAATTCGGTGAAGATCCAACTCCTCGCAACTACTGTCATGCCTATAAGTTCACGTTTATGTTCTGGCCCAGCAGATAGTTTTCAGATGCCTGTTAAGACTTTTCCACTTTCTTGTTCTGCTCGTTCTCCAGTCGGACAATACGCCCCACTTTTTCTCATATTCAGGTAACTGGCTCTAACTCAATGTAGAACGTAAGTATTTTATGAAGTTTTTGACTGACATTATTTTTCCATCGTTGACTTCATCCAAAAATATACCGTTACACTCACCACTGTCTACTTTTATTCAAAATATTAATTTTTTCTGTGGATCCCCAAGTGCCAGAAGTTATTTTTTAAAATATTTATAGCTTTGAAAATTAGCGCTAGGCTTTTGCAGTAGCTATAGGTTTTGTTAGATACGTCAGAAGGATTGTGCATACACTAAAGATACACTACTGGCCATTAAAATTGCTACACCATGAAGATGACGTGCTGCAGACGCGAAATTTAACCGATAGGAAGAAGATGATGTGATATGCAAATGATTAGCTTTTCAGAGCATTCACGCAAGGTTGGCGCCGGTGGCTACACCTACAACGTGCTGACATGAAGAAAGTTTCCAACCGATTTCTCATACACAAACAGCAGTGGAGACTATGGGTCAAGCTGCTGGAAAACCATTCTGGAGTGTAATTAGCAGTCTTCGAAAGGGAGGTGAAAAGGAAATGACAAGTATTTTGGACAGGTCAGGAAAACTGCTGGTGAATCCTGTGGATGCCTTGGGCAGATGGAGGGAATATTTTGAAGAGTTGCTCAATGTAGGTGAAAATGCGATCAGTAATGTTTCAGATTTCGAGGTAGAATGGGATAGGTATGATGATGGAAATAGAATCACATTTGAGGAAGTGGAGAAAATGGTCAATAGATTGCAGTGCAATAAAGCAGCTGGGGTGGATGAAATTAAGTCAGAACTCATCAAATACAGTGGAATGTCAGGTCTTAAAAGGCTACACAGGATAACTGAAATGGCCTCGGAGTCGGGACAGGTTCCATCAGACTGGACAAAAGCAGTAATCACACCAATCTTTAAACATAGAAACAGAAAAGATTGTAACAACTACAGAGGTATCTCTTTAATCAGCGTTGTGGGTAAAATCTTCTCAGGTATTGTTGAAAAGAAAGTGCGAGTATTAGTTGAGGACCAATTGGATGAAAGTCAGTGTGGGTTTAGGCCTCTTAGAGGTTGTCAGGACCAGACCTTTAGCTTACGGCAAATAATGGAGAAGTGTTATGAGTGGAACAGGGAATTGTATCTATGCTTTATAGATCTAGAAAAGGCATATGACCGGGTTCCTAGGAGGAAGTTATTGTCTGTTCTACTAGATTATGGAATAGGAGGCAAACTTTTGCAAGCAATTAAAGGTCTTTACATGGATAGTCAGGCAGCAGTTAGAGTTGACGGTAAATTGAGTTCATGGTTCAGAGTAGTTTCAGGGGTAAGACAAGGCTGCAACCTGTCTCCACTGTTGTTCATATTATTTATGGATCATATGTTGAAAACAATAGACTGGCTGGGTGAGATTAAGATATGTGAACACAAAATAAGCAGTCTTGCATATGCGGATGACTTAGTTGTGATGGCAGATTCGATTGAAAGTTTGCAAAGTAATATTTCAGAGCTAGATCAGAAATGTAAGGACTATGGTATGAAGATTAGCATCTCCAAAACGAAAGTAATGGCAGTGGGAAAGAAATATAAACGGATTGAGTGCCAAATAGAAGGAACAAAGTTAGAACAGGTGGACGGTTTCAAGTACTTAGGATGCATATTCTCACAGGATGGCAACATAGTGAAAGAACTGGAAGCGAGGTGTAGCAAAGCTAATGCAGTGAGCGCTCAGCTACGATCTACTCTCTTCTGCAAGAAGGAAGTCAGTACCAAGACTAAGTTATCTGTGCACCATTCAATCTTTCGACCAACTTCGTTGTATGGGAGCGAAAGCTGGGTGGATTCAGGTTACCTTATCAACAAGGTTGAGGTTACGGATATGAAAGTAGCTAGGATGATTGCAGGTACTAGTAGATGGGAATAATGGCAGGAGGGTGTCCACAATGAGGAAATCAAAGAAAAACTGGGAATGAACTCTATAGATGTAGCAGTCAAGGCGAACAGGCTTAGATGGTGGGGTCATGTTACACGCATGAGAGAAGCAAGGCTACCCAAGAGACTCATGGGTTCAGCAGTAGAGGGTAGGAGGAGTCGGGGCAGACCAAGGAGAAGGTACCTGGATTCGGTTAAGAATGATTTTGAAGTAATAGGTTTAACATCAGAAGAGGCACCAATGTTAGCACTGAATAGGGGATCATGGAGGAATTTTATAAGGGGGGCTATGCTCCAGACTGAACGCTGAAAGGCATAATCAGTCTTAAATGATGATGATGATGATGATGATGATGATGAAACAGCAGTTGACCGGCGTTGCCTGGTGAAACGTTGTTGTGATGCCTCGTGTAAGGAGGACAAATGCGTACCATCACGTTTCCGACTTTGATAAAGGTCGGAATGTAGCCTGTCGCGATTGCGGTTTATCGTATCGCGACATTGCTGCTCGCGTTGCTCGAGATCCAATGACTGTTAGCAGAATATGGAATCGGTGGGTTCAGGAGGGTAATACGGAACGCCGTGCTGGATCCCAAAGACCTCGTATCACTAGCAGTCGAGATGACAGGCATCTTATCCGCATGGCTGTAACGGATCGTACAGCCACGTCTCGTCACCTGAGTCAATAGATGGGGACGTTTGCAAGACAACAACCATCTGCACGAACAGCTCGACGACGTTTGCAGCAGCATGGACTATCAGCTCGGAGACCATGGCTGCGGTTACCCTTGACGCTGCATCACAGACGAGAGCGCCTGCGATGGTGTACTCAACGACGAAGCTGAATGCACGAATGGAAAACTGTCATTTTTTCGGATGAATCCAGGTTCTGTTTACAGCATCATGATGGTTGCATCTGTGTTTGGCGACATCGTGGTGAACGCACATTGGAAGCGTGTATTCGTCATCGCCATACTGGCGTATCAGCCGGCGCGATGGTATAGGGTGCCATTGGTTACACGTCTCGGTCACCTCTTGTTCGTAGTGACGGCACTTTGAACAGTGGACGTTACATTTGAGATGTGTTACGACCCGTGGCTCTACGCTACATTCGATCCCTGCGAAACCCTACATTTCAGCAGGATAATGCAAGACCGCATGTTACATGTCCTGTACGGGCCTTTATGGATACAGAAAATGTTCGACTGCTGCCCTGGCCAGCACATTCTCCAGATCTCTCGCCAATTGAAAACCTCTGGTCAATGGTGGCCTAGCAACTGGCTCGTCTCAATATGCCAGTAACTTCTCTTGATGAACTGTGGTATTGCGTTGAAGCTGCATGGGCAGCTGTACCTGTACACGCCATCCAAGCTCTGTTTGACTCAATGCCTAGGCGTATCAAGGCCGTTATTACGGCCAGAGGTGGTTGTTTTGGGTACTGATTTCTCAGGATCTATGCACCCAAGTTGCGTGAAAATGTAATCATATGTCAGTTCTAGTATAATATATTTGTCCAATGAATACCCGTTTATCATCTGCATTTCTTCTTGGTGTAGCAATTTTAATGGCCAGTAGTGTTAGCTAGATGTTTTTAAGTCTTGTTACCGCTGAACATTTGTCTTAACCATGCGGCGGCTACTTTCTGCATTTCCTCTAAGAGTAAACAATGTATCGGGACGTGACGTGGCTCTCAACAGTATAGAGGTCCTTGCAGCAGCCCACGCCGTTGCCTGGCATCGGTCTGAGATGAGGCGATAGCGAGCAGCACGGATGTCACGGATGTGCCCATCCCTGGTCAGCAAAATCTTAAGAAAACCGTGGGATGCAGTAAGAGCACGGCGTAACGATAACAGTGAGAAGGTAAGCTATCAACAAAAATCTGATTTCTGTCAATCCTTGACACTCCAGATACAGGCGTAAAATCTACTTCACCTTTTTGCGGACGCCAGCATAAATTATCACAGGTGCATATAAGTATTGAATTTCGAGAAGGCAGCTACATTCATGGTAATTTGATTTTGCAAACCAGTCACCCAAAATATTTACAACGGCTTCAATAAAGCTGTCTGTCTTGGAGAAGTCTGGATTTTATAAATGTTGTTATTACAAGAAAATCAGACTACCACAAATTATCCATTCTTGAATATTTGGTGTGACAGGAATGCAAAGAAAATGGGAAGGAAAGAGGTAGAAAGGAAATGATGAGTCCCAGCCGCACAGGGCATTACGGCAATGAAACAGTAAGAACTGACAATTTGTGCGCCGGACCAGGACTCGAACCCTATGCTCTGCTTCCCTAGAACGGTTGCCTTGATCGCCTTTTTTGGGCTCAAATGGCTCTGAGCATTATGGGACATAACTTCTAAGGCCATCAGTCCCTTAGAACTACTTAAATCTAAGTAACCTAAGGACGTTACACATATCCATGCCCGAGGCAGGATTCGAACCTGCGACCGTAGCGGTCGCGCGGGTCCACACTGTAGCGCCTAGAACCACTCGGCCACCCCGGCCGGCGATCGCCTTTCTTTCCTTCATTTTGTTCCTTATTGTTTTCGGTATTTGGTCTGGGCGGACGTCACATGACACACCGTCAAGTTCATCTTTGAAGCCAGCCCTCTGACCGAACACGCCGAGCTACCGTGCTGGCTACCGTCTCGGCCATCCGGAAACGCTTTCCGTCAGACTCAAATTCCCAATTTGCTTCCCATCGCACCGTAACGACCTCCGCCTATTAAATTCTCAGATTTATGATTCCCGTAGGAGATAGAACACTGGTCGTGGATCCAGACTGAGCCTTTTTATCAGGTAGCCCTCGCACCCGTAGAATTGTAGATATGAGCGGTGCCTGTTATCTCGGGTATGTCTGACTGAACAGACACCACTCAAATTATCCATGTCCTACGAAATTTCTGTGCCAAGTGCATTTTCGTATACACTTGTGTGGATAATGTTCCAGTAGTCGAGTGTCTCGTATTGTGTCACAACCCTTTTCCCGTCCACACATCATCAGAAATAATACATTTTCGTAAGAATTTCTAAAGGATGATAGGTCGATTTACTGCTTTAAGGTCTATTTTTCTCGTAAATCTAATGTGCGTTTTAAAGCGAGAGACGTCTTGGAAAGTTTCAGTATTAACGGAACGAAATCTGATTTGAAAATTGTGCTTTTGCTGACAAATAATTATGTATATCGTTTTTATTTCGGTATAATCCGTATCTCCAATTCCAATTCAGTGAGCTCATATTTTCTTGGTTTGTCGTCTTTCTAGCACTGGCCATCAAACGATGCTGTGTGCAGTAGGTGCGGCACTGTGGGCGTCATTGCCTGATACTGCCTTTCATTCTGGTGGTAAATAATTTCTGGTAGTAAGTATGATCTGTGTATGACGTCTTACGCCGTACTGTGCGCCCTGGTCTGGCACATCAAGTAGTGCCGTCGATGACACACGAGCGATATATCATTGCCAGTCCCAGCAGGAATATCGGTTGCCAGCGGTCGCTCTCTTTGACGCTGCCATTTCAACCAGTATTTCCAATGCCACTTTTCTTTCTTATGCTACTGCCATTATCCCGCATTGCGCGCAGGGTCGGCAGGGTTAAGTACGGATCTGGCATGGTGAATTTTAAGGGGTGGCCAGACGCCCTTCCTGCCGCCATCCCATACCCCCCGGGACGGAATTAGTGTACCCCAGCTGTCTGCGTCTAGTGTAAATCGGGAGAGAGTGTGAATGTGTTTCAAATGTCTGGGAGTCATGTAACTGAGGCGGAACGTGGGGCGAGCCCGGTATTCACCTAGTAGGATGTGGAAAACCGCCTAAAAACCACATCCAGGCTGGCCGGCACACCGGCCGTCGTCGTTAATCCGCCAGGCGGATTCGATCCGGGACCGGCGCGCCTACCCTAGTCCAGGAAGCAGCGTGTTAGCACTCTCGGCTATCCTGGCGGGTAGTATTTCCAATGCCACTATGTCTGCCGTATTTAGCAGCAAGGCACCTGATCTGCGTATGTTGGGTAATACTAGGAAGCAAGAGGGGGGGGGGGGGGGGGTGGCACAGGAGTCATGTGAAGGATCGGTTTTACTAATTTGGGGGGGGGGGTGGCACAGGAGTCATGTGAAGGATCGGTTTTACTAATTTGGGGGTGGGGTGGGGGTGGCACAGGAGTCATGTGAAGGATCGGTTTTACTAATTTGGGGGGGGGGGGTGGCACAGGAGTCATGTGAAGGATCAGTTTTACTAATTTTTCCAATTCTCCTCTCCATTTTCATTTTTCTTTATTCATTTTTCCTCTCTTTCCTTCGGACGCCAGGAGGTCCTTCCTCCTCGGTGGCCCCGGGGATTCGTACCGGTTGGCCTAGCCTAATTATGTCCCCGATTCCACTGGATAACGTGCCTAGACTAAAGGCTGTAAGAGAATGCCGAAAACTGCATACTACTTACTTGGTTCCCAAATTATTCAACAACTGCTGCTGCTGATGCTGGAGGAGACCTAAGTCACGTCGAACTTGCTGGAAAGTATGATTACGCAGCGTAAAGGATAATAGCACGTAACGAGCATTAGCCATAATATTTTAATTAGTTAAAAAAGTCAAGCAGCGAACATGAAACTTGGTAATGGTGTTCTTCTTTCTCTACATATTCACCCTTGAATGCGACACATTTTTCCCAACGTGGAATGACTTGGCGGAGCCCTTGGTTGTAGAGGACTACATTTTGGTTATTCAAGAAAAGTTACACTTCAAAGATGACCTCGTAGTCATCCTGGAAATGCCTGGCACTCATTAGCTTCTTCATCTACGTCGCTGAGTTCCATGTCAGGAGAATAAAGGCGGTAAAGCAAAATGTGATGTCCCAAATAAGTGACTACATTCTGTGCAGAATAAGCTGGGGCAGTGTCATGGAGTAGAAACACACCTTTGGTCATCTTCCTGCAACGTTTCGGCTTAAGATACTCCCGTGACCTCATCAGTAGAATTCCCTAGCATATTCCTGTGACTGTTTGCTCCTTACGAGCGTAATGAGTAAAAGAAAGTCCGATAGAAAATGATACAAATAAGGTCTTTGGAAAAGTTATTAATTGGTTTTCTGCGAATGGGCTTGCTCTGAACTTTGAAAAAACGCAGTACATCCAATTTTCTGCTGCAAATAATATAATTCCTTCAATAAACATAACAGACGAAAAGAAGTCAGTAGCCAAGGTAGAGCATACTAAGTTTTTGGGTGTACATATAGATGAGAATCTTAATTGGAAAATTCATATTTTGGATCTCCTAAAGCGACCAGGTTCAGCAACTTTCGCAATCAGAATAATTGCCAATTTTGAGGATGTAGAAATTAGTAAGCTAACATACTTTGCATACTTCCACTCTCTGATGTCATACAGAATAATATTCTGGGGCAACTCAACACTTAGGCAAAAGGTATTCACTGATCAAAAAAAGTAGTTGGAATAAAGTGTGGGGTTCATAGTCGCACATCTTGTAGGCATCTGTTTAAAAGATTAGGAATTCATACAACTGCTTCACAGTACATTTACTCAGTAATGAATTTTTTTCTCAACAACATGGACCAGTTTAAAATCAACAGCGACATTCATGATTACAATACCAGAAAAAAGAAAGACCTACACTATCCTTTACTTAACCTATCTTTGTTACAGAAAGGGGTAAAATATGCTGCTATAAAACTTTTTGATAAATTACCAGATGAAATAAAATGTCTGACAGACAACAGTAATAGTCTCAAAAACAAATTGAAATTATACCTCCTTGGCAACTCCTTCTATATGAGTAACTAAGCCTGGAGATATAATGTATGCATTTTGTGCCATTTAAGGGAATGAGATAGATAATAGAAATATTTAGGTATAACACTATAATGTAAACAAAAAAAAACTTGTTTCCTGTGCGCATTTCTTGTGCATTTGACACGGTCCGCATCATAACGGTTTTCTGTGCTATTGATCAATGGAACACGTAGCTAACTAACTAACTGATCCACAGAATGGTAGTCTCAAGAAACTCTCAGCCTCATCCTGTCCGATTATGGTTGGCTCTTAACCTTTTCGGCAGTAATGAATCCATATGTTTCCGGTACTTGCTTTGCTCCTTTGTCTCGGGGCCTTAGTAATATACCCAACATTGGTCCATGGTTGCTGATCAGGCGGCTGCAGAAACCATCTAGACTGGTGCAACAGAGCTACAGGATTTCCGTTTATGGCTCGGTACAGCAGGCCTTTTGAAGGGGTGTGAGCAGTTGTGGAACATAGCGGGTGACCACCAGCTCAGCGTGCATTGTTACATCGTTGTTCCCCTTGATGAACAGAAAACGAATTACCGCACGATACTCCACTTAGTCTTGGGATGCGCCACATCGTTTTGCCTCCTGCAGCCTCGTACAACGGTACTGTGTCACGGGAATTACAGTGTGTTCAAGAACTACAGTCGTGTACGAGGGTTGCCCAGAAAGTAGTGCACCACGCTTTTTTCTTCAACAACTCTTTATTGAAAATAATGAGAATTACACAGACGAAATAATGGTGTTTTATCTACACGCCCTATTTTACCATGTAATCCCTATCCCGTTCTATGGCCTTCCTCCAGTGTGAAATAAGGGCGTGCATGCCCTGTCGGGACAAATCCTTCCTTGTCCTGGTGGCAGAGCCAGTGATTCACTGTGTGAATCACTTCCTCATCGTCCTCAAAATGTCTTCCACGAATGGCGTCCTTTAATGGCCCAAACAAGTGGAAGTCTGAGGGGACTAAGTCAGGGCTGTAGGCTGGATGAGGTAACACTGTCCAGCCCGTTTCGCGATGCTTTCAGCAGTCCTCAGACTTGTGTGGGGCCGAGTGTTATCATGTTGCAGCAAAACATCTCCTGGGTTGCTGTAGCGCCCAAGTCGCCGGAAGCGCGTCTTGAGTTTTGTCAATGTGTTGACATATGCCTCTGAATTAATGGTACCGCTTCTTGGCATTACATCAATGAGAATCACACCTTCACAGTCCCAGAACACTGTGACCATGACCTCACCGGCGGAAGCAGTTGCTTTGAATTTTTTCTTCTGTGGAGAGTGGGAATGGCGCCTAGGTTTCATCACCTGTCACAATCCGGGACACAAGGCCTCCCTTCACCTTCAAAATGTTGCAACCAATTAAGACAAATATTTTTTCTGTGCGATTTGGGATCCACCGTTAGACACTGCAGAACCCATCTTGCACACACTTTTCAATATCCAAGAGTGCGGATAATTGTATCCACACTTCCTTTGCTGACTGACAGAAGCAGCGCCAACTGCCGAGTCGTAATGCGTCTGTCCTCGCAGATGACAACATTAACTTGTTGCAACATGTCAGGTGTAACAGCTGTGGATGGTCTCCCCAACTGCTGCAAATCGTGGAGCTCTGCCGAACCGCCTTCTGATGACCTCACCCTCTGTGCCCAGCGACTAGCTGTACTTCCGTCGACAGCAGATGCTCCACAGACTTTGCACAAGCGTTTGTGGATATTGCCCACAGTTTCTTTCTCTGCAGTGAGAAATTCAATGACGGCACATTGCTTGTAACGTACATCACCTACAGACGCCATTTTGAACCTATCCTGCAGCCAGGGGAGATTCTAGAAGTCGTTCAAGGAGGGGGCTAACGTGGGGGGGGGGGGAGGGGGTTTGGGGAAATGGAATACCGCTTATCAAAGAGGAGAGTTGGGTCCTCTAACGACAAATTGGTAAAATTTAGTGTTGTTTAAAGTAGTTTTTGGTAACTGTTTTGGAGTTCAGGGTAAAAAATGTGTTTTAATAAATAATAAGACGCCTATTTTATGTTAAATGATATTTATTGGTTTAGATAGTAAGCTATTTTCCACTGTTATTCTTTTGTTAAAATGTGTTTGAAATACATTGTAACCTATATTGCTACATAATTATTTAAAAAAATGATTGAATCTGTTGAAGTAATATATTCGCTAATTTATGAAGTCATTTTATCCAGTGTAATACTATACTCCATTGGGGGGGGGGGGGGGCTATAGCCCCCATAGCTCCCCTCTTGCCACCGCCCCTGCCTGCAGCTACGCTATCTGTCGGAAGTGACGGGAACTTGGCGCGCTCACTCAGGAGACTCCAAATAATACATACGTAACGTTTCGCATTCGTAGCATTGTTTTCAGCTGGGAAAAAAGGTGCGGTGCATTACTTTCTGGAAAACCACCATACGTTTAAACAAACAGGAAAAAAAATTGGACAGTTGCGAGTAGGTCTCGCATGCTGAGGGTCCCATACAACCTTAATTTCATATATATAGACAGTTCCTCCATCCCGGGAATCGAGAATCTCAACGGTTTTCGCTGTTACCGACGTTGATATTGGAAACATACTCGTATTGGTCACAGGAATTCCAAGACTTTCGAGAAAGTATTAAGTTTGAATTCGGATGACGAATCACGAAAGACATATTTTTTCCTGTGATAATTACAAATCAATCATTTTCTGATTTTCTTCCTTTACTTATACTGTGAAACCTTGCTTCTTGTCAAATTTAAGAATTCTCAGTCAACGAGTAAAAATACACTATAGGTTTTGATGAGAGAGTTTGCGGGTATCAACATATGTGACATACTGATCAATGACTTTCGTACCCATCATCTTCTTCGCCAGAAGGTGATGGGTACGAAACTCATTGAAACATTGCGACAAGACGACGCCACCACTGATAACCCGAGAAGAATTCATCAGTGGAATACTCCGAGGAAGATTGCAATCGCATATATGTGACATAAAAGGCAGTGTGTTTTGATTGCATGACCTTACAGTTAGAATTTTTTTAATCTTGAAGGGACCATAGACTTTAGTATGTGACACGAATTCGAACTTGATATGTTTACCCGTTCCTGAGGAAGAGAGTCTTAACAGACGGCCGGACAAACAATCGGATAACAAATGAAAAAAAAAATTCGTTTGATGTAATTACAAATTCACAATTTTCGGACTTTTTCCTTTACCTTTACTTTGAAACCTTGCTTCTTGCAAAATTTTTTGATTCTACGTTAACGGGAAGTATCCTACAAAGTTTGGATGAGCGACTTTGCAAGTATCAAAATATGTGACATAAATGGCAATATCTTTTGATTGCATTGACTTAGAAGTTCCGGTATTTTATATCTGCATGGGATCGTAGATCTCAGTATGTGACATAAATTTCAATTTGATACGTCTACCCGTTCCTGAGGAAAAGAATTTTTAACAGGCTGACAGACAGACAAACGGACAGACAGACAGCATAAGTTCATAGCTCTTTTTCGTCAGTTTGGTTAGCGGCACACGTACACGCTGTAGAGAGTTTAGTCTTCAATAATACACTACTGGCCATTAAAATTGCTACACCACGAAGATGACATGCTACAGACGTGAAATTTAACCGACAGGAAGAAGATGCTGTGTTATGCAAAGGATTAGCTTTTCACAGAATTCACACAAGGTTGGCGCCGGCGGCGACACCTACAACGTGCTGACATGAGGAAAGTTTTCAACCGATTTCTCATACACAAACAGCAGTTGACCGGCGTTGTCTGTCGAAACGTTGTTGTGATGCCTCGTGTAAGGAGGAGAAATGCGTACCATCACGTTCCCAACTTTGATGAAGGTCGGATTGTAGCCTATCACGATTGCGGTTTATCGTATCGCGACAGTGCTGCTCGCGTTGGTCGAGATCCGAACACTGTTAGCAGAATATGGAATCGGTGGGTTCAGGAGGGTAGTACGGAACGCCGTGCTGGATCCCAACGGCCTCGTATCACTAGCAGTCGAGACGACAGGCATCTTATCCGCAAGGCAGCCACGTCTCGATTCCTGAGTGAACAAATGGGGACGTTTGCAAGACAACAACCATCTGCACGAACAGTTCGACGACGTCTGTAGCGCCGGCCGGGGTGGCCGTGCGGTTCTAGGCGCTACACTCTGGAGCCGAGCGACCGCTGCGGTCGCAGGTTCTAACCCTGCCTCGAGCATGAATGTGTGTGATGTCCTTAGGTTAGTTAGGTTTAATTAGTTCTAAGTTCTAGGCGACTGATGACCTTAGAAGTTAAGTCGCAAAATGCTCAGATCCATTTTGACCTCTGTAGCAGCATGGACTATCAGCTCGGAGACTATGGCTGAGGTTACCCTTGACGCTGCATCACAGACAGGAGCGCCTGCGATGGTGTACTCAACGACGAACCTGAGTGCACGAATGGCAAAACGTCATTTTTCGGATGAATCCAAGTTCTGTTTACAGCATCATGATGATCGCATCTGTGTTTCGCGACATCGCGGTGAACGCACATTGGAAGCGTGTAATCGTCATCGCCATACTGGCGTATCAGCCGGCGGGATGGTATGGGGTGCCATTGGTTACACGTCTCGGTCACCTCTTGTTCGCAGTGACGGCACTTTGAACAGTGGACGTTACATTTCAGATGTGTTACGACCCGTGGCTCTACCCTTCATTCGATCCCTGCGAAACCGTACATTTCAGCAGGATAATGTACGTCCGCACGTTGCAGGTCCTGTACGGGCCCTTCTGGATACAGAAATGTTCGACCGCTGCCCTGGCCAGCACATTCTCCAGATCTCTCACCAATTGAAAACGTCTGGTCAATGGTGGCCGAGCAACTGGCTCGACACAATACTCCAGTCACTACTCTTGATGAACTGTGGTATCGTGATGAAGCTGCATGGGCAGCTGTACCTGTACACGCCATCCAAGCTCTGTTCGACTCAATGCCCAGGTGCATCAAGACCGTTATTACGGCCAGAGGTGGTTGTTCTGGGTACTGATTTCTTAGGATCTATGCACCCAAACTGCGTGAAAATGTAATCACATGTCAGTTCTAGTATAATATATTCGTCCATTGAATACCCGTTTATCAACTGCATTTCTTCTTGGTGTAGCAATTTTAATGGCCAGTAGTGTATATTCTTCCTCAGTATTTACAACAGTCTGCCAAAGCTGGGATAACTTTTGGATTCACCGACTGTAGAAATCACGTGGTTTTGAGACGAAGAACTCGTAAAGCCATGTTTGCAGAGCGTTTTCATTCGGAAAGGAAATTCTTTGGAGGTTGTTCGACAGATAGCGGAAAACCCGAAAATGTGAAGGTGCAAGATCAGGTGAATAAGGTGAGTGCAGAGTGACTTCCCATCCCAACTGCTAGACAGTGCTTTTTGTCAATGTTGCAGAGCACGGGCTGCCATTATCGTGGAGTAGCATCACTTCATGCAGTCTTCCTGGTCACTGTTCTTGCACTGCGTCAGCAAGACGTCTCAGTTGTTGACAATAAATGTCAGCACTGAAGTACACCACACCGTCGCTGTTCCACCAGATGCACAACATTATCTTTTGCGGATGCTCGCAGGTCTTTGTACAGGGAGTTGCTGCTTTGTTTGGGCCCAACCACTCTTTTTTTTCCCTTATGTCAGCATGAAGACACCATTTATCGTCACCAGATAACGATACAGTACGGGAATGGTTGGTGTTATTTACGAGCCAGTTGATGACAAGCAAGCAGAGAGGCACATATGGCCACCTGCTGATTTTTGTGATTTTGGATTAGAGCATATGGTACTCATAAAACCAATTTTTGCATGTAGATGTCACACGGTGGTGGAATGATCACAGTTCATCACATCTGCCAGTTGTCGAGTACAACGACGTGGATCATTGTGGATTAATGCGTTTAAACGATCTTCATCAAATCCCAAAGGCCTTCCTGTATGCGGAGAGTCATTAATGTCAAAACAATTCTCCTTAAAACTAGGAAACCATGTTCTGTCCAATGGCATTATCCCCATACAGGCGCAAATTTTTCTGGTTGCCTCCGCTGTTGCCACCCCTCTATTGAACTCAAACAGAAATCGGAAGTATTCCCATTTCTCCACATGATATTCCATTTCCTACAGTCCACAGCTTCACTCTCTACCTCCGAATGACAAGATGTGAGAAAGTATCGTTTATATCAAGGCTAAAGTTAAGAGAACATGCAAGAAATACACAAGGTCCATCGACGAGAGCGTGGGCTGCAACACTCTTCACTGCAATGCGCTTCTTCTTGTCCCCAGATGTTGTAGTAAGTTCAATGTTTTCTATATTTTTGTAAACTGTTGTGCGACGACGACGTCGATATCTCCTGTGGGCCATGCTGGCGGCGTTCAGTGCAGTTGCCTGTGCAGCAGCAAGACACAGACTGGGCGTAGCGCTAGAGAGCGCTCGCTTATATACTGTGCGTGGACTTGACGTTTTCGCAGTGGCCAGCGGGAGCGTTATCCCGGACGCGCATACTGGGTGTTCTAGGTATGCGCGTCCCCGCTGGCGCGCCGCCAACGCCGAGCCATAGTGAGAGGTGGTAGTGGAGTTTCTAGTGTACCTGGACTTGAAAGTTTTAATGATAGAGATGTAATTGCCTATCGTACCTACCATATGTTTGAGATTGCTAATAAAGATTTTGGTAAATCTGCTTATGACTCTACCTCGCCACTTGTATACACGTAACAAACGAAAACTCAATCCTAATGAATCTGTATTTATATGGATTAAAGGTAAAGGTGTATGTGAATATGTAAAATTTGTTGGTGATTGTACTGTATATTTTCATAAATAAAGATCTGTAGCGTCAGCCACTAATCGGACAAGGGTAAATCTCGAACCGGTGGCTCTAGGATGCAACAGTTTGAAAAATTTTACAAAGCATTGTGCCACACTGCCCGCTTATCGTCTAGACGGTGGTTACTTAACCCGTCTGTCTCGGCGTTGGCGGCGTGCCAGCGGGGACACGCAAACTCAAATAGCAACAGTGAACACAAATAAAGAATGACAGTCGATAAATAAACACACAACAACCGGAATACTAACATACAAGACAAAAACGCTACGAACGTATGTACCAGACTAACATATGAGTTCACTTGCCGCTGTGGCTGAGCGGTTCTAGGCGCTTCAGTCCGGAACCGCACGACTGCTATGGTCGCAGGTTCGAATCCTGCCTCGGGCGTGGATGTGTGTGATGTCCTTGGGTTAGTTAGGTTTAAGTAGTTCTAAGTTCTGGGGGACTGATGACCTCAGATGTTAAGTCCCGTAGTGCCCAGAGCCATTTGAACATATGGGTTCCGTTTTCACCGATTGACATACGGAACTCAAATATAACTTTAACTTTTCGATGTGATGACTGAAAAATTATGACTATCCTCGAAGTTGTACTAACGTTATTCGGCAGTATATAGAGTTACAGTTGAACGCTAATTATATACTTGTTTTGTCCAACGCCTTGTCGGAATACAACTTATGGTTCTTCGTTGCCTCAAGAGACGGTTAAGTGTCAACCTGCATTAACACTAAGCGAGACTTGCCTCGCAAAAAGGTCAGGAAAGGAGTGAAATATCGGGCGAGACCATGGTGTTGGAAAGCCCGGCCGTAGCTCTGACCGCCGCATCTGCTTTCGCCCAAATGAGGAGCCTGTATATGGAAGAGCAGAAAAAAAACCATAATGTTCATAACACCCCACATCACAAAAACGTGCTGCCTTCCATTGCATGGTACTTCGTCTTATGCCCATTCCAATGTCAAAACAGAATTTTGAGATAGAATTAGACACGATTAGATGCACTGCATCAAACAATGGCTATAACCTTCAATTAACTGACAACATTTTACAAAAACACAAAAGAAGAAACATTTCTGTGTGTATGCCCCTCTGCAGCAACAATCACAGCTAAAACCAGCTGGTGTACTGCTCCGCAGTTAGGAAAGCTATCCGACAAATTAGCCAAAACCCTCAAATCCTGCAATTACAAAACTTCATTGCATGTAAGGAGCACTACAGCTCCTATCCTATTCAACAGCAAGGTCAAAACAGATTTATTGAGTAAGTGTTTACAAAATCAATTGCAATGACTGCAAGGAACTGTATATTGGCCAGACAAGTAGGGCCATAACAAGTAGCTGATTGGACACGAA